>NC_079340.1:31319663-31657163 GCF_029582105.1 Oenanthe melanoleuca | reverse complement strand
TATTTGAAGCTGTTTATGTTTGAGAAGTGAGTCAGTAAAAGCAATGTGGTGGGGCCATTCAGCTCAGACATCTCAGCCTGTATATGAGAAGAGAATATAAAGAAGAAACAAGAATTGTTTTTTTGTGTTTGTTTACTAGAGCAGCATGCTCTGAGCGGTGATTAAAAGTAAACCCAGACTCTGCTGCCTTGTTCAGCATCCCTAGCTGTTGAGATTAAGCAGCCAAAGCAATTCTCAATTCAGCAATTCCTCAGCTTTTGGGAGTGTGGCCAACACTCACAGTGTCTCCCAGACCACTGCAAATTCTTGTAATAAATCTCACAACTGGGGCGGTGGGGGAAACCCACAGAAAGGTGAGATGGTTTGTTGGACCAGCAGGCTTCAGCTGCTCTTCTCCAAAGACAACCTTTGGTCCAATATCCATGGAAATACTGCTCCAAGGTGGAAGCAGTTCCCTAGTGAGTGGAATAGGCAACGATTACAGGTTTGCTCAAAGAACATGTGCAATTTCTGTGGTCACTGGGACTGGGATGGTGCTGTAGGCTCTGTCTGCCCACACTTCCAGGGATGGGGCAGCCACAGCTTCTCTGGGAAACCTGTTCCAGAGCCTCACCACCCTCACAGGGAAGAATTTTTCCTAATATCTAATCCAAACCTGCTCTCTTTCAGTTTGAAGCCATTCCCTCTGTCCTGCCACTTCCCAGGCTCCTTGCTCGCTCCTCCTTCTCGCTGGCCGCTGTTGTGATGACTAATTTTGCTTTCTTCTTTTCCTTTTCAGTTGCCAGGGAGGAAAAGGCAAAGTCACTGCCAGCACCATTTCCTTCGAGCTAAAGATGTTGAGACAAAGCACCTCTGCCCCTGCCCTGTCCTTTCAGTCCTTCCTCTGCTGGTGTGTACAGGACTCATTCCCCTGCCACTCCTATTCCCTAAGAGCATGAGGGCAATAAACCTTTTACTCAAGTAGATGGTGTGTAGTTTTCCTTAATTCCTCTTATTCCTTCTTTTTATGTGAGAGCTTGCCTGCAGCTCAGGTTCAGCCCAAGCATGTAGATCTGGGTATGATTTCAGGCTCTCTGTGTAGTTGGGGGAGTTTGGATGTGTGTTTTGGGGCTTGGAGTGCAGGGGACCCTCTGCCTTCCCAGGCTGAGGCAGTACCCAGGCATGTGGAGCAGGGGATGGGATTGAAATAATAGAGTTTTATTTGCTTGGTAATTCATTTCTGGTGTGTCTGTTGTTCCTGGTAGTGAGGGCTAATCTCAGGCTCTGTTGCATGAGGCCATCCATGGTGGCTGCACGTGGCATCTTTGGTTCCTAACGTGGCCCTGTGAGATGGGAGCTGTCGTGGCAGACCTCAGTCTCCTTCTGGCTCTGGATTTACTAGGTGGCTGTAGATGTTGGCTCCATCCAGGCTGTCCTGCACTGGCAGGACAGGTGAGTTCTGGGCTGTGTTGGTGAGAATCTGTTCCTGTGTGAAGCTGTTGGTCAGAAGCACTGAGGTGATGATTTGTTTGGTTCTTGAAGCTGTGCAGACCCAAGGAGCCGTGCTCACCTCACACACTGCTTCCCCCTTTGCTGTGTTATGTGCAGGCAAGTCCTTTACTTACTAATCAGTGCTGAAAGTGTGTCTTTGTCTTGTTGGCCCTGGGGAAGTCTGGATGCAAGCAGAAGGCAGAGGAAGACATTTCCTTATTCCTTTTCTTTGGCTGGTAGTCTCTGAGTACCTGGAGCATGGGGCAGCACAGGTATTTGCCAGGCAGGAGTGGAGCCCTGTGTGAGAGCCGTGGTGTCCTGGGTGGTGTTTGCCCTGCCAGCAGCTGGAGCAGGAGGAGCTGGCTGCAGGCTGAGGGTGAGATGGGCAGGGCTGCAGCCTTTCTCCTCCCAAGGCTGGGCATCCTGGGGCAGCTCTTGGCTCTTGACAGAGTCCCAGGGGACAATCCTGAAGCATCTGCCTCCGTGGAAATTTTGTCCTTTGAAAGTCATGTGCACTGACTCATGATGCTGTTTGCTCAGGACTATCCATGGGGCATTTTCAGAGTGTAAAGATTTCATCTCAGGACCTGAATGGAATCTTTCACATTTATTGGAGGTTTTTACCCCATAAATAAACTCACTATTCTCTAATGGCATAGACTAGTGCTCAGGCAAGGGGAACAAACTGCCCAGAGCTGAGCCTACTCAGCCCTGTTGCAGAAGACAAATTATTGCCTGGGTGAGGAAATAAACCCAAACTTAGCTACATGCAAATGATAGACTCCATGGATTTTTTCCAAATTCATAACACAATAAATCAAGAAAGTGAATATGGACTCCTTGGCATTGTCCAAAGCCCTGAGGATGAGACAGGCTGTGCAATGAGTCCCACATCACTTCTATGAAGTGGAAGGATGGGAAGAGAGGCATGATTTTTATTTTGGGTGAATATTGCCGTGCTATGCTGACAGAAAGCCTTAAACCCCACAATTTTCAATTACAGTCACCAGTTTTGGGTATTTCCCCAAATTCTTTGTAGGGTTTGGGAGGGGATGACCGGCTGTGCTATGCCTGGTCCCCACAGTGGTTTAATTGCATGGAGAAATCAAGATGTGCATAGTGGAGGGAATTTCTGTTTCACTGGTGAAGCCCTGGAATCATGCTCAGAGTTTGGCCCAGAGAGATTAGGTTTGTTCTTCACACCTGTGGGTCTAAGCTGCATTGAATAAACTCCAGAAATAGCAGTGGCTCCTTGCTCAGCCATTTTCTTCAAGCACAGCACAGGGACTGGTGCTGGGGCAGGGGTAGGGAGTGGGGTCCTGCTTGGGTCATTGCTTCTTCACTTTGATCAGCATTAAAAATTCAGCAGGGGCAGGTGATTTATATTCTGAGAGAATTCTCACTGTTCTGCTTGTGAGGTGTATCAGTATGCAAAATACAGCTCCAGCTCCTCGTTCCCCTGTGCCCTTTCCACTGTAAATAGGTTTTCTGTCAGTCTGTGTGTCTGGAGATGGATTATTGAGCTGGACAGGGGTTTCATGTTTTCTGTGCAGAGGGTGGTGATCCCACAGCAAGTGGAAATCTTTGTGATGCTGGTCCTCAGTTGTTTTCACAAGGAGTGTTTCTGGGGGTCAGACCACAGAATCATGGGGTTGGAAAACACCTCTAAGATCATGGAGTCCAACTGTTTCCCCAGCATGGGCAAGGCCACCACTAACCCATGTCCCTAAACATCCACAGGCCTTTAAAATCCCTCTAGGGATGGGGACTCCAGGCTTGGTAACCCTTTCTGTGAGGAAGTTTTTCACCATTTGCATGGGGATGTGATGCTGGTCACTCCTGCCATGGCAGAGCACCTGGCAGACACTTTGCTGAATCTTGGTGTCTTTTCCTTGCAGTCCATGTAGCAGGTGAGCAGGGCATGGCTGTGAGTGGTGCTTGGAGCCTGCTGTGTTAACATCAGTCGTGTGTGAGACCTCCTGCAGGGAAGGGCTGTTTATTCCCCATGAGCAGCTCCAAGGCTGTGCTTGTACAGCCTTGTTTGCTCCCCAGAGTTTACATTTCAAGTCTGTGGATGAGAGTTGGATCATTTCACTTCATTTTTTTCCAAGCCCAACACTCCATAGCTGTGACATGTCCAAAAAGCAGTTCTGAGAGAAATGTCTTCCCACCTCTGCCACTGCAAAGATCATGAGAATATTCTACTTGGTCTGAGTTTTGAACCATGTGGAAACCAAAGTTTGCTAAAATTTGGGGATTTCTGTTCACTGGAGTTTCTCAGGGGCTTTTCATATAGCTCAGGAGATTGTGTCAATCCCAGCAGCCATGGCTCGAGTCTAAACTTAACCTTGACATCATGATGAAGATAGTTCCCTTATCTGATTGCAAACGAGGAAATACTTTTCTTAAAGTAATTAATGGTCCCTGCAGAGTATCTTTTTATTAGCATGTGTGTGTGTGAAAGAGCCCAGTCTATAAATACACAGTGGTTTCCTCCTCAGCATCAACAGGGTCCATCCTGGCTCTGCAGTCTGTGTCCCCTGGCACTTGTTTGCATGGAGAGGATGTGACAGGGCAGGACCGTGCGTCAGGAGCCCTGTGAGGCAGGATGGGGAGCCAGAGATCACGTTTCACTGGGAATTTTCCCTTTTTATTGCAGTTTCTCCATGGGGATGGTTCCAAAACCCAACCAAGCAGTGATTAAAATTGCTGATACCTGCAAGTGCGCCCTGGCCCCAGCGTTGGAGGGTGGTGGTGGCTGCCTGTTTGCCAGCAGTGTGCTGTGCTGCCTGTCATTAGGGCTGTGCTAATTGCAGGGGATGCAGAGGGGCAGGGAGGTGTGATGGTGTGTGCTCATCCAGGGCAGGGAGCCTCTGCCTGTACTTGCTGCTGCTCCTGCCCAGCTGTGTACCCGAGTCTGCTGCTGCAGCATTAACCATCACCTCAGGGAAGGGTGATTATTCCTGAAGGAATCATACCTGGTGAATGTGCTTACCTGCTTTCATGCTGCTGTGAACCCCTGTTTGATCTTTGTGCCCCAGTGTCCTCCCAGCACAGTGAGTTTGTCACTGCAGCAAGCACTCTGACTGTGTCAGGATCAGGGACAGCTAAGATTGTGAGAGGTAGAAATCACAGAATCACAGAACGATGTGGTTTGGAATGCACATTAAAGAACATCTCATTCCACCCCCTGCCATGGCAGGGACACCTTCCACTGTCCCAGGCTGCTCCAATCCCCATCCAACCTGGCCTTGGACACTTCCAGGGATCCAGGGACAGCCACAGCTTCTCTGGGCACCCTGTGCCAGGGTCTAACCTCCCTCACAGCCACAAGTTCCTTCCCAGTATCCCATCTAACCCTGCTCACAAATTATGTGTCATTTTGACACTTTGAAATGTTTACTTTTCTATTTGACAGTTTTCATTTGGTCACTGGGTTGCCCAGAGGTTTATGGTGCAGTTACCAGTAAACTGTAAATTATGATTTTAGTGATATCCCATAGAAAGCTGGAGACTGTACCAGGCACCCTTGGGAACAGTAAATCTTCGGAAAATGTATTGATTCCCAATCTTGGCTTTGCACTCTGGATGAACTTTGTCCTCATAAAGTAATAGAAGGTGATTTTTCTTTAGCAGCCAGCTGGCCTTTAAATGAGCTACTCTTAACACCACTCTAATCCAAGTAAACATGGACAGGATGATTTGGGAGCTGGGAAGAGCAGCCATATCAGTTCAGAATAAGGGTTAATACTTAGTGGAGTATTTTCATCTATTATCCTTAAATATCACAATTGGCTTTGAGTGGATGGTATAAGATCAGTGTTTTATGCTCTTTGGATTGGCAAATGGTGGGTTTGGTTGTTTGCATTAACTGCAAAGCAGCAAAATAACGAAACAGGATTAGGGGAGTGATTTGGGGAAAACGCTGATTTCAGTAATCAGATTTGAGCTGCAATCTGTCTGCTTTACAAGGGAATAAATCTGTTGGGGAGGATGCCAGGAGGTGAGGCAGGGCTCATTGTCAGGGCTGGGCAGTGCTGTATGAGCTGGCTTGCGGTTTGTGTTTCAAGAGCCTCCTGGTTGTCCAGCCTCAGCTTTTCTTACCTAAAACTACCTAAGAAATAGGTGAAGATGAAGAGGCATGGTGTGGCCCTTAGGATTTCAGGGCAAGGAGCTGTCTCTCCTTCCTTGCAGACAGCCCTTTGATTGGGAATCATGGATAGGTGTATCCAGGGGATTTCACAGCCATAATGATGCTGGAGAGGCTTTTTCTGCTGGACATCTGCTCCCAGCTGGTCTGGGGGCAAAGGGTTTCTGTGAGATCAATCCTGGAGCTTTAATAATCTCTTCTTCCAGTGTCTTGGTATCTTCAATATAGGGGATGCTAGTGTCCTTTTCTAAAGAAGATTTCAGATGAAACTTTATTAATTTGACTGAAATACTTGTGTCCTGTGGATTACCTTGTGTACCCTGTGTGCTTCCAGCAGCTCCTGTGAGTGCCCCATGCTGTGAAACACCTCTGTGCTGATGGGGAGCAGACACCAATGATGCTTAGGATCCTAAAATAAGCACACCCCTCAAGCAAGCACCCTGAGGGTGTTCTTTGGGCAGTGCTTGCCCCTTGCCCAGTGCATCCACCCTCCAGGGCAGTCCCCTAAAGCTGTTCCTGTGTCTCTTTGTGCAGGGAGCTTTCCACACGCCGAGGCTGCCCCTGCACATCCCCAGAGGAGCTGGCAGGGCCCAGCCTCTCCTGGGGGAACATGGACTGAAAGAGGAGCTTTGCCAGCCCCCAGCTGCCAGCACCCCTTGCCTGGACCCTGATGGACTCAGAGGCAGGACTGCATTACCATGGTGATGATCTTAACCAAAACTCGGGAAAACAAAGGTGCTGACTCTGTAACATGCAGGACTGAGCTGGTAAGCTTTGTGAAATCTCTGTTCAAAACTGTTTTTCTGCCAAGAACTTTGCTGTAGCTTTGTAATAAGGGTTTTCTTTCCTGCAGGGATGGATCTTTAGATGGTTTGTAGCACTGATTTCTACAAAGCTGCAGTAATATCCAAGGAGCAGGTGATTAGTAAATGATTGGAGCACTGTGGCTTTTGTATATGTGGATTTCAGTAAGCACTCAATAGGATAAACAGTACAAAAAAAATCAAATCAATGCTGTGAATAACACAGGTGAGAAGTTGCTTCACCGACAGTGAACAGATGCTCATCATTAATAGGAGGATGAGCAAGTGGGAAGCAGGATTAAGTGGGAGATGGTGAAGGGCAGTGCTGTGGTACTTAATTCTCTGTGAGCCTGGAGAGGTGCAAACCCACCATGCTGAATGAGCAGGCAGCAACAAAAAAACAAATGAGGGGTGGCAAACAAACTAAAGGATGCTGTGAGGGCTGAATGTACCTATGGTAGGGAGAAATAAGGGGCAGCACAGCTGGAGGCAGGGTCAGAGCAAATGTTTGGTGATGGAGAGCCATCAGAGCAAAGCTGGCTGTGGACATTTGCCCCTCTGTTCTCCTGGAAAGATGGATGGGCATGGTCTGAGAAGAAACTTGACCAAAAAGCAGGGTGCTCTGAGAGTCTCAGATAAGGGTGTGCAAGAACACAGCAGGAAGCATCTGGCAGGATGAGCCATAAATGGGCATTCTGAACATAAAAGAAATATAAATGCCTGGGCTTGCTGAGGATGACAAACTGTCCAGCTGAGCTCCCCAGGCAGAGAGCACAGTGTGCTGGGGTGGAGGCAGGCTGCCCTGGCAGTGAAAGGCAGAGGAGAAGGTGAGCAAGCCAGAGGCAGTGGAAAATCCTGCCTTAAAAGGGTGAAATTTGGGAAGGATATTGATATGTTAAAAAACTACCCTTGCTGTAGTGTTATCTCCTGCTGGGAAGGCAGCATCTCCCATGGCTGCTGCTCAGGGTGGGAAGGGGGAAGCCTGAACATTCAGTGTGCTCTGGGAAGTGTGTGGGGCAGCTGAAGGGGAGCTGGCTGCAGGGAGGCAGGGGAGAGGAATTTCTTCTGCTCCTCAGAGAAGGTCTGGGTCTCGGGGTGTCTGATGGCAGGTGGTGGAGATGCAGTTTTGTAACACAAAACTTTGTTCTTGCTGTTTGCTGAGCGCTTTCTGCAGCTCTGGGGCTGGGGCAGGACTGCAGGGACAGTCCTGGGCTCACAAGGTGAGTTGCTGGGTTGCCTGGACTGTTAAATTGGGACAGACAATCACAAGAAGGCTGATCCACTAAAGAAGGCAGGAGTTTTTCTGTTGGCTTCATGGGGAAGGCCAAAAAGCAAAACCCAGAGGAAGTCCATGTCTGAACACTGGGGCAGGATCACCTGCCAACAGCCAGTGGGCTCGTTTGGTTCAGCTCCCAATTTGGTATAAAGACAAAATTCTTACAAAATGGTAATTATACTTGGTGTGGGATATATGTCAGTCTCCCTCCTGCCCTTGCAGACAGTGTCTGGTCTCTGGGGCAGGCACACAGATGTGCACTGGCACAGCTCCTGCCTTCTCTGGGGCTTGTCCCACTTCCATCTTTGCTCCAGTCTGGCTGCTCCTTGGAGACAGCTGCCTGTCCTCTCTGCCTCCTGATTAATTCTGCTGATGGATCATAAGGTGGGGCTTGGCAGATGGAGATATCCTTCCTTCACCTAGAAAAGTGGCACATGCTCCAAAGGTGACTGACCCTTACTTACTTTTCCACATCTACACCCAGTACTTGTTTTATGCCTCCTTATCTCAGTATTTCCTCTCCCTACACTCAGTATTTCCAGCATTCTGTATGTGAAGTGGGGTGCCATCATTTGGTACATTATTGTTGTTGTTGTTATTATTATTATTACTGTTGTCCTCATTATGCACTGGAGGTGCTGGCACAGAGAAGCTGTGGCTGCCCCTGGATCCCTGGAAGTGTCCAAGGCCAGGTTGGATGGGCTTGGAGCAGCCTGGACACATGGAAGGTGTCCCTGCCCAGGTGGAAATGGATGGCTTTAAGGTCCTTTCCAACCCAAACCATTCTGAGATTCCATAGTTGTGTGAGCAGGCAACATGTAAAACATGGATCAGCAGGGAAGGTATGAGTGCAGTGGCCTAATGCCAGATAAAACACAATTATGGCAGTGCAGATGAACGTGGGGGCTGTGCTGGTGCTTCCCTCAGATGATGTAAAGCCTCAGTCAGATGAGATGGTGCTGCCAGGATAGACACTTCAGAAGCCAGAATATGGATATTTTTAGGGGTAATAAAGGAACAATTAGTATGAAAGTGTGTTTTTGCAGGCATAGCTGAAATGGCATGCAGCTGTGGATAACATATTGATTTATTATATGTGAACCCATCCATGCTCATTTTTAGAAGTCTGATGGTATCTCTTAACACTGTCAAGAGGAAAATTCTTGGAAAAAAAAGAGTGTGAGAAGCAACCAGGATTATTTTGTACCCATACAGAGGCATTTCCCCCTATTTTTAGTGCACATCAGCGCAATCTGAGCACAGACTCCCCAGAAGTGCTGAGGTGGGGACACCTTGCCTTAGAAACACATTATATGTTTAAAAAAGCAAAATAGCTGCTTTGTACCTAGATGGGAAAGCCTTAATGGGCTTGGATGAGGTTCAAGATACCACTTTTGCTCCTTTCTTGCCCAATCCAGGATTACCACTGAATTGCAGCTCCCATTTGAGTTTCTCCAGAGTTTTGGGGACCTTGCTGCAGCTCGTCCCTGAGGTGAGGACTGGCTGCAGGACCAAAGCTCAGGCTTTGGCAAGGACTCTGCACAGCATTTAATTAAAGTTGATTTCCTTGAGGAAAGGTGGCTGGGTCTGTCCCCTGGTCCCTGCTGGAGCAGAGCCATGGAAGGCTTTGCCCAGGCTGGAGGCAGGGTGGTGCCAGGTCCAGTCTGAGAGAAGTGAATAGTTTTTCTGGTTGTTTGCAGCACACTCCAAAGATGAGTCAAGGACCTACCCTCTTCTCTTGTGGCGTGATGGGTAAGTAACAAAAACTTCTCTCTGTGTTTCCTCTGCTCCTGCTTCCTCACAGGGATGGGCAGGAAGATGTCCTGACTTTTGGATGTCTCCAAAACTCCCCTGCAGACTCTGGGGTGGGCATCCCTCCATCCCTGCTGTGGGTGCCCACCCCACCACACCTGTGCCTCTCCTCCCCAGAGGTGCTTGTTGTGCCCTGTTGCCATTGCTGAGTGAATTGCTTATCTCCATTTCCCTCCCCTTTGATACATCTGTTTATTTTTAGAGCTGCTCTTACAGTTGAGGTTATAAACCTTTGGGGTCTGAGGTTGTGTTTGAGTATCCAGCCTGAGACTGTGGTTCTTGGCTGTTTGCATGATGCAAGCAATAAATACCAGCATTTATCACTGAAGTGTTCTACACCTGGCACTAAGTGGTTGGACAGACCTCAAACAAGAAGGAAAAAGTCTCGTTTTTGCCATTGACAGTAATCATGATATAATATGTTTGATAGTTTTTATGTCAGAGCTTGCTATCATTTTCTATGCTGAACAGCCCCCAAAATGGATGGAGGATTGGTGCCTTGGCCCATGATCCTGACAAGCTGATAGTGCCAGAGGATGTGCTGTTGTGTTGTGCTCTTTGGCGTTCCTAGCGGGGAGCCAATCACTGGGTGAGGCCTCAAAACCCAATTAAAATTGTAGGTCAAGTTTGAGCCAAGCTCCTTGCTGTGAAAGCCAATCCTTCACAGACAAAGAGGCTGCCCCTTTTCTTCATGGACACAACTCTCATTAGTGTTAATGAGAGCTGGGCACATGCACTGACAGGAGATGTCTCCCAAGCTCTCTGATAGCTCCAGCCATTGGAAGTGTGGGGAGATGGAGAGCATTTGTGGTCGTTTTCAGATAAAAATCACCAGCTCCAAAGTCAAGAAGGGGTAGAGACAGCCCATCCCCTCTCTCCTGCCTTTCAAACACGAGTGAGGAACAAAGAACCCAAATTAGATGGTTTTGTCCTGTACTGTGGCACTGGCTCTTCAGCAGATACACAGTCTCTGCCTAATTGAGAAGCAGCTTGTCTTTAAGAGCTTTTACAGAGCATTCTTCATTTTCATAGTGCTGCTGTGCTGCCAAATTATCCTCCTTCTGAGGGAACTGACTGTCACCTCCTTGACCTCAGCTTGCCCTGTTGTGGTCTCTGTCCTGCCCAGTCAAGGGGAGCCTGTCCTTCCCTCATGTGAGGGCATTGCTGGGCTTGGGTTTCATTTTAGTTATGTTCTCTGAGTGTTCTTGATGTCCCCAGATGTGGGCAACAATCACAGACTAATCCAGTGTGGAAACTTGCTTGTCTTTTTAAATAAGTTACTATTGAAAAGCCAAACTGGGGGAATATTTCAAGTCAAAGGGCCAAGTCCCTGTTGGTGGAAAGCATTGAGATAAATAAACACAGAGAAGTTTGGACTGCTAGCACAGACAACATGAGGCAAAGACTCACAGTGCTATCCATGCTGGAGGTTTGGAGGGAAGTTGGCTGATTTTTTGGGGTTTTAGACAAAAAATGATCTTAGAAAAGAGTCTTTCTGGTGCCTTTGGGGTGAGGGCAGCTTTGGGAGGAAGGCAGCTTATTTCTGGACCTCATGGCCATGGGACAGCAGAGGAGAGGGAAACCCAGCCTCTGCCAGAGAGAGCATCATCCAAAAACCCTGGAGCTTTTCTTGTAAGGTACTAAACACTGCAAGAATCTGGAAATGGATTATAGATTGTAACCAAACTCAGTATATTGAGTAAACATTATAAAGACTTGATATATTGGATGATGTGTGGCTAGGTCCAATTCTCAGAATGACCTAAATAATCTTCTGGTATTTAGATTTGTGAGAAATATTTCTGCCAGTGAAATGATAATATTATGAAAAAGATTGGGTTTTATCTTTATATAGCCCTTTGCCTGGAGGAAGAGTAAAGGTGAAATGCCTAAAACTATAAATTCAACAACTACTGCTTTCCCTTCTCCTTGATGGGTCCTTGAAACACCCAGGAGTGTAAGAATTGTCCTGTTGATGGATAGTTTGGGGTTTTTTTCTCTTTTTTTTTTTTTTTTTTTTTTTTTTTTTTTTCCTCAGCAGTCTCTGTGGCAGGTCCCCAGTGAAAATATCAGTGATTGTGCTAGAAAAGGTGGCATATTAGAAAATTGTGGCATTAGGGTGCTGAGGGCCTGGCACAGGCTAGTGGATGCCCTATCCCTGGAAATGTTCAAGATCAGGTTGGATGGGGCTTGAAGAACCCTGGGGTAGCAGAAGGTGTCCCTGCCCATGTCTTTTGCTATACACCCAAAGACAGAAAAATTCCAATATAGGAAGTCAAAAGTAATGGAATCCTAGAATGGTTTGGATTGGAAGGTGCATTAAAAATAATCTCACTCCACCTCCTGCCATGTCATGGACACCTTCCCCTGTCTCAGGCTGCTCCCAGCCCCAGTGTCCAACCTGACCTAGTAAGAGAAGCTCAGTAGGCGTGTGCTGACAGCCATGACCTCCTGCTTTCTGTGTAAGCAAGAAATTATCTCTGAGGGAAGCTGCAGGCAGGGTTTTATTGAGGCAGTGAAGAGGTGCTTGCACATGCAGGATCCCAGCCCTGATTGTAAAAGGGAGGAGGAGGAGGATGGCTTTGAGCCCACTGGGGACAGATCCTGCACTCATCCTCTGGGAAGTTCTCCTTTCAAAGCAGCCACCATTTCCATTTTCCCTTGGAGGGCTCTCTCAGAGTTTGTCCTCCTAGAGTGCTGCAGCAGAGCAGGGATGGGCACACAGCTCAGCTTGTCTGTGCTCTGGCACTCTCAGTCACTCCTCACCTCGTTTGGCAATGCCATCATTCCCTGCATGCCAGGGCAGGGCTGCAGCCTTGGGCTCACTGCTGCACTGCTTTTTCTTGGAAGTGGCTTTTCACCATCCTTGGGTGAAACCAGGAGAAAAGCCTGCTCATGGAATCATTAAAGTTGGAAAAGACCTCCAAGATTGTCAACCCTTCGTGCTGGTGATGAATGCATCCTGAAAGCACCTGCCTGTCAGGCTTGCATGCCTCCTCTCTGTGACCCAGGGTTTTCTGGAATTTTGGGATTTTTTTGGAAAGCCACCAGTGAAGAACATCTTGGTGCACATTCAAACACAGCCACCCTACAAAGAGAAAAAGCTGTGTGGGGAATTCTGGTGAGGTGCAGCTGGAGCAGGGACACCTCTCCAGAGGATCCCTTTGAAGAGCTGGGCACGTTTCTCTGTGGAGCTCGGGGATTTCCCTCCCCTGTGCAGGCTGTTGGCACAAGGAGCCCACAGCCCACAGATGTGTTTAATCTCCAGAGTAGATTTTGGGGCTGTTGTTTTCATTTTCCATTGAAGCACAGCTCTGCCCATCGTATTTTCATTTCATTTCTGCACTAGGAAAGCTCCCTAGCACTGCCATCAGCTAATTACAACCATTAAATGTGTTCCACACTTAGAAATTATCTCCTGAACATAAATAGAGGGCAGTGGAAAATGCAGGCTGGCTTTTCCCCTGTGCACAGGGACTGTGAGACCAAAATTCAACTTGAACAACACAGAAAAAAGAAAAAAAGGAATTGGATGTGCACCTGTGTGCAGACAAATGTTTGGGTTAGGTTCCAAACAGAATTTATCTGCCAAAAAAGATAAGAAAAATTGATTGAAACTCCTAATTGCTTTACAAGTTGCCATAGTAAATTATGTATTAATGTAAATTATTTCATGGGAAAAGAACGTAGGGGAAACTTGAGCAGAAGGATCATGCATTATGTATAAAAAGGAACTGTAAAAATATTATAGCAGCACATTTGTGTGGCTGTAGTTAAAGTTGTGTCAGCATTTTGGTTTTACACCCTTCTCTGTGGTTATGAGTGGTCGTTAAAATTTACTCTGTGTCACCAGAGGAGCACAGCAGTCATTTAAAAAGCCAGGGCCATCACTGAGCTGCAAAGTGCCTGATGTGTCTGTGTGCTGCTCCTGCAAAACCTGCAGCTCAGCCCTTGGAAACCTGCCTATGATGCTCTGAGAGTGGCTCCTGTTCTCCTTGGGGCAGTGCGAAGCTCTCAAGGATGGAGGACAGCACCCATCTCCCCAGTTTTGGGATGTGACTCCAGTCCACAAGCACCACGAGGATTTGTTTGATGTGGCGAAGGTTTTGTGAGAGAACAGCTGAGTTTTGTGAAGGTGTCAGTGTTTATTTTTGCAGTTTTAAGTCAAAATCCAGAAACTATTTCATCCAGGGACACTAACAGCCAAGAAGGACCTGTTTAAGCAGGGCAAGAGCCCCTCAGGCTGCACTTACAGCATGCTCTGGTTGTCCTTTTGTTTTCCAGTAGGCAGAGTTTTCCAGCCAGGCAGCTCACTTGCAGACCAAGGGCTTCTCGTGGTGGGTTTTATCCTGGAACAAATTGCTGCCTCAGGGTAAGGCTGAGGTTTGTAGTTTAAGAAAATTAATACATGTTTAACTGCAGCAGAATTAATGGCTCCAGTGCAATTATCGTTATCAACGTGCACAGGATGGGAATCTTAGTCTCTAAAAACTGAGCAGAAAACCAGCTGCTTTTCCTCAATAAGACTTTCCAGAGCTCTTTAATTATACCCTTGGCCCTTAGACTACTCCATTTTCAATGTTTTCAGGGCAACCTGCTTCCTATTTGCACTAAAAACCCATTTTCTGGGCTATCTGGTATTTTGGGACTGGTCAGTGATTGCTGGGGACTTGGAGGGGCCAGGCTGTGCCAGCTCACATTGTGCAAGGGGAAAAGCAAATAACCCCAAGCTGGAGCTGGGAATAGTGGTGCTTTTACCATTTTCTTTGCCAGCTTTGGAAGATTTATAGCTGTTTGTGCTGAAGCAGGGTGAAAGAGGAAGGTGTCCCGTATCCTCCTCACCAAGGCCTTTTGTACAGTCTCCGGCCAGAGGATCGTGGCAGCTTGCCATGAAAAATCGGCTTCTATTTCTGTTCCTTTTGTCTGCTGACCTGACCCAAGAAATCTCTCTGCTGGCAGCATAGTACAGAGGAAAAATAATAAAGATCTAAACATAGATGGAGTTGTCTAGCGCAGATTTCTCACTTTTCATTGTGTGTATTAAAATGAGGAGAGCACAGCCGAAATGCCGTGCGGTTCCTGTGGGCAGAGCAGGCTGTTTGTGGCTGGAGCTGTTATGGCAGCAGCTGGAGGCAGGGAGAAATGGGAAAATCCTCCAAGAGTGGTACAAGGGAGCCCCAAATCTGACCTCCTGAGTGGAAACCTTTGTCAGAAGCGTTCTGCACCGTTGCATCTTCCCTACCAGGCTGGTACCTGCAGCTGCGGGCTGGGCACGGCTTCTAATTCATCCTTCAGTTGCCTGAGTGGAAATACCCAAAAAAGCCCCCCAAAATATCTCATGGTTTAGATACAATCATGTGAAACTTGGCAGCACGGCTGGGCTCTGTTTGCAGCAGCCAACGACAAAAACAGGCACTGGTGAGAGGCTGTTGGCTGATGACTTTTTCCACTGCAGCAGCCGGCGGGGTTGTCCTGCCATGGTTTTCCTGTTGAGCGTTGAAGGTGGATCTGCAGAGAGCCCTGGCCTTTGCAGGGCAGCCCAGCCCTGAGGGTGCTTTGCTTTCTTCTTTTGCTGGCAGTGGGATGTGTGTGGGAATGAGATCATCCTCCTGAATCCTCTCTTCCCAGTGGGAAGCTGGGGAAGGGTCTGGAGCTCAAGTCTGATAAAAACAGCTGAGGGAGCTGAGCGGGCTCAGCCTGGAGAAAAGGAGGCTCAGGGGGCACCTTCTCACTCTCCACAACTCCCTGACAGGAGATAGGGAGTCTCCTTCCAGGTAAAAAAAGTAACAAAACTAGAGGAAACTGCCTCAAGTTGCACCAAGGGAGGTTTAGATTGGATTTTAGAAAAAATTTCTTCATGGAAAGGGTTGTCCAGCCCTGGCACAGCAGCCCTAGGGCAGTTGTGGAAGTACTCATCCCTGGAGGGATTTAAAATCCATATGGATGTGGCCCCTGGGGACGTGAGTCAGCGGTGGCCTTGGCAGTGCTGGGTTAATGGTTGGACTGGATGATCCTAGAGGGCTTTTCCAACCTCAGCCATTCTGTGATTCATGTTTTTTAAATTCAGATGTAAATTCAGGCAATTGTCAGTTGTGGAGCCCAGGACAAACCACACACATCTGACACATGGTTTAGCACAGAGATAACCAATAGCCACAACATTTTACACCACTGAATTCCCCTTAGCTAGTGCAACCTGGAATATTCAGAGGCATGTTTCTATCTTCTTCTAGCAGTTTTGCTCCTGCTGGGACTGTCACTTTGTCTCTCTCTCCATCTACACCACACAGCCCGCTCTGCTGGCAGTTTGGGAAACCATATTCCAAGAGTTAATTAATTTGCACTGGAAAACGTCCCATATGCTACTCTTTTTGTTTATGGACGTCGAAAGCGAGTCGCAGAATTAATTAACGCTAATGCCCGTGCGTGTGTGTTGTTTTTTGTTTTTTTTTTTTTTTTTTCCCCTTTCCTTTCTTTCTCCTTTCTGAACCAGAAAATGACAGATGGAGAGATCTCAGCAGGAAATGTCCACTCCAGCTGGAGCAGCCGGCCGCCAGCATCTGGGACTGCCTGGACAAGGGCGAGGAGGGCTCGCGGTGGCCGAGGGATGCGGCCGCCACCTGCTCCGTCACCAACCTGATCAAGGACCTGAGCCTCAGCGACCCCCACGGCCACCCCTGCGCCCCCCCCAGCAAGCGCCAGTGCCGCTCGCTGTCCTTCTCGGACGAGATGTCGGGCTGCGGCACCTCCTGGAGGCCGCTGGGCTCCAAGGTGTGGACGCCGGTGGAGAAGAGGCGCTGCTACAGCGGCGGCAGCGTCCAGCGCTACTCCAACGGCGCGGCCACCATGCAGAGGAGCTCCAGCTTCAGCCTGCCCGCCCGCTCCAACCCGCTGTGCGGCGGCCAGCCCAGGAAAGCGGCGGCTGGAGGGCAGGGCGGGGACAGGGGGGACATGCAGAGGTCCCTGTCCTGCTCGTGCTCCGAGTACGGCGCGGCCTGCAGGCCGCAGCTGGGCCTGGCCCGCAGCCGCTCCCAGCCCTGCGTCCTCAACGACAAAAAGGTGGGAGTCAAGCGCAGGAGGCCCGAGGAGCTGCAGGAGCAGCGGCCCTCGCTGGACCTCGCCAAGATGACCCAGGTAAGAGGGGCTCAGGTTTCTCTGCTTCGCTCAAGAGCCTTCAGTGGCCTCCAGGGAGGGGCTGAAGAGGAGTGTGGGTGTTATGGGGAAACACATCCTTCTGTCCAGGCAGAATGACCCCTTCCCTCCTAAATGGATCCTAATTGGATTTTTTGACAAATTCATGCATTCTCTTCCATGCTGGCTTTTGCAGGCCTAGTGCTGTCCTTTGTTGTCATTTCCTTCTGGCATGGGTTTTGAGCAGGAATATGTTTAACTCCACATTTTTGAGTTCAGGGGAGAGGAGCCTTGGGCCTGCCATGCTGAGATGAAGGCAGCACCCCAAGGCACCCAGCTCTGGCTCTGTCAGGTGCTGAATTCTCACTGCTACAGGCTTTACTTGCTCTTAGGCTCTGTAATTTTCCACTCTGGAGATGTTATCACATTTCATTTTCAGTTGCAAACACAGAGCACAACCTCCCTCTTCGATCCTCTGCACAGGGCCAGATAACAGATCTAAAGCATGATCTGTTGGGAGAATTTTGCTCCTTGGTCCTCTCCCTGCTGGCCCAAGTGACTGGACAGTACCAAGAGACAGAGCAAGAGGCTGCACTGAAGGACAAACTTTCCCTTCCACACTCATAAGATTTCCCGCAGTTTTATGATTTGACATTTCCCACATCAATAATTTACAGTCACAAAGTCAATGACACCATCAGCTCAGTGTGGAATGAAAGTAATGGGGTTATGAAGGCCCCAGGGCTCTCACTGTGGGAGCAGGGGAACCCTGGCCACTTCCCAGGGTAGTCATCACCTTTTGCTGGCCTTAAAATTTGCCCCATGGTTTCAGTTCTATGTGGTTGCCTGCTGTGCTTCATCCCAGAGTCACCTGTGTTGGGAGTGTTTGCCTTAAAGGTGTTTTGTAACCAGCAAAGCCTGTCTGGTGCAAGGCATCCCCTTGTTGTCTGCAGGGAAACTGCTGGGAGAAATTCACCATATGGGTGAGATCCAACATTGTGTGTGCATTTTTGCCTTACAAGAACATGATATTTTATGGTGTTGTGTGCTTGGCAGTGCAGAGGGTGTTTGAAGAGATCATCTTTTCCTCCTCCAGAGGAGCTTAGAGGATATAAAGGGTGAAGGAGTCACATATTTGGGTGAGATCAGGCAAAGAACATGAGGATTGCTCTTGTCTTTTCATAAATCACAGCAGCAATGTTTATTATTCCACTCCTATTTTATTAGATAATAAGCTGGATGGACAGTAAAAACCACATACATGCATTGTTATATTTTACTAGCCACAGGGCAGAATAGCACAACTGCCCCCTGATTCTCTCTGTACAAGCAGACAAGCATCATTTCACTCCCTGGAAGTGTTCAAGGCCTGGTTGGATGGGGCTTGGGAAAACCTAGTCCAGTAGAAGGTGTTCCTGCTCATAGTAAGGGGTGGAATGAGATGAGCTTTAGGGATCCTTTCAGTCCAGACCATTCTGTGGTTCTCTGGCATGAAGGACAGGGAAGGAGGAGACTGCCCAGGCTCTGGCTGGACAGACCTTTGCTGCCCTGTGAGGATATTTTAAGGCAGCTTCTCCATTGCATCAGTCCAAGGGGAAAAGTTTGGTGGCTGATTTGTAAAAAAGGGTTTGGCCAAGAAGATCCTGAGGGTGAGCAGGAGCTTCCCTTTCCCTCCAGTGGATGCTGAGCCCAGGCACATGTTTATAATTTGGATGACCGTGGCTTTGACATCGGTGACTGATCCAAGGATGACAAAAAATCTAATCATTTGGATGTCCAAAAGCAGCTCAGTCCATGTTCCTGGAAAACCCTCAGCTTGAGGAATAGCTGTGTTTTCTCTGGCTGCTGTCCTCCACATCAAAACATCTTCCAAAGTGAGAAAGCAATGCCTGAACACTCAGCATTGCTCAGTGTTGGGGCGGTTCCTCCTATGGGAGAAGTGTTACCACAAGGAAAGGATCAGAAGCTCCACACTGTGTGGCACAAGCTCTGTAGGACTGGGGAAGGAGTTGCCTGGTGCAGCATCTCTGCTAATGTCAGTGGGCACCCCCTGTCCCAGCCCCTCCTGTCCCTCTGCTCCAGGCTGGGTGGCCGGAGCCACTGCGGTTGCTACAACCAACAACCAACAGCAGCATCACTAAGGAACTCCCCATGGGATCCAGTCCAAGCAGATCCCAGGGATGTTTTCAGTTTCCAGGCAGGAAACCCAGCGGGGCTCAGGTGCCCATGGCAGCAGGTGAATCCCCAAGGCAGGGATGTGCTGCTGGGTGTGGGGCAGCAGGGCTGGAGCAGCGTGGGAAGAAAGCAAAGCCAGGCAAGGGCCAGGGTTTCAGAGCTGAGGGGTTCTGGAGAGCAGCTCTGGCAGGCTCTCAGCGTGGGAGGACTGGCACAGAGGGACGAGCAGGATGAGGCAAGTCATGGGGAGCATTCTTGCCTTTGGTGGAGCACGGTCAGAGCCCTCCCTGGGATGAGAATGCCAGGAAAGCCAGCTAATTCCTCGGCAGGAATAAATGTGCTCGAGAAAACCTTGCACTTTTGAGTATTCCCCCATGCTGCTTTTGATGCTTCCAGCCCAGGAGACTGCAAAGCTGGGTGATCTCAGAGGAAGAGCTGAAATATTGGCAAATGTCTGTGTGGCTGCACTCTGTGTGCTCAAGTCTGGGTTTATATGAGGTAAAAACACCTCATGTGCAATGGGCAAAGCAAAGGACAGCCCAAGTGTCCAGACTGGACTTTCTAGTTATCCACAAAGTATTCACTTTTCAGATGGGGAAAATGAGACATGGGGCTTTCCCTGAGTCCCTGGTGCTAATGTCAAACTGGGAACTGAGCTTTGAGGTGCTGGGTACTGGATCAGTATCTGGCTCTGGCAGCAGATTGGTTAATTTTTCACTTGTGCTGGTAACCACATGTGTTTGTAGGCTTGAAAGCTGGCACCATAATCAAAATAAAAATAATTTGACCTGAAAGAAATGTTTTCTTCCTACTGGGAGGAATATTTAGGCCAGGCAGGAGGGGAAGGAGTCGCTCCTGGAAGCAATTACATGGCTACATAACTGGGCTAATTAACAGAGAAATCTAAACGTTGAAGTTAGACTGGGAGGGAAAATACTTAGGAAAATATTGCCTTTCATTCCTCAAAATCCTGGATGTGTCTCTTCAGTCTGCAATTCCCATAGCCCAGAGAGGGAAGGTGAGCCCTTATCCCTCCCTTTATTATTTGCTCATATGGCACCAAACCAGACAGGCTTCAACTTTGGGCAGAAACCAAACCATGCACATGGTTGTCATTGAAATAGCAACAAATTTTAAAAGCCACAGGCACCGTGGCAATCCTTCTGCTCCTTTTAAATGCACATGAACTCTTTGCCTTGTGCCTCTTTGCCTTCATGCCCCCTGGGCATGATCCAGGGGGTTCTCAGTCAGGTGAATGAGTGACTACGAGGTGTCATTTAATTATCCTGAGCCTGGAGGCAAGTGAAGTGGGAAGAAGCTGGTTTCTATTCTTCACCCCAGTCAAGGAGAGTTTGGGTACCTGGCCTGGCATCTCCAACCTCCTTAATGTGAGGACATGAGCTGTCCTCTCATTTCAGTGTAGAGTTTGGGCTTGCTTTCCAGCCTCAGCTTTTATTCCTTCTTTCCACATGAAGCACAAGCCCAAAGAGGGCACGTCCCACTCCCTGATCCCAGCAGTTGTTCTGGCAGAGTGTTAATGAATCTCTTTTCCAGGCACAGTGCTCTTGGCCTTACAACCCCAGGGATTGTATCTGTACTGGCAGGCCATGACCAGAAATGGTTGAAATCAGATTTTTCCATTATTTGGAGCTGTTTTTTCTTTTTCTGATGCGGGTGAATCTAAAATAAGTGGGAGATGAGAAGTGTCACAAAGGTGACCCTAGGAGTCCTCCTAGCTGGGCTGATTCTGGCAGGAATGTGTGGTTTTACCCTTTGCAAGTCACTTGCAGAAGCATCTGGGTAAATTAGGTGAGAAGATGGATTTTCTAAAATAAAATCACACTCTGCCAGGGATGCTATGTGGTGGAGAGACACCTGGTGGGTTTTCCTCCCCCATGGTATGGTAGATTCTTCTCCAGAGGAACTTGGCATGTCCCACCTCCACATCTGCTGCTTTCTGACACCCTGGTGTGAACATTTCCTGGGATCTTGGGCGTTGTGTGCCCGAACGTCTCACAGCAGCACAAACATTGGTTTGGTGGCTTGGCTGAGTCACTGACGGGAAGCTGAGCCATGGGCCAGCCCTGCTGGTGGTGTGTGCAGCTTGCCTTCCTTCACACAGGCTCTGGGCAGCTGCAGGGGACACATGACACGTCCCTCACACAGTGACTGCCACCCTCAGTGGGAATTTGCAGTAATCCCCAGCTGTGGCCACAGAAGCCCTCACTATCTCTTCCCCATTCTGCTTCCTGCCATGTAAAATTTTGATGTGGTGGTCACTGAGAGATTTCAATTTGTGTTAGAGCAGTTCTAAACACAGTTATCCTTTATACAGATGTGGTTTTTTAATGGCTAATAATTTATTTTTATATATGTATATATATATGTACATGTTTAAGGTCAGGTTAGGTACAGCTTGGAGCAGCCTGGTCTAGTGGGAAGTGTCCTTGCCCAAGTCAGAGTTGGAACGTGATGGACTTTGAAGCTCCTTCCAACTCAAACCATTCTGTTTTCCTGATTTTTAATGTGTATATGTATTTGTTCAACCCAGCTATGTTCCATGCAGCACAAACCCCAAAGAGGAGTAGCCCTGGCTGGAAATGGAGGATGGTGCTGTAGAGTCTGAAAATACAACTTTCCATGAAAAGAAAGGCACAGATATCTCAGTGGCATGAAAGGCGTTGCACTGCTGACAGGAATTGTCAGATGTGAGGAGATACTGGTTCATCCCAGTTGTAGGATCTGTGTATTGGTAGCAAATCAAGGCTTGGAGGTTGCTCTTGTACCCAATTTCTGATGGCTCCTCAAGGTTTTAGTCCCTCTGTGAGCCTTCAGAGAAGTTGCAGTTTGAAGAGCTGCATCTCTCCTAACAAATACTGCACTCCTGGTCTTTTCCTCCTGAGTTTTCTCTAATATCCATTTAATTTTCTACAAAGGTTGTGGCCATGGACACTGAGAATTCCCAGGCAGCTGTCAAAGTACCTCTCTTCTGTGAGGCTCTGTATTATGTAATGTCTTGCAGTCTATGAGACAGAGAGTAGCTACTCTAGAATAAACAAAGCAATTAAAATACAATATTGCTTTTCACCTCAATGGCTTATGGAGAGCATCCCACAGTTATGAGTTCATAAACAGCTTCTTCCCTGTGAGGGATGAGAGGGTGCTGGCAGCAGTGGGCACCAGCTGAGGAGGTGGTGAGGGTGAAGCCCTGAGTGTGCCTGATGAGGGTGAGTTATAGAGAGGACTTTGTGCCTGTTGTGGGAAGGGTCTGGGCACAAGGGGACCATTGACGTTGTTCCCTGGCTGCCTGGACAGACAGAGCCTTTCACAGGGTGACTTCACTGCCCTACAAGGAGCACGTGCCTTCAGAGGATGGAGTCATCTGCACCAGCAATCACAGGAGCATCCCCCTGAAATGAACATGTGTTGTTCTTGTGCTTTTCAGGGTTAAAATCAGCTCCAGCCCAGGCTGGAGATCCAGGGGGTCTCCAGGCACAGTGCAGTGTGTAATGATGGTTGGGAGCCTGGCTGGCCCCTCTGCCTTGTTTCTCCTCCCAAACTTAGGAATACTGGCAGTTTCCATGAGCATCCATGCACAAAGGTATTTGTACACACCCAGAGCTGAAGTAAGCAGCCCACCGGTTTGAAATGCTTCAGGCTGGTCTTGGCACTGAGTGGGAAAAAGTTTCAAACTGCACGGTGGGAGAAGAGACCTCTCCTCTCTGAGTGCCCAAGTGTTTCCTTGAGGTTAAAAATCTCTAATTTTCATGTTAGAAGACTTTCTGTTGAAATTTTGGCACCTTTCAGGCTGTCTGGAGAGGGCAGGAGAGGTACAGTGATCTTGGTTGGCGTCAGCACCCACTCGAGCCGGTGACAAATATTTCCAAATGTAGTGATAGGCAAAAAACTGGAGGTTTTAAATTCCATACGTATCCCAGGAAATAGTTTGCTATTGATGTAACTTCTGAGAGAGATTCCAGCTTCCAAGCCCCAGTGTTTTTTAAATAAACAGGAATGAGAGTCTGCAAAGGTCAGGTTGCGGCTTGGTGGGAAAAAGCCTTTGGTTGAGAATCAAAAGAAACTGGCTGGCTTGAAGGTGGGAGGGACACCTTCCACTGTCCCAGGTTGCTCCAAATCCCATCCAACATGGCCTTGGACACTGCCAGGAGCAGCCACAGCTTCTCTGGGCACCCTGTGCCAGGGCCTCCCCACCCTCACAGGCAATTTCTTCCCAAAATCCCATCTAACCCTGCCCTATGGGAGTATGAAGGCATTCCCCCTTATCTTGTCACTCCCTTGCCTAAATTCGCTCTCCATCTCCAGTGCAGCACCTTCAGGCACAGGAAGGGGCTCTAAGATCTCTCCCAGTCCCATCCCATTCCATCCCCTGCTCCTGGCTGTGTCCCCTGTTCTTGCCTCCATCCTCCATCCCACCACCAGGCCCAGGGATGCAGGGCTGAGTTGTTGGCACTCACATGGGAGGACAGGGCTGGGAACACAAACAAAGCTTGGCAGTGTATGTCCCAAACATGGACAAAATCCAATTGTATCCCGAGGATGCACATCTGATTCACCACGTGCTGATTAACCCTCCTGTCCCTGGGCTTGTAGGCTGTGTGACTCCTAAAAACAGCTTTGAGAAAGCACAGAGATTCACCCTTGAAGGAGGCAGCATGCTCAAAAGTGGCATTTTGGCTCAAAAAAAGTCAAAAGGGATTTTTCATGATGGTTTACAAAAAAAAAACCCCAGCACTCTAGGAGCTACTGGGTTAGATAGGAGCTACTGGGAGTTACTTGGAACCACTTCCCTTGCAAAAATCTCCCAAAGCATTTCAGGAAGGCAAAGCATTTCAAGAAATGGTGCTAAATAAACAAACAAATAAATAAATAAGGGCTTTTCATTTTTCCTTTCCAGAGAAAGATGCTCAGAGTTAGCCTGAAGCTGAGGCTGTGACAGAAAAGTGAGGTGTATTTCAAGTCTGCATTGGATTTGCAGGAAGTGGGTGCAGTGAGTGCAGGTGCCACACACTGGATTTTTGGTCATCCACAGTGTGATTTTATCCCTTTACTTGCTGGTATTCTCTTTTCAGTGCTGCTGAAACAGTGGCATGAAGTTTGGTTTTAATTTTTATAAGGTTCTGCCTTATAATTTAGGCCTTGAAGTGAGAACCACAGTGGCATAACAGAAATGTTACTTCTATGCTGGAAATGATGAAGTATGAAATGGAATAGGGCTGGGAAAAAAGAATAATTCCGTATTAGTGATGTTTCATCCTAACTTGGAACAAGTCAGATTGCTGAATTTCCCCAAAGATGAGCCACTCCAAATCCTGGAGCTTTGGCAGCTCTGGGAATGAGTCAGGTTCAGGTTCACCCTTTTCCACTGAAATTCATGGCATTGCAAAACCATCACTGGGAGAGCAGCCCTGCCACTGTCCCCACTGGGCTCCTGGCAGTGCTGAGTGCTGCTCCAGGGATCTGCATCCCAAGAGGATGCACAGGAGAAGGCAGAGGTGAAAGGCTGGGAAGGGCAACCTGTGAATAAATAAACCCAGTGATCACTAATGACCTGTCTGTACAAATGGATTTTTCCAGCTCATACCAAAGGGTTCAGTGTCTGTTAGGGAAAATATTTGTTCTTGGCAGGAAATGAGGGTTTCCTCCAATTATTATTATGAATAGGAATGGGTTGGGAGGCTGTGCTGGGACTGAGTCCCCACGTGTGGGATGCTGTGCTTGGGTGGAACAGTGGAGCCCCAGAGTGGTGTTCACTGCTCCCTGGTTCCCTGCATTGCTGTGCCTGCTGTATTCCTCCATGATTTCTGGGATTCATCTCTCCAGCATTTCCCTGGGGTTCTGTAGCACCAGAGGGATTCCCACTGGTGGGTCATACAACAGCTTTTTGTTTTGCACTTATGGAATCTCCCTGAACATCCTCACTGGCACTGAGGCAGCTACATACTCCAAGGACAAGAGCAGAGATGTGAGTAAACCCAAATTGTCACCACAGGCTCCAAAGGCAGCATCAGTACTAATGACCTAAAGCCTCCTTCTTGCTTTTTTGGTTTTGTTTGTTTAATAGTGTGGTGTGAAGTGACTTGGGAGGATAATAGATATTTCTGAGCCTGCTCATGAAAGCTTGTTTTCACACCAAACAGAATAAAAGCAAAATTATCTGCTAAAGCTTTGAATGCACCAAGTCAGCACTGGTGCCTGTTGCAAAATGAGGACTGGGGCTGAGTAAAGGCTGTTCTTTAGTGAGTGAGAAGGGAAAAGCTGGGAAGGCAGACCCTGAAAACCAGGGCAGGAATGTGGTACCCACCAGGAGCAGGGCAGGGAGCCATCCCCTGTTCTGGGATGCTGCTGCAGGCACGTTCTGTAGCACCTTGGCCTGGAGGAGGCTGTGGGGCTGCCTGTGGACTACTCAATGCCTCCATAGATAAAATTTTTAAAGAAAATAGTGTAGCAGATGAGTTTAAGCTCCCTGACATGGCAACACTGCATCTAACCCAGCCTGCTGTGTACCAGGCACACGGGCTCCTTTTGCTTTTAACACTCCCCATCACTGCCTCCTGTGTTTTCCTTCCTCAGGTATTCCAGTATTTCTTTCCCAACACTTCATCACTCAGAGGTTCCTTCTTTGGGAGGACAGGGTCAGTGCAAGCCCCTGACCTTCCCCCAGAGGCAATGTTGATTTTGGAAGCCACATGGGGCAGTGGTCCCCAGTGTTCCTTGGGGCAAGGTGGCTGTGTCTCCCTCTTTTTGGGGAGGCCAAACTGCAGCAAGGGAGGTACTGGTGGGACTGGGGCATCACTGAGTTGGCATGTGCTTATGCCAGTGCTGCAGCCTGGACTTGCTGGCAAAGCTGCTGAGATGCTCCTTTGTTAGAAAGAGGAGAATTGGTTCTTGGAGCCTGAGGATTAAGCCATGCTTGCTACATATCCCTCCCTGTGTCCCTGCCATTCCCACTCACCAGGACACCAGCCTGGGGATGGAGCTGGAGAAGACTGTGGGTGCCTTAAAGGCAGTGCAGAGCTTTGAACCCAAGTGATATGTGTGTGTGTGTGTGTGTGTGTGTGTGTGCATGGCCCAAATCACAGCAGCTGCCATAATGAAGTTCTGCAGAGTTTAAAAACCAAATCTAGCCCATATTCCAGTCTCATTTTCCAGTCTCAAGCACCTCTCCCTCCTCCCCAGCAGCACGGATGAGCTCTTTCCCTGGTGCTAATGCCAGGCAGGATTTACCGCCATGCAAACAACCAGAGCATTTATACACAACGATCTAAAGATAACAACTCAGCTGAAGGTGTTTTACAGGAGATGTTTGCCTCAGAGAGTGATTTAAACCCGAGCCAGGTGGAGAATCCCCCAGTGGAGGTGACTTTGCTGGCTCGGGAGGGCTGGCAGAGGCTCCTCATTCCCGCATGGAGCTCGCTGCCCGTTCCCCCTTCCCTTCTGGCACCGGGTTATTTTCAGATTTCTGAAGGAACTGTAGCCCAGTGTGCTAACAGGAGGTGATGACAGCTTGGGAGGTAGGGCCCGTGCTGCTGACAGCTTGTAGCATTGCACCTTTCCTGGGAAAATTGCGACAATCACCTGGCACGGTGCAGAAAATAAAAATGTGTTTGAGCAAAACACCGCAGGGATCACAGTCCTGCTAATATTGGTTCTGGTAGAGCCACCAGTGTTTGCAGGGATGTGTTTTGGGGAAGAGCTCACAGCTGTGTGTTCTGCACGGGAAGAGTCAGATGGAAGAATGCTGCTGAGGGATTTCTGATTGCTGTCAGGGCCCTGCAGCCTCCAGCCCTGTCCCTGATGGGGACACGTGCCTAAGGGGAGGGAAAACCTGAGGAAAAGGATGGATGGGAGGGGTGAGTTGGTTTCTGCAGCCTTCTCTGATTGTAGCCTTGCTCCCTGCACAGTGTGGAGCATCACAAGACGCTGTGGGAAAGAGAGCTTGGTCACCAGCATGCAGGAAGGGCTTTGTTCTGCAGCAACCCTGCAGCTTATTCCAAGTGACCAAGAATTTCTTATTTAGTTATTTTTAGATGATTTTTCAAGTACTTTCATTAGCAATGCCTCGTTTTCTCTCAGAGGGCTTTCCCAGAGTGCTGGATTAAGGCAGGTTTGGGAAGGGTTGGGGGAAGAAAAAGCAGCAGCTCAAATGGTCAAGAATGGGTCCTTGTGCTCACCCTCAGGGTGGTTTGTGTGTAATGTGCATTACAGGTGATCACTGGGTGAAGCCAGGATGGCCAGAAACATCTTCCAAAAGCCATGGTATGGATTCCCACAGTTTCCCTGGGTTTGAGGTGCCTGATACCTCTTTTTGTCTGGCACTGGAGGTCAAGGTTGTGGAGAGGCTCGGAGGGGTCCAGGGCTGCTTGGCCATGAGGAACAAGTGCCGCATTGTGCACCAAACCTGCTCTTTTCTGACATCAGTAGAGGGCCTGGCTGCCCAATTTTGCTAGCTCAGCACCTCAGCTAAACTCACCCAGTAAATAAAAAATGAGCAAAGAACTCTGGAAGGGCTGCAGACAGCACTGCATTGATGGTGGTGGCTGCTCCACAGCCCATGGATCACCACTGGCTTGGTGATCACTGGGGGGACCCTCCTGACCCCAGCCCCTGGCAAGGTGAGCTGTGGGATTTTGTGGCAGCCAGTGCCTGTGAAATCTTGCTTTCTGAGCTGCCAAACGTGCCTCAGAGGAGCGTCCCTGCCCTGCACCCTCTGCACATGGCCCTCCTCCACCAGCAGCTGCCGCAGCGCTGGCAGCACCGGGACCATCAGAAGGGGTTTTCCATCCCCTTGCATTCCCTGGAATGGCTCAAGGGTTGCAGCTTGTGTGGATTTGAGCAGGGAAAATGAGCCTTGGTTGTCTTGCCAAAGTCCCATAAAATGCAGAATTTCCCTGAAGGTCGAGTAACTTCATGGCTGTTCCCTGAGACACGTCCAAACTTGGAAATGCTTTTCTTTTGGATGAGAAGAATGTGCTGTGGATCTCTTAAGTTACTCTCCAGTCTGCATCCTCCTTTATTCACCACCACAGGAATCACCCATCTCCTCTGAAGCACTGGAGAGCATCTCCCATCCTCTCAGGATGCTCTGTCCCACCTGCAGCAGCCCAGCATGTCCACACCTGGGTTCCACACCCTGGGAAGTGCCAGACCCAGGAGATGAGCTCGATTAAGGAGAAAAGTTAACATTCCCAAAAGTGCCAGAGTTTTGTTTGTAGAAGGGATTTGCACTTCTGAGAGGGCTGTTGACTTTCAGGAGACCTAGGCTTTTCAAGTCCCTAAATCACTGTTGGAAATATGCTTGCAAATTTTGTGAAGTGCTTAGAAAATATTTCTACTATGTCCTCAGGCCTTCTCCAGTGGTAATTATGAGTTGTCCATTAACCACAGTGTGCAGCTCTCTGCCTGAAGCTGTTGAATGCTCAGCACTGGGATTAAAAAAAATCTGACCAAGATGACGTGAGGACTGGGTGCAGTTGCATAATTAGAGAACAAATGCCCTTTTTTTCACACGGGCTTGGGGCTTGTGGGGTTTGGAAGGTTTCAGAACTGAAGACCATGTGAAATGTAGCTTCCCCCAGCTTGGGCTGTGGTCAGCTCCTCCTGGGGCAGCAGAAACTTCTGTGTTTAGATAAAGCAGCCTCTGCATGACATTTTTTTTGTGTGCACAGGGTAGTGCAGCACCCAAAGCCTCTGAGCAATGGTCCATGGGTCCAGCTCAGCACAAGGCCATTTGATTTGTTAAGAACTAACTGGGGCTGTGTAAATGGGTGATCTTCATTTACATCCTGGGGTAAGTTATTTTGGTGGAGTTGCTCCCAGCTTACCTGGATTTGAATGAAAAAACCCTCAAGCAAATGTGCCTAATTCCCTGGGAATGCCAGTGGGGATGTTTTGGAGAAGGTTGTGTTTCAGGCTGTGTGTTTGGTCCTGAACTGGGCCAGCCAGAGCAGATACAGGCAGCAGCCCTGTCACTCTGTGTCACCAATGCTCTGTTGGGTACTGAAGTTCTCCTGGCTCAGTCAGCTGCTCCTGGTGCTCCAGACCCTTCCCTGGCTCTGTTCCTTTCTCTGGACACTCTCCAGCCCCTCTTTCTTGTCATGAGGGACCCAAAACTGACCAGTAACAGGTGAACATCTCCAGCTAGTGAGGTATTTATTGAATTCCCATTCAGGCCTATCCTATGGGATGTGTCCAGGCCAAATGTCTGAGAAGTGAATGCACCATCACACTCTGCTGGCTTGATGAGAGGCTCCACAAGCTGTTGAGATCCTCTTCAGCCTCCTCCTTCTCAGAACACACACTCTGCCACTGGGATGGCCTCATTATTTCCATTGTAATCAGTAATCAGGGTTTAGTTTGCTCTTTTAAAAACCAGCCTGGGCTAAAGGCATTTCCTGATAGGTGGGCACGTTCATGGCCAGACTGCATCCCTGGGAGGCTCTGTGTGCTCTGCTCCAGAGGGTTTGGAATGCCTGCATGCTCCTTGTCCTTCCCAGAGTTTGAAACTGTTTAGAAGACGTGACAGTACATAAACTACATCAAGTTTCTGGCCGAGGTAACCAGGCATGGAGACTCAGACAACTGTGCTCTCCTGGTCTTTAGTGAGGGGAGCAGCCATGAGCCATCAGGAGGAGGGCTTAGCAGGACACAAGCTCCAGCTTCTTAAAGAAAGGGATGAAGTTTCTCTTGGCTGATAAAGGGAGTCGTTAGAAATGTCCATTCGTTTTTGGTGAGCTCTGTTCTGCCTTACATGTGGAACGATGCATGAGGTGGAGATGGTGATGGGACGGATCCAGAGCTGGGGGTGGCTTTGATGCCATTGCCTTTTGTAGGGGCAGGGTGATGCCTTAAGTATTAAGTTTTTCTGTTGTGCTTGGGTGTGCTTTTCTGTTGTGCTTGGGTGGTGAAGACAAAACAGTCCTATTCCAGCTGGGGACTCAAGGACAATCTCCTCAAACTTCGGGCCCTAAGCACAAACAACGTGAAAAGAGGATGGTGGGCAAGCAAACAAGCAAGGAGGATGAAACTTCATGATTTGAGGCTGTTGATTGGACAATTGACTCCTGCATGCAAATGGACTAAAACCTACAAAAATGTGAGATCTCATGACCAAGCCCTCTTGCTTCCATCTTGGAGCCATCCAGGCAGGGACTGTGTCACTGGTACTGCCAGGGTGTGACCTTTGAAGGCCTCTCAGTAAATATCCACTTTATTCCTGTTAATTCTAAGCTCTGTTCCAGCTCCTCTAGGCATCAGGGTGGCCACAGGACTTGCCATGGATGGGGAGATGGGGAGTTGCAGCATCTGTCCATCTGGGGGCTTGCTGAGCGTTCCTGCTGCTCTGCTTGTTTTCTGCTGGGAGCTCGGGTTTGGGGTTGGGAAGACTCTGAGCTGATCTGGTGTAGCTTCCATCCCAGCCTCAGGATTCCATCCCAACCCCTACCTCAGCTGCTTCTCCCTTGCCCCTGCAGAACCGCCAGACTTTCAACAGCCTCAGCTGCCTTAGCTCCACGGCCGAGTTGGGCTCCCAGCGGCTCCCGGGCCCCCAGCCATGGCCCGCGGCCCCCGAGGTGATGCCGGGCAGGACCCCCGCCTGCACCCCGGTCCCGGAGCCACCGCGGGCCGGGCCTGGCCACCAGGCCAGCAGGGATGAGCTGTGCTGCGAGGAGGAGGAGGAGAGCGCCGGCAAGGAGGAGGACAGGGCAGCCTGGAGGAGCGGGGGGCCGGGCAGCGAGAGCCTCTTCCAGCTGGACGGAGAGATCGACATCGAGCAGATCGAGAACAACTGAGCAGGCAGCAGCTCTTCTCGCCCTGGGGTCTGGGGGCTGCCAGCAGAGCCACGAGGGCTCCTCGTGTCCAGCGAGCTTGTGGGGTCCTGTCACTGCTCCCCTCCTGCCTGCTGGAGGGGGCGAAGCAGCTTTGCCAAAATTTCATCAGGTATTTAGAGGAATTCGTGTGCATGCGTGTGTAAATCTTGAAATTCTTTGTAACTACTGTAGCCAGAGATCAGCCAGTGGGAGGAAAGTGCCTGTCCCACAGGGAAACCAGCACGGGGATCTCCAAAAACTCTGAATCCACGAGTAAATGGCTGTTCCAGGATAGGGAGCTGATGGAGCTGGCCAGGTTCCCACAGGTCCCACCTGTGCTAGTTCAGAAAGGGGTGCACAAGGAGAAACCACCACCCCTGGGGCTGGAGAAGGGGAGGGAAAAGCAGAATATTGAGATTTGCAAACCAAGCACTGGCTGGTGGCTGCCAGGGTGGCCGTAGTTCCTTTTCTCTCCTCATTCCCCATGTCCCTGGCAGTGCTGTGACAAGGAAATCACAAGTGGAGTGTTTTGCTTCAATTTAATAATGGCAAGAGCTGGATTTTTACTCCTTTATTTTTAGTTTTCCTTTTCCTGATGAGGAATTAAACAGATCCCTGGCCCATGTGGGGCAGCATCCATAGCAGAGTTGGCTGGGCACTGCACTGGGATGCTCAAATGCCTTCCTTTCTCTCAACTCTTTTGGGAAAAAAAACCCTACTCAGGCTCAGTGCCACCCTCATTTGGGTTCCCAACACCCTGTTTTGAGCAGGGCTGGGCTGTTTACCCATTTACCAGCAGCTGTGCCCACTTTGCTACCCAGGGCACTGCTGCCACCCTCTTTTTTTTGGCTTTACTGTGAAGGGCTGCCTGCCCAAGGCACGTCGTGGAGGGGTTACTTGACAAAGTCAGCTGGCAAGAAGCTGAAAATCCAGGTAGCAGCACTGAAAGCTTTTCCTCTTCCTGTGCCTTTTTTAAGCACAGATAAAGTGGTGACCATTATGTTTGTACGATATGAATTCTCTTTGCTAAAAATAAGCTGTCACTTGCTAACAGGTTTAGAAGGACGCATATATTTTTTTCTCCCTCTGTTTTTTTTTTTTGTTTTTTTTTTTTTTTTTTTTTTTTTTGTTTTGTTTTGTTTTGTTTTTTTTTAATTATTTGTTTGTTTGTTTAAAGCTCTAGGAAAGCTGTACAAATGGCTTCCAGCATCTTTTGGATTCCTTCTGCTGGTTCCTTCAAGCTCAGGGTCACTTCCTGAGCTTTGCAAACATGAGAAAGGAAAAAAACCTTTGATACCAAGAGCAGTTGAAGACAGGACATTTTTAAAGGGGTTCAGCACCCCTGCTGGCAATGCCTTGAGGGTCCATAACTCAGAAAGGCTGAGAGCTGCTGGTACAGGTTTAATTCATCATTTCTGGTTATGTTAGTGCACTTTTTTCCACAGTGGTTTGGGATGCATGTGGCATCTCCCTCCACAGTGGAACCCATTGGTTGTTACCCCTGTCCTGGCTCTGCAGAGATTTTGCTGGTGGCTGTGGCTGTGGCCACTCCCTCCAGGCAAGCAGGATGAGCCCCAGATATTTGGGGAGGGGATGACAGGGATGTCTTTTATTTTTGGGGAACCCTCCAGCTCTTTTAAAGTGTCACTTGTTGCATCACTTAGAAGAAAATATATCTTGGGTTAATTTTTATCTCTTCTGTTTTGGAGGGTCCAGCCATGCCAGTGTTTTCCCAGGCTGCTGCCCCTCTGTCTGTGCCCCTGCAGTGGCACCTTCACAGCACAGTTCTTGGCTTTGAGTCTTCCTGATGTTCCATCCATCTCTCCCCACCACTGACATGTCCTGGTCTCGGAGCACACAGCTCCTGCTGGCCACAGGCACCTCCTCAGCTGAGCAAAAAAGGGCAAATGCACCCAAATCCATGTCTGGTGCCACCACAGAGCTCCGGGTGGGCTCTGGCGTGGGCATCCCCAGGGCTGGAATTCCTAAGGGCTTCTCTTTTCTTTCCAAGGGCTGCTCCTGGTGCCATGCTAACCCCCCAGAGTGGGAAGGTGGCCAATGGGCCACGGCCCAGCTGTCCTGGACCTGGTGGCCATTGGGCCACAGCCCAGCTGTCCTGGCTGTAGCCGTAGCATTCAGTTTACATTCAGCACAACCCGTTTGCCTTACTAAAAATGCTTCTCCAATGAGTCATGGCCTTACACTGGGCACGTTGGCGTAGGCACAACTACAGTTAGCGACAGTTTTGAGGCCACAGTGGTGTTCTGTTGGATATTTCTTGTTGGGTTTTTATGATTTCATGTACTTATTCTCAGTTTAAGAAAGCCTTACTTTTAAATTTTTTTTCTCTCTCTCTCTCTCTCTGTAGAGGTAAAACATTTGTGGATTTATATATATATAAATATATATATAAATAAAGTAATTAAAATATTAAATATAATATAGTATGTGCCTCAGATTCAGGGGACATCCTGTTGATTGTAAAGTCAGAAGTGGCGTTGCTCCCCTGGTGTCAGGAGATCTGTCCCCTCCACAGTGGAGAGCAGGGCATCCCCTGGGGGTCTTGATCTTGGTTTGTAAAGAACTTCACCTGTTACACAGATGCTTTGGGAGCCCCCAAACCCCCCGGCACACCCCTGCCGGCTGCCAGAATGTGATACTGAAGTAATATGCAGACAAGGGATGTTATTCCTTGCTAGGTAGCTAAAATAGGCTCATTATAGTGAAGGGACTCAGTGGATTGTCCAAGGTGTGACCCAGTCTGGGCAGCAGCTGATTTGGGATGACACCAAAGCTGTGGCAGCAGCAATAACGGTTCTTCATCCTGAAAAAAATAGGATTTTAAAACAGAAAGTCTTAGCAGGCACACAAGAGTTTGCTGTGTGTTTTGCAGATGTAGCTCTTTGAGCCTGTCCTATGAAAGAGTACATTAAGGAAAAAAAAAAAAGAAACCAAGGAAAAGAAGCATTTGTAAAATAGATTGTAATTTTTCCACGTGCTAGCATAGCCTGTTTGGCCAATAAAGTTGTGTTTCAAGTGCATTGTTTAAAGCTCCTGGCTGCCCAGCCAGCAGACTGACGTAGGATGTTCTAGGATTGTAGCAGTGCTTTGCAGCGTGTGTGGGTTCGGTGTTCACGAAAGAAAAAGAAGAGGATGGCCAAATAAAAAATAAAATAAAAAAAAGATGGGAAGAAGAATAAAACCCAAGCCTTCTGAAGCTATGACCTGTAGTAGCCAAGCCTGGCTGGCGATTGCACACGCGCCGCGGGCCGTGCGTGTCCCGGAGGGCTCCCGAGGCGTCCCCTCCACGGGCGGGGAGGAGGCTGCTCCTGCCCCCTCCATGACTTGATTGCACTAGAGCAGCTCAATCTCAGGAAATTGCTTGTTACTTTTACTGTGTAAATAAAGCTTCCTGGTTCAATAAGCCCCGTGTCTCCTCTCTGTGCTGTCCCCGTGGCCGGGCGCGTCTGTGGGTCCGGGGGTTGGGGACATCGCTGCCCTCGGGGTGGTGCCACTGCTTGGAGTTTGATGGGGTTGGAGTTTGATGGAGCTCCCTCTTCTCCTCTCCTGGCTGCACCTCCTTCACATCTCTATAGGTGCTGGGAAGGGATGTCCCAAAACATCCCAGGAAAGCCCTCAAGCAGGACCCTCCCTTGTGGTGTCTGTGTAGGAAGGGTGTCCCGGCCACGGGTTGCACAAAAAAAAGGACATTTTGTGATATTCACATGCAGACAGACACACTACACCCTCCCCGTGGTGGGGGGACATCTCCCATGCCTGCCCCCCAGCCCCCCCAGCCAAAGATACAAACAGCAAAATGCAAATTGAAGTGTCAAGTAGCACCTCCTTCTTTGTGTTTGAGGACAAACATATCTGCCTCTTAAAATAAAATCTAAACTCAAATCTAAACTCAGAGCCCCCAGCAGCCCAAGGGCACATGGGGGTGTTGAATAAGTTCTTGGGGAAACAGGGCAGTACCTCCCTGCAGCCTTTGTAACCCAAAAAGGAAAACGGCTGCGCTTCCTCCAGCAAGCAAACAGTGTAAAAAGTTTCATGACAGATGGCAGGATGTTTATCTCCCTAAACTTAATCAGATTGAAGTGATAGGCTTAGTATAATAGAACAAAAAAGGAAGAATTAGGGGATAAAAAAGAAATTCTCAGTGATCCATCACAGCCTGAACGTTTGACCAGGGTTTACAGCATCCTTCCATGTGTGTGGATGCTGACAGCACCATACACTTTGGCTGAACCACTACCCAGAGGAGAAAAGATGCAAAAACAGACCAAAAAAAAAACTGCATGAAGGTCATTTTCCCAGATGTAGCTTATTTTATTAGAACTTAATTCCCAGCCCCCTTTCCCTTGCTGTCCCCAAGGGAAGCTATGCAGCTCTAGGGCCAGCTGATAGCTCTGAAAAACAAGTGTTCCAACACTCCAGAAACAGGGAGCATCATTTTGGTGTCCTTCAGTCAGAGGGGGTCATCTTCAGCTGATGGGACTGCTGGAAACAGAGCTGGAATGATCCTTTACCTCCTGCTTGCAGATGCAGAGAGCAGTGGCTGAATGCAGACAGTGGCCAGCACATGCTGCCTGAGAGTATGGATATATATGAAATACATGTAACACAAACATAATTACATGATTTCCATGGTCCCTCAGAGGTCTGAAGCAGGTTAAAGCCCAGATCTGCACAGAGCAGGTCCTTTTAGAAATCCTTATTCTGATTAGGGAAAAAAGGCAAATCTCATGCCTGTCCTGGCCCTGGATGTGCTGAGCACTCCTGGCAGCAGGAGGGGGCTGAGCTGGAGCTGAGCTGCTGCAGCAGATTCTCAGCAGGCATGTGGGGCAGGATCAGTCTCAGGGGATGTTCAGTGAGCACAGAATGCCAGAATCTCAGAATGGTTTGGGCTGGAAGGAACCTTAAAGCTCATTCTATTCCATCCCTGCCACTGTCCCAGGTTGCTCCCAGCCCTGTCCAACCTGGCCTTGGACACTTCCAGGAATGAAGCAGCCACAGCTTCTCTGGGTAACCTGTGCCATGGTCTTCCCACCCTCACAGGGAGGAATTTCTTCCCAATATCCAATCTAGAGCTATCCTTTTGAAGGTATTCCCCCTTGATCTATCAGTGCATTCCCTTGTGAAAAGTCCATTTTCAGCTGGAGCTGAAAGAACTCAGCCCCAAGAACTCCCTGGCACAGGGACTGCACAGCACATCCAGGATTTTAATGGGGAGAGGCAGGAAATCCACACCCCCTCCCACAGCCATGGCTGCTCACAAGATCCCCTTGCAGAGGGAAGGCAAAGACCATCAGCCCCACGGCCTTTTCCAGCTTTTCCAGGCAGGGAAAAGCATTTCAGGTCCTGTAAACATCCCTGCCAGTGCTGATCCAACTGAACACAACGACAAACAGGCCAGATCCAAAGGGTTTATTCCTGATAGGATGGTGCAGTTATTCCCTACAGTGTTACTGGATTCCTGTGCCCTCACCCAGGGATGCTCCAGACAGGCTGATCCTGGCAGAACCAGTTCCTGCCTTGCCAAGGCACGTGGGGCTGTCCCCTCCCCAGGGCACACACAGGACCCTGGGGCTTGGTGGCCTCCATCAGCCCCAAGGACTCCCCCAGCCCATCTCAGGCACCCCACAAGGCACAGGACATGGGGGTTAAACAGGTAAACCCACTCACAAGGGGGTGCCCAGCTTCCCTGCTTCCCACCTCCAGGCTGGGTCCCCAGTGTGAGCAAAGACAAAAAGGGGGAAGAGCCCCCCAGCATCACCCAGGGGGGGCTGAGGCCCCTGCCAGGCACCAAGGGCAGGACACTCAACACCTGCCAGAGCACAGCAGGTTTGGTATTCCTGGGGATCAGAGGTCAGTAGATGATTTCAGTACCATGGTGTGAAACATTTCCTAAGGTGGGTGCCCACCACCCTGCACAAGGCTGGGCTGGGTTTGCTAAGGTGAGATGCAGGTGGGAGAGCATGAAGTGGTTCCATGGAGGGGCTGCATGTGAGGGCTCATCCTGCTCCTGCTGGCATTCACAGCTGCTGCTGCTGCAGGATGATGTCCACAGCCTCAGCCAGGTTGTTCACGTAGGCATCAGGCTTCACCAAGGGGTGGTTTTCATCAGATGGCCTGGAAGGACAGAGATGAGCAATGGGAGTTAATACTGCTGGTGTTTTAGGCACCAGCTTTTCAGGTTATTTTAAATGAGCAATGTAGTTAATAGTTGCTAAAAGGTTATTTATTGCAGAAGGACATTAGTTTTAAAAGGCACAGTTACAGACATTAAAGTTGATGCTAAGTTTTGGTATAAAGTTCTAAACAGAAGTAGAAGCTGTTCTTGTTAAAGGTCCTGGGAAGCTGATATTGCTGCAGTAGCTTCTATTTTTTTTTGGGTGTTGACTGATGATGAAGAGTAAAAGTAAAAAGAAAAGCAATTGTAGGAAAAGCAGAAAAAGCAATGGCAAAAAGTACTAATTTTTTGTCAATACATACTTTTATATAGAATTTTTTTTCAATACATACTTTTATATAGAATTTTTTAACAAGTTAAAACACAAACTCTGACTGCTCCTTTTTAACTTATTAAATTCTAGTTTTTTAACATGCTAGGTTATGTATAGACTATGCATACAACTTACTTTATTTGAAAAATGTAAGCAATATTTTGACTATAGCTCTATTATGTTTAAGTACTGTTTCCAACTATGGTTTTGGAGCTTTTACTGAAAACATCAGTGTTTTTAACTTTCACTAGAACTTGCACTTTTACTTTGGTATTTAAACATTTTACTTACTAAAAGTATTAGAGCTCATACTAAAACTTATTGACTCACTTACTTATTTTAAAACTTAAACTTACACTTTTACTTTATGTGTGAGTGGCTTAATATACTTCATTTTATTTAAAGGCTTTAATTTAATTTTTGCACTCTGATTTCTCTCTTAAGAATTGCCATGTCCCTGATCATCCTGCTGCCCACAGAGCACAGGCAGCACCAGTGGAGCACCCCTGATGTTCACATCCCTCCCTCTTCTGTTTATTTTACCCCTTTCCCACACCCAGGTCTTTCCCACAGGTGGATCCTACATCCTTTGTGCAAATGAGCTCAGCAAAACTTTGCAAATCCTCAAGTGGAAGAGAATTTCCAATTAGTTAATTAACTAATTCAAGTCCATGCACTGCATTTTACATGGCTCTTCTTCATCCAGGCAATGGCAGCACCACCTCACTGCAAGCCTGAACTCTACAAAATTACAAATAATTATTCTCCCACAGTTTTTATCTAGAAACAGGTCGTGAAAAGAACAATTCCCTTTCAATCTAGAGACACAGAAAGTTTTCACATCACTTCAGTGAAAAGGAAGGTTCTGCCTGGGTTTAGTTTTGCATGACCACCATCCCTTGCAAACCCAGCAGTGGTGTTTTGAAACACCACCAGAAGAAGGTTCAGTCTCACCCTCCACCAAGTCACCACCCCAAAGCAGAGTGACTTGAAGCCATTTTTTGCCAATATTTAATTATCAGCACTGGCCTAACGAGGCACAGCTGCACAATCCCATTTTGCTGATTCAGCAGCACTGCTGGTGAGGAGGAGGGGCAGATGTGGGAGGCAGAAATTTTCCAAACCTCATGGTCCTGTTATGGCTCTTGGGCTGAGAAACCCAACAGCTGCTGAAGGGAAAACATATGTATTCTGTATGCTTAATGACCTTCCTTGGGGAAAGAGATGGGAGCCCAAATGTCCACCTCCCACCTCTGCTGCTCCCTGGGAAGGACAAACCTTTATTTAGCACAGCTTCTCCCTGGGGAAAATGCATTTCCCACTGGATGAGAGAGATGATGATTATTATTATTAATGATGTGCAGGATTTGGTGAGCACTTGTCTGTACAAGCACCAAACCATTTCTGTCCCAGCACTGAAGCTCCCCAGGGCTGTTCCCTTCCTGCTCTTTTCTCAGCTGTGCTCCTCACGTCCAAGCCCATCCTCACAAAAGCATGGCCTCTTTTGGAAGCCCACACTGTGTGCTTCAGGTTTTGTTTGCTGCAAAGTTGTGCTATGAACTAGGAAAAATAAAATATTTTCCATGTATCATCTCCATGAAACAGACTGTGCATCTTACCAAAAGGGTGGATGGGTTTTTTTCTTTAAATATCCAAATTCTACCTTGTTATAGAGAGCAATGAGAATAATAATGATGATGGTTTTTAGATTTTTCTCAACTGAAAAAGAGTTTGCTGATGGAGAAAAATCTTCACACATAAAGCAAGTAAAAAGCCAGTGTGTATCCATCCCTTCAGTGGTAATTATTGCTCACTCCTGATTTAACCAAGTGGCTTTGATGAACACAAAAATAACTCTGGGCATACAGTAAAATATCAATTTCTTGTCACTAATCCTTCATTTGAGTGGAGAACTAAATAAAGCAACGAACAGAACTTCTCTGTGCATTTTACACTCTGAAAAATGTTCTTTTCCTAGATTACACATTAGGAGAAAATTTTAAGAACTGCTTGAAACGAGTGCTTCTACAAGAAATTTTCAATTACACAGCACTCTTTGATCTATTAAAAGGATTTTGTGATTAATATCTGTGCTGACTACACAGAAATCCATCTGTAACTCAGCTGCTAAATGCCAGTCATCAAGGAAAAGTCCTGTATACACTTCATGTGTCCTGTGAAAAGGGGGTGTGTGTATGTATATATATATATATATCTATATGAAATAAGGTATTTTTACCCATTTGCCCAAGTACCATGGGATCACAACACACTTCTGGCTCCACTGAAATTAATATTAAAACACAATAAGGAAAGCAGAGAGCTGGAATAAACACACTTCCCTGCTCTCTTGCCTTTTCCTAGAGCTGTGCATGGAGCTTTTGTCCCTGTCAGTGCCACCACAATTCCTGTTTCATGTGGCCCCTTCCTTTGTCTCACAGCATTTTGTGGCTCACAAAAGCAGCCAAGGGATGGGTTTGTTCCCCCTCTGGCTCAGAGCTGCTCCTAAAGCATCCAACGAAAGGGAACCAGGAGCAATAATCCCCAGACTCTACTGCCAGGAAACAAAGCTCCAAATGCAGCAAAACAACTCAGGAGCCCGAGTCTGGGTGCCAGAGTGAGGCAAAAGAGAGAGCTGTGCCATAAAACCTCTGGGCAAACCCAGATGCTGGAGGATGAGCCCTTATTCTGCTGTCCAGAGGGAGCACAGACCATGGCTCTACACAGCCTGTTCTCTGGGCAATTGGGGCTTTTTCCTAAGAGAAACACCAGCCACTGAGACTCTGAAGATGCCCTGAGGTGAAGCAGAGCTCTGGGGCTCAGCCCTGATGTCCTGGGCATTGCTCTGATGTGTCACAGCCTCCCTGGACAAGGTCATTGGCTGCAGGTGGAAGATGAGCCAAGAGCAGATCCTGGTCCCATGGGCCCAGCTCAGCTCCTCTCCCAGTGACAACAACCCCATGGCAACTGCAGGTCACACAACTGACAGTGAAGGTTACTTGTTAATACTTCATTCTTTCATATTCCAGAAATAAATAAATAACACATCTAAAAATATTTGCTAGGTCAGTTGAAGAAGTTAGCATTGAGCTAACTTTAGGACAGACTCCTTCCGATTTTTTCTCACATGGGACTCTGGTTGCAGAGAAGAGCATAAATCAAAATGACAGAAAATTATACACTGCAGCTGAACACTGAGCTGTCAGCACTCCTGGCCAGTGCACAAACTTGCTTGTGAAAAATCAGCTACAGCCTTGGGAAACACTCTCTTCTGTACAGCAGGACTCCTTGGAGGGGCTGAGCACCATGGCCTGGAAGTGCACACAGTTTTCCAGCCCAAATTTGGCATGGCACTGTGAAATGTGATACTCCTGCCTTGCCTTTGGTGGCAACCAGGGGAAGGACTGGCTTAGCACAGGACCCCTGTGAAATCCAGGGTGGTCCTTATGGGGACACAGGGTGGTGTTAGGAGAATGTGCTCCTCAAAAGAACATCACAGCACATGAACAATATGAATTATTTTAACATGCTGCAGCTCAGACAGTGGTCTTGAGGCTCCAGTCCATCAAATGCTCCCCAGGAGATGACTGAACATCCTCCTCTCCCAGGGCCATTTACCACTTGGCCCCTTGTGCTCTGAGCCAGAGCCTCAGCCCACACTGACCTGCTTAGTTCAGATCAGTGCTGCACTTGGAGACATCAGAAAGCAGCAGGGTGCTGCAGGAAATGGCTCTGCAATTTTAATTCTTCACCTGGGGAGAGAAGCTCCAGCTCTCAGGGAAACTCCAGTCTCAGAACTACTGTCTGTTAGAAAGTGATGGCTTCCTCCTGGGGAGGCATAAAACCAAACTTTAAAAAATCAGCTCCTGCAAGAATTAGAAGGTTGATTTCCTGTGGGGGTCAGATTTCCACCTATCCAGGTGTTCTGACAGGCTGGACTCCCTGCCCAGACTCAGCTATCAGGAATGGTCTTGTTCCAACTTCTGTGCAGTTTTCTGGGATGTTCACCCAGAGGCAGCTGAACATCTCTGAGGGATGCAGGGATCTATTCTGGCTTGCCTGCTCCTTTCAGGCACTACTTGAGTCTTGGAAGCAAATACAGAGGAAAGATGACCCCAAAGCCACAGACTTTGAGTTAATTCTTCTGTTCCCCACAGCAGTTGGGATGCCAGGTGTGGTCTGGTGTTGAACAGAGCTTTGGATGGTGCTGTCAGCCAGTTCCAATGGCACTGTCACAGGCAATCACTGCTGCAGAAGGTGGAATGTGACTGTGTCTCTATGAGCTGGGAGCAAACCATCCCACCAGGAGCTAAGCCTGAGCTCCAGGCCCTCCCTCAGGCTGTCCTAGGAAACTTCCCACAGCAGCTGGAATGGCCTCAGCACCTCCCTTGTGCTCTGCTCCAAACCACGTGGGGAACAAAAGGGAAACAGCTGGGTTAAATACTGAACACAGAAAAGCCCAGGTGGAGGTGGCTGACACTGGATAGACATGGACACAGGGATGGAAACAGCACTGGGATCCAGCTCAGTCTGGGACCTGCTGAAACCTGACTTGAGAGGGAGCAGATGGGGATTGATCAACACCTGACTGGTATCACAGGCTAAAGTCAGCTCCTACACAGCCCTCCAGAAATCGGGCTGGGAAGGAAAAACACTGAGCAGGGAGAAGGCAAGGCACCAAAGTGAATTAGAAAAGGACAAATGATCCCACACTGCAGTGCCACAGAGCTGCAGTCGTGTGGCAAACCTGATGCCAGCTCTGCTGTCCCACTGGGCTCCCAGCACTCCTGGCACACAGCAAACCCCATCCCACAGCTCACCCAGTCTGACCAGGGATCTCTGTGCCACCATCCAGACTTCCCAACAACTCCTGACTAAACAGCACCAACTCCTGCTCCACAAAACGAGACAAGAAGCCTGAGACCATTTCTCCTGACAGCATATTCTTCAGGGGCTCTCACCATGGCCGTAAAATATGCAAGACTGGGTTTAACAAGGTTTTCTTTATGAGGAATTCAAACAGACACTGTAACCTTTGCTGGTTGCTTTGGAAAGAAGCAATAATTAGACTTGGTGCCATGAGTGAAACGCTCTTTTTTTTTTTTTTTTTTTTTTTTTTCCCTTTTGTGAAACATGAAATTTAATCAGTTTGGCACTGAAAACCCAGATAAATCAAAGTGAGTGACAGGTCCCTGATGGACAGCTGAGGGATGGCTGTAAAGCACATTTCCTGAACATACAATTAGAGAAAAGCCTGCACCAAAGTCAGTAACAGCACCCAGGGCTGGAGCAGCTCCCAGAACTCCAGAAAACCCCAAACCTGGACCCTCTCATGGCATGGACAGATCCCTGGGATAGAAGAGAGGCTTTTGTGGTTAAAAAACTGGAATTTAGAGAGCTCCAAGCAAAGCAAACCTGTGCCAGAGCAAACCAGCATCCTCCACTGCTCTTCTCTTGCCTCCCAGAACTTCACACACCACTAATTGTGTTTAATTGTGACTCATTTAAATTCAAGCATCCACAAACGGGTAGAAATTACAGCCAAATTGTTTGCTAACACCTGAAGGAAGTCTGTGGGCTTGAGACTTAATTGTTCCCATTTATGTTAAACTGCTGCAGTTCTAACTGAGCAGAATAAACCAGCTGAAGTCCAACACTTCTCCAGATCATGTATCTCAACATGTGGACAATACTAAGATTGAGGGCACAGGGAGTTATCCTTCTGCATAGTTTACCTAAAAATTAAACTAAATTAAATTGCTAAATGCTAGAAATCACAAAATCATGGAATGGTTTGTATTAGAAAGGACCTTAAAGAAAATGTTATTCCATGGGCAGGGACACCTTCCACTGTCCCAGGTTGCTCCAAGCCCTGTCCAGCCTGGCCTTGGACACTTCCAGGGATTCACAGCTGCTCTGGGCACCCTGTCCAGGGGCTCACCACCCTCACAGGGAACAATTTCTTCCCAAAATCCCATTTAACCCTGCCCTCTGGCAGTGGGAAGCTGTTCTCCCTTATCCTGTCACACCATACCTCATCCAAATTCCCTCTCCAGGTCTCCTGCAGCCCCTTTAGGCACTGGAAGCTTGCCGTTCCCCAGATTCTTGTTTTTCTGAATTTGAACACACTTCTTGGGGTGAACACTTGTACTTTTCAAACATACATGTGCTGTAAATTTAATTGATTTGTTAGTTTCTAATCAGTTGGCTGCATGGAGATGCTCTAACCAAAGATCTCGGATACACAATTTCAGAAATAACTGGTTAGAAGAGGGTGCTGAGAGCACTGGTAGGGCTGAAAGAGGTGCATGAGGAGTGCTTGGTGTCCCTGCTGCACTCTGCTCTACCAGTTTTCCATCAGGTCTTTTTAAACTGCCAAGATCTGGTGCAGGACATCACTTTAGAAAGCAAGGAATAGGTTGGAAATGGAGATTGTAACCACAGATATAAAGAGGTTCAAGGAGAGCAAGTATGACTTTGTCAAAATAAAGAAGTTAAATGACCAGACGTGATAGAACAGAACAGATCAAGAGCTGGAGGCTGGCAGGAGCAAAATTCCATGGGTTTCATATAAAAAGCTTGGGAGAGAGTCAGCACAAGTATTTCCCATACTCCTCTCCACAGGCATGACATCTACTGGTGCTGATTGCAAATTAACCCTTGAGCAATCCCAATTCCTGCATTTCTGCAGGATGCAGTGCACCCTCCACTCTGAGCACACAGGGCTGAGGAAGCAGATGATGGCAGCTGTTTTCCTCACCCATCCCTATGTATTTTCTCTCTCAGGAAACCCAGCACATGTGAACATGCCAGATTAAGTGTTCTGGAGATTAAAAGTCCTGAAAGTCTGTGGAGAGGAGATACACAGATCTGTACAGTAAGAAAAAGGCATGAAGGAATGGTGATGGGACAGCGGATACTCCTAGTTAAATGTTCCCTGTCATTATGAGATTTTATCAGTGCTGACTTCTTTCCCTTACCTCCAAAATCCCTCATGGAAAAATGCACTGGAAAGTCAAGCTGGTTTGAACAAATATTTAAACAAGCAGAGCACTGGTGTTCCAGCATCTGGGCAGCAATTTTCATGTCACACTGCAGAGCTCTCTCGTCTTGCACAGCCAGAGCAGTTCAGCAGGGGCCAGGCATTAGAAGTGTGCATAGCAGCATTATGGTGGAGGAGAGGGAGCAGCACTCATGCCTGATCTGGTTTTGGAGTGGTTCCCAGCCTGCTAATCCCAAAACAGCTGCACACGTGTCCTGGGAACAGCTGGCATGGCAGGAGAGCTGGAACCTGGTGGGCACAGGAAGGGGGGACACCCAACCAGCCCCTTATGCCTCCAGGGGCTCTGCTCCCTCCTTCCCTGCCCATAATCCAGGTATCCTGGGGGCTCTGAGCTGCTGAGGTCCCATCCAGTCCTGAATCCAAAGGTGCAGCCTTGTTGGCTCCATGCTGGGTGCTGGGTTTGACTCCTGAGAAGACACAGGTGGGAAGGAGTCACTGCAGGACAGGCAGGTCACTCCACAGGTCACTCATGTCCCCAGGTAACACATCTACAGGCCCCTTAAACCCCTCCAGGGATGGAGGCTCCCCTGGGCAGCTCTTTTCATGAAGAAATTCCTCCTGATGCCCAGCCTGAGGCCATTTCCTCTCCTCCTGTCCCTGTTCCCTGGAGCAGAGCCCAACGCCCCCGGCTGTCCCCTCCTGTCAGGGAGTTGTGCAGAGCCACAAGGTCCCCTTGAGCCTCCTTTTCTCCAGGCTGAGCCCCTTTCCAGATCCCTCAACTGCTCCTTGTGGGACTTGGGCTCCAGACTCTTCACCAGCTTTCTTCCCCTTCTTATTCATCCCAGTTTCTTAGATAACAAGTCTGGATAGGAAATAACCTCTGGAAGAGATGATTCTTTTCCCCACTGATTCTATTTAAACCAGATGACAAGCTCATACCCCAGAGCCAGTTCTTGGACAGCCAGAGTTAGGTGTAAAGAATCTAACTTTTCATAAAGTTTAGATTAAGTTTAGTGAGATAAATCCAAGCCCTTGTGCTCCTGCACACACTGGAAATGAGCCATGAATGCCAGGCATGGTGGTGTCAGTGCAGTGACCCCCTGGCTGGGCTGGGCTGCCCTGGGGGAGCAGAAGCTCTGCACATGTGGATGCACCAAGTGCTGCAGTGCAAGCACAGCACAGATGTTTCCAATAAAAGCAAAGCCTCCCTCTCCCCCTCAAAAGCTAAATGCACATTTGCTTGTTTTCTGAGAAAATCTGAGAATTGCCCCTGCTCTGCCAAACTATCCAGTCTAACAGGGTGTTTGCAAGCACCCTGAGACTCAGCTCTGCCTGCCTGGATTAATTATTGATGACCTGCTTGGCTTTGCCAGATGACCTTACTCAATTCAGTAGAAAATAATTTTAAATGCCCCTGAGAAAGAATTTGGACATAAATATTTTCTTTGTGCATACACACAAACAGATGTGCATCTTAAATGGAGCTGATGCATTAGCTATTAATCAGATTTAATATTATACAGGAGTGAGAAAGATTAATTTCAAGGGTTGAATGTAAAGCTCAGTGGTGCTCAGACATCTTACTCTGTTAGATACTTTTAAAGACCTTAGCCTAAGAGAATATTTCATTGCTTTCCTTTAATACATCACTTACAAAATCCCTATGAAAGGTGTAAAATGAATGCTGGCTTCTGCATTTGCAAAGAATCTCAGGGAGATTTAAGTCACAGAACTCTGGCAGATGCAGATTCTAGCAAGAAAGGAGCTTTGCAGATTATAAAAGAAATAAGTCTTAATTTAAGGTTTCAAATGCTGTGTGGAGAAGTTTGACTTAAAAAGTATTAAGCCAGATTGGCACTGATAATGCAACCCTGGAGACAAGACACTCCAAGTTTCAGCTTTAAAAGACTGTTTCTCACCAAAGAAGAATTTGAGCTACCCTAAGGAGAATAATATTTGTCTCCAGATGCTGCTCACTAAATCAGCTTTAATTTTAAATGAGAATGAAACTATGAGCTATCTGTGCCACTCCCAGGAAACCCAAGCAGACAGACATGCAGCCAGTACTCCTTCCAAAGGGCAGGAACAGCCAAGTCACACACGTGTTGGGAACCAGCACCACCCTGCTCCAAACCCCTTCTCACGTGGGAAGCCAAAAAGGCACCTACACTGCAAAATTAAGGCACAATTTATATTTTTTTCTGAAAAATTGTTGGGCCTGGACAAGGCAACAGCATGGGGTCTGTCTGACTTCTCTTCCCAGATCAGATTCCAGATAGGAATATTACATCCAACCTCCCTCAAGGATGTCAGGAGCCCACCAGCTTCTAAATGTGCTCATGCTGAACTGATATAACAAAAAGGGAATATATATTTGGGCTAAACCCCAGGAGTTCTGCCTTGGCTTTGAGTCAGTGCATGATTTATGCCCTCTGGAAGGGCTCAGAGACACCTGAGCACACAGAGCCACCCAAAGAACTCAGCCCTGCTCTTCAGAAACTCCTGCCCCTTCTAAAGCAGAAACTTTACTACAGCTATTCCAAATTATGGCTCATTTGCTTAAGCAGCTCTGTTAATGAGATCTTCACAATCTTCTTCTTTGGAAGTTTGCATGGCCTGAATGGCTGCCTGCCTTCCCTTCCATGTCCACAGTTCCAAGGAAATGAAACTTCATCTGCTTGGGAGATATATTTACTAATATCTGGAAGTGTTCAAGAGGTTTGGATGGGGCTTGGAGCAACCTGGGACAGTGGGAGGTGTCCCTGCCATGGCAGGGGGTGGCACTGGATGGGCTTTAAGGTCCCTTCCAATCCCAACCATTCCATGATTCTATGAAGTGATGGAGCTGATCAGGTTTGCTTTTTGGTTTGCTTCACAGAAGAAAAAACCCAGATTTGCTGAGCTGTTGAGCAGGTAATGAAGGAACTTCCCACCATGTGCAGCCTCCAGGATACTGAATGGGGTTGCTGAGGACTAAGATCCTAAATACAGCTCTGAATGAAAAGCAACTGCCAGCCCCCACTGGATCCCTCTCATTTTTTAATGCAATGGGGAGCTCAGGCCAGGCTGCTCCCCCAGGAAGGCAGGATGTCCTCTGCAGATGAGGCTCACAAAGGTGGGACAAGGACACAGCCCGAGGATCCAGACTGTGCCCTGGAAACACAGAGCTGCAGGGATGGCTGCAGCCTCTTCCTCCTCCTCCTGGCTCTCCTCCACCCCAGCAGGGGCTGAGGGAAGCCAGAGAGCACATTTTTCAAGGTGTCAAACCACATCTAGGCTCGTGCTTAAGAATGGATTACGGAAAGTGCACTGAACTAACACTGTTAGTGCAGGGATTAAATCCCTGTGCTCCTGGCACCCAGCCCTGGGCTGGACATGGGAACAGCCCAAGGGCTGTACCTGCTCCTCCCAGCCCTGAGCTCCAGCTCCCTGCATGGAGGCTGCTTGTGTGTCAGTGCAGACTCACAGCCAACCCCCTGAAGCCCTCCCAGAGTTTTGTCAAACACCAAGTCCCAGTCCTGTCACCAGGGATTTTGCTGTGTGTTGTCAGAGATAACCCTGAATTTGATGAACACTCAGGTTTGGGATGCTTGATTTCAGTTCAGGGAGTTCCACAGGCTCTGTGTCCTGTGCATGATTTCCTCTGTCAGTCTCTCCCACTTCCATAAATACAATGGTTAACCAATACTGTAGCCACCTCCAAACAGCTTTTTAAAGTTAGCTTTTGTGGGACTGACTGGACATTTCCCATGGCAGTTTACTGCTGGTGCAAACCACAGCCTGGAAGCACAAAATCATCCAGCAGGATGAGCCTGTACCACACCTGGCACACTCAGAACAGCACCAGGCAGCACTGCTGCTGTCAAACCCTACCACATTCACCCTCCTAGGGCTGAGATGGCTTCTCAGCCAGCTCTTCACGAGCTCCACGAGCCAAGGATCAGGGTGTGCAAGCCCCAGGAGGGCTGGAATGAAAAGGGTGCCCAGGAGCTTCTCCACCCCCAGTGCAGCTGGCAAAGCTTCCCCATTTCTTAGGATCAGACTCACCTGGGACATTTCTTAACCATGAAATCAATAACAAAGACCTAACAGCTTTAGAACAGAGAAGGAAAAACCCCAAACAAACAAGAGCAGTGGCATGGTAACTGCTTCACCTTCTTGGTATCTGCAGTATTTGCTTTCATCTGAGCATTGTGGTTGAGACCAGTTTCCTCCCTTTGCATCAGCTTCAAGTGAAGACTGATCCTTTGTAGAATGAACAGCCCATAATGAACAGCCCATAATACTGGTTTTTGCTGTGCTTCTGTAACCCAACCTGGCTTAAATGAAGTTTATTTACATACCATGCTCGATACCTTTGAGAAAACCTAATACTTAAAATACTTCAAAGATCTACTTTGTGCTGGAGGTGGGACAGCCAAGACTGTGGTCTGCACATATTGCTAAATTCCAAAGGCATTTCAGGGTGGAGATATTTGTCTATGGAGTTAAAAACAGCCCAACAATAACCCAATTGCCTCCAAATTGCATTCAAAGCAGCACAGAGCAATCTGTGGAGGGCTGATCAATCCTCTGATGTTTTTTTCTGAGTCTAAAATCAAGCAGTGGCTTGGGGGGTGTGTCCTATATAAGTATTATATATATGTATAAATATAATAAAGAATTATTTTAAAGAAACCACCCAAGCCCTTGCACGGAAAGGGCTTTAGGAGATCATAAAGGGACAGACTTCATCTTCATCAAGTAAAACATTAAAGGAAATGTTCTAACTTACAGCACTATACATTAATGCTCAGCAATGTAAAGGGTTTAATTGCCTGTTGCTTTCCCACCATAAATTACTACCTGCAGCTAATGGAAAACCTTCTTCCAGACCTGTTTATGCACCTCACTCTCATTTCATACTCTCACATGGACAAAAAAAATAGCAAGGCAGCCTGGAGTTGTCTGAGGTCTCTGCAAATGGGCATGTCCTGAGAAAGCAATGAACATTTCAGAATACCACCTGTGTTTGGTACAAGTTGCTTGAGCAGCTCATTATATATGCAATGCTCTGCAGGTTTTATGATTATTTATATTTGAATTTAATAATTAGCTAGTCAATGTTAAACCATGCTGCCACTCACACACAGCAGTTTCCTCCCCAGGAAAGGGCATTTCCTTCTTTTGAGGGAAAAAAAAAAATTACAGAACCATGAAATGGTTTGGGTTGGAAGAGACCTTAAAGACCATACAGTTCCATCCCAGAGAAAGGGGCAGGTGGCTTGAAGGAGGAAGAAAAATTACCCATCAGAGGGATGCAGAAATGCAAGGTGACTTTTGGACCTGGGTTTCACTCTGCATCCGGGAGATGCTAGTTAGATACAAACCCACAACAACAAGCCAGAGTCCCAAACACTTTCCCAAAGGATTAATTACGGAATCCTCCCCCCATTCAGAAAAGAATCTGGCTGGAAACTAAGTAACAGCAAGTGTTTACCCCATTAGAGCTCTGCAGTAAGAAAGGACAGCCTCCTACAGCTTCCCACAACCTCGGCAAGATAAACATCTTTGTTGTAAAGCAAGAGCCTCTCCACTGTTATTGATGGAGACAGAAAGTGCCAGAGAATGGGAGCTGCTGGATCCAGCCTCTGATTAGCAATTAAGCACTGGCAGAGGAGCAAGGCTGTGGGCACAGCATCCTCCCCACTGATTCACAGCAAACCCTCTTGCATAAATCAGCATCCCTTGATTTTAGCGCTGGGGTATGCTCGTGACAAAGGAGCCTCACGGGGCTCTGTGCAGACCTGGGGGAAGGTCCAGAGGGCTGTGCACAGACCTGTCCCCCTCAGCACGTGTGGACAAGCCCCAGGGTGACAGGGAACCCCCAGGGTGCCACACTGCATCGGGCATGATCCCTCTGGAACTGCCACCAACGCCAAAACCAGGATGGGAGACAGGCAGGCTCTGCCTGGTTCTGTGGATGACTCCCTGCTCCAGCCCCTGAGCTGGAGCAAATTGTGAATTAAATCAGCTTTAATTTAAGGTCTCTTGCACCCCAAACTATTCTGTGACTCCATGGGCTGGGGTCCAGCCTCATGCAGCCCTGGGAGAGCATCACCAAGCTGCACAGCAATGCTGGATTGACTCTGGCACGTGGAGGAGAGGTCAGATCAGGTATTTTCTCTACAAAAGGAGTCACATAAACTCCAAAGACTGCTCACATCAACACTCCATGTCCCGAATTAAAACCTGCAAGGAAGGCTGAGCCCATGGATCCTCCCAACACCAAGTGCCCAGAGGGGTTTGCAGAACTCATCTGACACTGCTGAGGGCTTGGCTTCCCCCTACACCTCCTTCCCCATGAAAAGCTACAACTCAAAATCCTGGTCCTTGGAGGGAACGCTGGTTTTTATCAGATGGTAACAATGAGTACATCATGAAATCATTTAATAGTTCTCATTAAATGCCTTGCTGGAGAGCAGCCCTGATTTATGGACACTATGCTGTGGGTATAAATAAAGCTGCAGTTTTGCTTGTAACACAGCTGGTCCCGAAAATTAATGTTTTGCTTTCCATAACCTTTGTACTCTCCCCTTCCTCTGCTACTATGGCAAAGCTCAGGGCTGTAACTCGATCTCTCCGGGGGAGAGGAGGCACATCCCAGGCTCAGCCCTGCCTCGGGATGCAGCTTCCCAAGGACAGCCCAGCTCCCCAAGCCACCGCCCTTACACGTGGATGCACCTCCCTGTTCCAAAACAAAACCCTCAAAAGCTGGAAGTGTTGCTGGAACAGCCTATCTCGCTAGGTCCAGCTCCAAGAAATGCTGATATATTTAGCACTGCAGCAGAACTTTCCATCCTTAGAAGCCCAGTGTTATTCCTTTTTCTTCTTGTGGCCAGGGAATAGGACAAAAGCCACTCAAACCAGATGTACATCCGTCTCCAGAGGAGAGGAAATATGAGGCTGCTGTGACACAGGACAGTGGCCAGAGACATTTTTAATGCTTATATTAACCAAGGCACCTAATCTTAAGCAAACACTTCATCAGTTGCACAGTGTTTTGTTTTTTTTTTAAAAGACCTTTTAGTCCCAGCACAAGGTGTTCACTGAGTGTGTGACTGAGCACAGGGAAAACTGCACTTCCAGGCCAGGCAGATGTGAAGGAAGCTTAGGAAAAAGTCATTTTAAACAAGGATGGGGAGCAGAGCTTTGCAATCATATGGTTTGCATCTGGAATTTACAAGCATGATAATTTTATAACCCTCTCCTTGCAGTTTTTGAAGCAGTGCTGCTGCAGGAAACATCCTCCTGCATCTGACAACTTAATGTGGCCCTGAGCCTGCACCCTGTGCTGTAAAACAGGATGAGGGGAGCCAGGGGAGGGAAAATGGGCACTTGGAATTAAAACATAAAGTCGTAAAATTGACCAGTTTACTTCTGTTCACAGCCAGAGCTGCTCAATCTGGTTGATTTTATATGAGGATATATGAGCTTTTCTTCACAAAAGTCGCTTTCTAGTGACTTCATGCACTTCTTTTCTGGTTGAAACCAAGAAACCTCTTAACCAACCATATTTCATGTGCACATAACACATGAGGCTGCAAAATGATTGCAAGGAGAGACTTTTGGGCAGGAAGACTCAAAGCACTGAGACAGCTGAGAACAAAACAATGAGAAAATCACCTTTAACCATAGCAGGAAATGTGGGAAAGATTAACTTCTTTTTAAGAGCAATATTTTTACATTTCCACAGACACAGCCCCAGCACAGTCCCAGCTGTGTCCATATTCCAGGCATTAACAGTACATGGACTCAGAATCTGCCCAAAACCAAACCCTAGCTATCATCAAGCTTAGTTTAGCCACATATTTGGCCTCTAAACACGAAGAAATTAAGTTTTTCCTTGGGAGGCAATGCAGATTTTGGCAACTGCTGTTGAGTTTCAAACATTTGAAAGTAATTGCTAATGCACAAAGAAGCTGGAATTGAGGAGAATTTTCCCCAGGTTGGAGATCAGTGCTGGTTTCCACTCCAAGAGCTATTGAAGTCAGTCAGACTCAGTCCAACATGTCCTACACAGATGTCAGCACTCTCCCCAAAACACAGATACTCACAGATACATACATGCATTTGGATGTCTATTTCTCTGTAGATGCAGAAAATTTATATTCAATTACCTGCCTTTAACATGCTACATAAAGCAGGAAGACAACTTGTTTCAATAGGAAAAATTGATTGGACTGGTTTCTAGGGTGTATTTATTTGCAATATAAATTTTTGTTAGGTGATGGATTTAGATGCATCTGACATAAAGACTCTGGCTCTTCTCTCCTACAAGTTCATGTCTTGATGATTAATAAAGATTTAACTTTTTCTTGAATTTAGTGCATAAAAATACATCAGTTTTGCAAAGGTCATTAACTCCAGGGTTTCTACTGAGCCACACAGTTCATCTTGGGCTGCTTCAGGTTCCAATCCCATTTTTTTGCTATGAACCTTTGTTTCATTTTACTGCTCTTTGGGTTTATGAGAGGCTGGGAAGCAGCAGAGGACATGGACAACTTACTTTTGCTTCTGACACTGGTGTGTGGCCTTGGGTACATCACTTGGCCTTTCTTGGCTTCACAACTGAAAAATGAGAATAACACCACCTTGCTCCTTTGTGTGAGCACCTCAGAACTTCATAAGGAGAAAAACAGAATGCTTCTTCCAACACTTTCAGCTTCCTTTGGGAGTTCTCCAGCCTCCAAGGGACCATGAGCAGCAGTCTGGCTGCCCCTGAGGGAGGTGGCTTTGGCTTTGGTCTCAAAAAGGCCACTTGCCCAAACAAGAGAATCACAACAAGCAGCTGCCTCAGCAAGAGTTAAAACCAAGAGTCCTGCTAACACTTAAGTGTTACAAATCTTCCCAGTAAAAATAAATTATTCAGGAGATGTCAGCCTCCCATCAGCACCATATGAGCTACATTTTTAATAGTTCTGTGCACTGAACATGTTCTGTCATAATACCAGTGATCCTGAGCTGTGAGATGAGGAAGGGGGAACTGAGCAGGCAGTGAGCATGGAAGGAGGAGCTGCTTTCTCTGAAGGGCCATGAAGAACACGTTGCTCCAGGCAGGGTGGAGAGGACTCAGACACAGAAATAATGCACTGACTTCAGGAGTCACAGCAGGAACCTCTTCATTCTCCCTCAAAAGCACTGTTCCTCCTGATGGGTAATTCACCCACCACCTTCCACTGTCTTAGGTCTCATTTATTGTGAACAAATCCACTCTGTGGCTCCACCAGATTTTTCCAAACATAAGCTGGAATCAGCACCTACCCTAAAATCTCCTAACTTAACAATGAAGAGTCTTCTGCTCCATGTCTCCAGGTATAATAATAAAAGGCAGCATTTCTCTTTGACACAGATGTTAAAATAATAAAACAGTAAAATACCTATCTGCCCACTGACCCATGTATTCATTTGTTTGTCCAAATCTCAATCCATGTGGCCAAACCCTTCTATCTCCCATCCCAGTTTCTGTCCCAGAAGAGGGGAAGAGAACCAGGCTTCCCACAGGGATGCTGTTTGGGGTAAGTAACCCAAAAGTAGAGTCTCTTGTCCTACTCAAGGGAAATGGGCTGCTGAGGAATGACCACAAATTCCCACCCTTCTTGCATCTGAACAGGAAAACAATTCTGCCTCCTGTGCTGCAGGTTCAGCTTTTAAGTGAGTGAGGAGGAGACACAGCGAGCCACTGCAAGGCTCTTGCAAGCCAAAGGAGAGCAAAGAGATGGGGATATGGGAGATTCCCCTGTTCCAGCAGCACTGGGAGGCACATCAAATCCCAGCTCCTGAGCAGAAACACCACCTGTGTCTTCTCCCTTACAGATGGGAGCAGCTGCTGACACGAGCGTAGCTGCACCTCAGCAGGGCTTTGCTCTCAGGCTGAACCCAGCAAGGTTAACTAAGCATGTTTTACTAACTGGTTCTTCCAAGACAGACTTAGATTAAGAGATGGCTGCTCGGGCCAACAAGGCAGCATATGGAGGATGGAAGAAAGGACCAAGGTTTGGCAGGAGCTGAGGAAAAAATGCAGCCTCTTGTTCATGGCTCAGAGGTTCTGATGAGTGCGAGGCATGAAATCCCTCTGGATGCCCTCACACACTCCCACTGCTCACCCTGCACCTCCCTGGGACTTGAAAGGATCCTACAGAGCACAAAAATGCTGTGGTCAGTCCTGAGTGGGCCTGGTGGCTGAGCAGCCAGCAGAGAGAACCCGAATGTGCCCAGGCTGGAATGAAGAAAATCCAAATGCAAATACACCAAAGGATCACTGGCAGGAGTTGAGTCCCCTGGGGAGTGGCAGGATGAGCCTCTGCCAACACTGAGGTTTCTGGAGTTAAGCCTGTGCCCAAAGGAGAGCTGAGTGATGCCATTGACCCCAGGGAGTGCAGGAAGGGCACTGAAGCCTGAAGGTACAACTGAACTACAGCCTGGAGCAGCAACGCTCCTGCCTGTGTGAAAAAGAGAATGACAGCCCCTGCAATAAAACCAGAGCTCCATCAATTTCCCCAGTTTGATTTATGGCTGCTCCCTCAGCTGTAACATAGCCTCACTCACCTACAGCAGATGGGTTTCATCTGCCATGGCTTTGTACCTCATAAACTTGGCTGCAAGGAGGATGAGCTGGCCCTGTGGTCAGCAAGGAAATGCCTGGTGAAGGCTGATCTGCACCCTGGAGAGAATCCATCAGCCAGGCTGCAGCACACAGGAGGCAGGAGTGGGCTGAAGTCAGCTACTGTGTGGATGCACCAAACATTTGGTGGAACAAGGGTAACAAGAGAAAAGGAGCCTGAGCCTGCTTGCCCAGAGTCAGTGACTGTAACAGTGCCTGTCCTTACAACACACAGTGCACCTTCCTAAGACTGCCAGTGAGGAGGGACATCTGGGGAAACACTTTCCTTTGGATACCTGGGAGGGTGAGGAACCTTCATCCCACCAAGTGTGAGGTGAGAGGAGCACCAGGATGGACAAGAGCAAGGGTGGGGAGAGCCAGCTGCTGTTTTTTGGGAGCAATGCTGCCCAAGGGATCAGGGAGGTCAATTCCCTTCTGTGTCTCCTACTCACCCCATGGAAAAATACTTTATCTGACATTCACAAAAGAAACACTGATCTTTTCCAGAAGTACTGAGGAGTGGATCAATACAAAGATCTACCACAAAGAATTAATTCTGGCCAGGTCCAGTACTGGTTATGGTACCTCCAACAGGAATTGTGCTCTTCTAAATGGAATTTCTGCCAAGGATAAGACTGAGCCCCTGCAGTACTCATCTCCCTGAGAAAAGCACATTTCTGAATGCTCTCTGTAAAGCTGTTCCTTGTCATGCTACTCTCCATCCACTCCAGCAGCCCCACTCATTCCCTGGGAGGCTGAGGACAGTTCTAGGTATTTCAGACCTGATCTGTGTTAACAAGAAATCAACCATAGTGCAGCAGCCAGAGGTGCAAAAACACAGAGTGACCTTGTGAATAGTGAAGACAGACCCAAGCCAGAGCAATTTGTGTTGTTTGGAGCCAGCCTGGCAGTGGATGCATAAAGAATGCACAGACTTGAATGTGGAACGTGTGTTTGCTGAGAGCAATAAAGCCTGAGCAGGAAAGCTGGGGCTGTTGAGCCTCCTTCCCTCTCTTGGCAGCCTCAAGATTGCTTCTGGTGTATGACTTTGGGGTGAGAGCACGACCAAACAGGTGGGCTGAGAGGTGAGCAAGGGTTTATCCTGCCATCTGTCCCCAGATATCGTCAGAAATGACTGACAGTGGTGGAACTGCAGGATTCAGGAACATCAGCAAAGCTGGGGTCAGCTCCAAGCTGGTGCCCACTCTGGCCAAGCTCTGGTTTTTTTATTTAAATTCCTAAAATCAGCTGCTGCTAACCCCCTGAGCAGCTTTTCTGGATTCTGTGAAACACTGATCTGCTCCCATGTGATGGCTGTGGCAGTGGGGGCACCCAGCAGAGAGGGCTCCCCAGGAACACCCAGAGCTCTGCAATCCCAGGAGATTCTGGGGCTATACCCCAGGGAGCTAACCCAGGCAAAGCCCTTCTGGGGAGCAGGAGGATGCACAGGTTCAGGTCCTGCCCAGTACATGAGGCTGCCAATGTGGGAAGGGTTAAGGTAACCACAGTCCTAGGCTTGTTTACCCCAAGCATTAGAGAGGGATAGTTTGCTGTGAACACACTGATCAATATCTCCCAGCTGCCAGTTTAATCAGGATTAAGTGAGCAGCTATTAATTCTGCTCTTTTCCAACAACATTTAGCCACCATGTGAAAACATTTCTTCCATCACAAACAAATTAACCTTGATATCATCTATCCAGACATCTTAAAGGGACTTAAAACAGAAAACCCCAAATCAAAACACTAACAAGGAGGGCCAAGACCAATAATCTGGCTTTAATTAGAAGTTTTCCAGCTCGCAGCTCCATGAAGCAGCAGCAGGGGTGCTTGCTCAGCCAAGGTGTGCTTGCCTGGCACACAGAGCTGGAGGCTGGATGGACACCTGCAAAGCCACTTTTGGAGTGTCTGGAGTCCTAAAACATTGTGGAGGAGCAGGGAGCACTCACCAGGTCCCCAGGGGTCCCTGCAGAGCAATGTCAGAGCAGAGACACCTCCCTGGGACGTGGCCACACGCAGTGTCCCCATGGCAGGACAGCTTGGACTCCTCAGTGCTGTTTCACCACTAACAAGGCAAACCCCAGAGCTCAGCAAAGTCCAGGAAATATTTTAACAGCCCAATCTGCAGCTCACCCACAGGCACTGAGTACTTTTATCAGTGCAAACTGCTTCTCCCCTGAAACACATCCACCTTGGGCGAGGGGTGGCAGGTGGCCACTGGCACACATACAAACACGGAGAATTCAGCCTTGGGACTGATCCCCCAGGGCTGCAGATGACAGATGCTTCCAGAGCCACGGACAAATGGCCTCTGAAGAGCCAGATTCTGCTATTTTGTCTCCTTTCCCCTAAAAAGTCTCTTGTTCCCATCCACGGGGTGAGTCACGGAGGAAGAGCACACATCTTAGGAAGAAGGGAAGCAGGACACAGAGAAGCCCAGCTCTGAGCTTTGTAAAAGCCCTTTCTCCCAGCTATTCTGCACATGGCAAAGGCACCAGAAGTTCTCTGAAAAAAAAGGATGACAGACGGGGCTGGACTTTCTTTCCAAGCTTCCTCTGAAATCACACTTGGCACAGCAGCCCCGGCCTGTTGAAAGAGCATGGGAACGTGCGTGGCAAGAGCTGCTCTCAGGTTGGAGCTCTCTGGGCTTTTCTAAGCCATCTGGGCTCTGATTTAGCTTGCAAGTCTGTCAGTCCCAAATAAAAAGTCAGCTCCTAACCCAAGGGTTCAGCTTGGGGTCGACAGCTGAGGAGTGTCTGAAGAACTCACTCTTTAATCCTCCTGGTTAACAGCAGTGGGGAAAGGTTTTTGCCACCAGAGGAAAACTCACCTGATCCTCTCCCATTTCCCAACTCCATTGCCTCATCTAGCTGGAAAAACTCTGCTGTTTCCCCTCTGCTGGGAAAGGAGGGAGAGACCCAGTGCAGGCAGAGCTCAGAGCTGATGATTTTCACAGTGCTGGGTTACACAACCCTTCTTCCAGCCAGCAGAGCAAGCAGTGCTTGAAAGGCTGAGCTCTTCCTCCAACCCTGACCCTCAAGTCCCACCTGGATTAAGTTTCCTGCTACTACTCCCAGGTGAAAACCACCATGGCCAGGTGAAAACCACCATGCCCAAGTGGTAAGCAGCTTTAGATCAAACAACTCCAGTGCAAGCCCCATCTGCTGCACATCCTCCTCATTCTTTGTGTAACTCCAAAGCTTGTGAGATGCAGAGACATCTGTCTCCCTCCTTCCCCAGGTGGATCAGACAGGTCCTTGAAGAAGGGACAAATTTCACCACAACTGGTGTGAATTGGTTACTCTGTGCAAGCCAACAAGACCCAGCCTTGGGGTGGGGAAGCACGTCACGAGTGGTGACAAGTCTTTCAGAACAAACCTCAACACTTCCTTCTGCACAAACCATCTCTGAACTGCAAAGTGCCACCCAGCCCTGATTAACAGAGTGTGGCTCTGGGCCTCCACCCTCCCCACTTGTGTCAGGAATGATGCTGATATGGGTTGAACTGAGGAGCCATTGTTCACAACACGCTGAGCCATATTTCATCCAGAAAAGCAGAGACTGGAGGGAGGCTGGCACATGGCAGAGCAGGTTCAGATAGCACTGAAGGTCAAGCCAGCTGCAGTGTGGAGGGCTGGAAGCTTCCAGTGCCAGGTAGGACTGTGGATAAAATCCTGCTCTGCCAGGACTGGCTGTAATCTGGGGACAGCCATTGCCCAGAGCTGCCTCTGGGAATGTTAAAATAAAGCTTTGCAGTGGCTCCTGAAAGATCTCAGAGTTTCACAAACATCAGGGAACCAAATCTCTCAGTGCTCCCAGGGTGCAGTACAAACCAGCTGGGATAACCCAGCAAGGCAGGTCTGAAAGTGCCAACAACTCTTTCATTTGTTTTACTGAAAGAGAAACTGAGAGCCCGAGGGAGTTGAGCCAACCTTTCCTAGTTTGCATGCCTGATGTTAGGCAGCTCATCTGCATGAAGAAATAATTTATAATTTTTACTACTACTTCTTTTTTTTTTTTTTTTTTTAAATCAGATTAAAGTATTACAAGGTTGATCCCCTTTCAGACAGCTTGGTTGGCTGCATTGTGTTTCAACACTTGGATTTTTCCCACAAAAACACCACCAACTATATTGCAGAAATTTGATCATAGGCTTCCACATGCTTACACAGAGAGCCTTGAAAATGGCAACACCAAATAAGTTTTTCCCACAAAAAACAAGAATTCCCTTTGAATATTGCAGCTGATAGATAAAATATATACTTACTACTCCATAATTAAGAAAGCCTCAGCAACTTTAATACACATTGCCCTTAATCATGTGGAAGCAAGGAAGAACAAAATCATCAGAAGCTGAATTATTCTAAGAGCCTATTATCATGGTGTAATCTTATTAAAGAAAATTCATGCTGGTGTAGCCTCTTACCTTCACCACTTACAGAAGAGCCATGTGGTGTAGCTCTGAGTGCACAGAGATAATAAAATTACAGTGAATTATGTGGTCTGTGTATGGCCAAAGGAGCGTAATTCCATCCCTTGGAATAGAGTGGCTGATTTTTCTCAGGGAGGCGACACCAGTACTCCTCAGCTACTGTGCATAAAGGGACTATTCATCATTATCTGCAGACAAGCAATTTTGGGGAAGATCTAGGGGCTGCCAGTGCAGAAAGGCACAGCTTGCTGCCACGGCTCGGCCAACAGCCAGCACTGCCTTCCTCAGATCCACAGCCTCTCTGGGTGCCTGGAGCTGCCCTCCCAGCACTGCCCCTGCCCCTGACACAGCCAGCACTGTCCCCTGACACAGCCAGCACTGCCCCTGACACAGCCAGCACTGCCCCTGTCCCTGACACAGCCAGCACTGCCCCTGCCCCTGTCACAGCCAGCACTGCCCCCTGACACAGCCAGCACTGCCCCTGACACAGCCAGCACTGCCCCTGCCCCTGACACAGCCAGCACTGCCCCTGTCACAGCCAGCACTGCCCCTGCCCCTGTCACAGCCAGCACTGCACCTGACACAGCCAGCACTGCCCCTGTCCCTGACACAGCCAGCACTGCCCCTGACACAGCCAGCACTGCCCCTGCCCCTGTCACAGCCAGCACTGCCCCCTGTCACAGCCAGCACTGCCCCTGACACAGCCAGCACTGCCCCTGCCCCTGACACAGCCAGCACTGCCCCTGTCACAGCCAGCACTGCCCCTGCCCCTGTCACAGCCAGCACTGCCCCTGACACAGCCAGCACTGCCCCTGTCCCTGACACAGCCAGCACTGCCCCTGACACAGCCAGCACTGCCCCTGTCCCTGACACAGCCAGCACTGCCCCTGACACAGCCAGCACTGCCCCTGTCCCTGACACAGCCAGCACTGCCCCTGTCCCCTGACACAGCCAGCACTGCCCCTGTCACAGCCAGCACTGCCCCTGCCCCTGACACAGCCAGCACTGCCCCTGACACAGCCAGCACTGCCCCTGTCCCTGACACAGCCAGCACTGCCCCTGTCCCCTGACACAGCCAGCACTGCCCCTGTCACAGCCAGCACTGCCCCTGCCCCTGACACAGCCAGCACTGCCCCTGTCACAGCCAGCACTGCCCCTGACACAGCCAGCACTGCCCCTGTCCCCTGACACAGCCAGCACTGCCCCTGTCACAGCCAGCACTGCCCCTGCCCCTGACACAGCCAGCACTGCCCCTGTCACAGCCAGCACTGCCCCTGTCACAGCCAGCACTGCCCTGTCCCCTGACACAGCCAGCACTGCCCCTGACACAGCCAGCACTGCCCCTGTCCCTGACACAGCCAGCACTGCCCCTGACACAGCCAGCACTGCCCCTGTCCCTGACACAGCCAGCACTGCCCCTGTCCCCTGTCACAGCCAGCACTGCCCCTGACACAGCCAGCACTGCCCCTGTCCCTGACACAGCCAGCACTGCCCCTGACACAGCCAGCACTGCCCCTGCCCCTGACACAGCCAGCACTGCCCCTGTCACAGCCAGCACTGCCCCTGCCCCTGTCACAGCCAGCACTGCCCCTGTCCCTGACACAGCCAGCACTGCCCCCTGACACAGCCAGCACTGCCCCTGTCACAGCCAGCACTGCCCCTGACACAGCCAGCACTGCCCCTGACACAGCCAGCACTGCCCCTGTCACAGCCAGCACTGCCCCTGACACAGCCAGCACTGCCCCTGTCACAGCCAGCACTGCCCCTGCCCCTGTCACAGCCAGCACTGCCCCTGCCCCTGTCACAGCCAGCACTGCCCCTGCCCCTGACACAGCCAGCACTGCCCCTGTCACAGCCAGCACTGCCCCTGCCCCTGTCACAGCCAGCACTGCCCCTGACACAGCCAGCACTGCCCCTGTCACAGCCAGCACTGCCCCTGACACAGCCAGCACTGCCCCTGTCACAGCCAGCACTGCCCCTGACACAGCCAGCACTGCCCCTGCCCCTGACACAGCCAGCACTGCCCCTGTCACAGCCAGCACTGCCCCTGCCCCTGTCACAGCCAGCACTGCCCCTGACACAGCCAGCACTGCCCCTGTCCCTGACACAGCCAGCACTGCCCCTGCCCCTGTCACAGCCAGCACTGCCCCCTGACACAGCCAGCACTGCCCCTGTCCCTGACACAGCCAGCACTGCCCCTGTCCCCTGACACAGCCAGCACTGCCCCTGTCACAGCCAGCACTGCCCCTGCCCCTGACACAGCCAGCACTGCCCCTGTCATAGCCAGCACTGCCCCTGACACAGCCAGCACTGCCCCTGTCCCCTGACACAGCCAGCACTGCCCCTGACACAGCTGGGCTGTGCAAGGTGTGCAATTACATCATCTTCAAGGTCCCTTCCAACCCAAACCGTGGTGAGGGATGTGCCCATCACTCTGGCTTCTCCATGAGTGTCCCTGCAGGATGCTGCACACAGGGCAGAAATCCCACCTGCACTGGGGTGATAATGGGCACAAAGCATCCACAAGAGCCCAGGCACAGCAGAAGGCCAGAACAACCTGTCAGCAAATATGGGGGGAGCTGGACTGGCCCTATAGTTCCACCAAAACGCTGCTGGGGAGGTCTCAGCTGGTCCAGCCCACCACAGTGCCTCCATCCAGCTGAGCCAGATATTTGGGGAGAGGATGGGTGGTACTGTGGAGTTTGGGGTTTTGGGGCCAGCTGCTGTCTTTCCTAATCAACCTCTACAAAAGGAGTTTAGCTGGTCATGAGTTAGGCACACACAATAGAGGACACGTGAGGAGAGAGCTCTGCTCACACCTCCCTTCTTGCATTGTCAAGTGTGAGAGGTTTGTTGTAAAAAAATGGGATTATCCTGCTCACTTAACTTTATGTAAACTTTTCAAAACTAACATTTCATTTCACTCTTTTACTAAAAGAAACATTGGCTTGCATTCCTGTTTTGCAGATGATCACACTTGACACTCTAGGGAACGAGGAGCTCATTTAGCCTTGTGAGGTGCCTCTTGTTCTTTTGGACCTGCACATGTGTCCAGGCTCAGTTTATCTCAGCTAAAGTGGATTTCCTTTGTTTTATTTTTCTTTTCCTTTTTTATAATATCTAGTTTATGGATCTGTGAAAACAGCCATACTGGTTGGCTGCAGCTCTGTTAAACACTTGAAGACATTCCTCTGTTGAAACAGCTCCTCTGTTTTCAGTGGGACTCTAATGCATTTATTCTGCTTTAACAAAGCCTTAATCTTGCCCCTTCCTGAATCTGTGCAGGGTTCAGTGTTCACCATAACTCCCTGAAACAGCCATGACACCAAATAAATTTGCCTGCTCCTGCTTGGTTCTCAGCACAAATTGCAATTAGCGAGGGCTTCACTCAAAGTAATTTTTCTCCCATTGTCTGCCCTGAAGCTGGAGCAGAGCAAGAGATTGGAAGAGATTGAGTCTGGCAGCAGTGTGGTTGAAGGCACATCCCTGCTCCCTGCTGTGCTCCTTGAGGATGTGTGTTCAGAGAGCAGGAGGCTTTAGCCATGTATTATCACCCTCTGAATAGCCTGCATTGCTGTTCTCCTACAAAAACCCGGGGAAGGCTCTTTATCTGAAACCAGAATTGCATGAAAATTAGCTGGGGCTGATGAAGTAGCATCTGTGGTATCTTTTTTTTAACCCTGCTTTACCTCTCCTCATCTCAAGATGTAAATCCTGTCACTAACGAGATTAATGGCACAGAAACCTCAGAAACAAAATCTGTGGCTTTTGGAGGAACACAGAGCTGGAGTTTTCTCAGTAAATCACATTCAGGCAGTTCAGCTGCAGCATCCTCCTGCTCTCAGGTGCCTGCTAACTGTAGTCCCCAGGGTTAAATGGCCATGTTTGCACACACTCACATGTATTTGAGGCTTCTCAATGTCCCAAAATCCTGTCTTTATCTTGAATTAGACTGAATCACCTCAGAATCACAGAAGCATTTTTAAGTTTAAAAAGACCCCAAAGAGTCCAGCACTGCCAAGCCTCACCTGAATATTTTTTAAATCCCTCCTGGGATGGTGACCCCACCACCACCCTGGGCAGCCTGTCCCATTCTCCTTAACTTCTCTTTATTTCAGGTGTTGAGTGTTTGGACATGGCCTCTTCTGGCTGCAGGCTCTCTCCTCTCTGTGCTGCCACAAGAGTGACATTACCTTATGCTAATGAGTTCACCTTACAGCATCTCCTGTCCCTCCAGCTCCTGGCAACCTCTTTGGCACACAATTAGGTTTACTCACTCAGTGCTACTCCTCCTCTCTGCTCAGTGGGTTGGGGACCTGTTTTTGCAGAAGTGATGGTTTCAATTCAGCCCTCACTGGGCTCAAACCCTCTCTGCCTTGCTTGTAAACTCATACCACAGACTTGGACATCAAGCAAGCAGGATTCCTAAATCAACCTCCAAATTCTAGTGTAAAATCTCCTCCCTCTATCAATGCAGGGCACACCCAGGCCTGCAGTCAAGGACTTGATAAACTGAGTAAACACCAGCTCCTGACTGGGCTAACACAGCCAGGTAATCTCTGAAATGAGATTATCCTGGAACTGCAAACCTCCCAGATGTGCCACTGCCATGCAGGGCTCAGCAGCTGCAGAGTGGTGCCAGGGGGATTTGGGATGATCCCAGATTCACCATTCAGGCAGTGACTTGGGTAGAGAGAGGTGACCAGAGCTGCCATAAAACCAGTGATATGCTGCTGTGTCACAGTCTGGGGGCAGCTGTATGGCCCCAGCTCCAGACGTGTCACTGGAGGTGCTGTGGCACCAAGACCAGAAGGGTTTGCAGTGTCAGACTTGCTGCAAGAAGTGCCACACCTCAGTCCTGAGCTGCTGCATGGCTGTGCTGAGCTTGGTTTGCTTCAAGTGTGACCCAGATGAGAGGTTCTGAAGACAGGAAGCCTTTATTTAGTTCAGACTGGTCTAAGTGTCACCTCACAAGCTGCTTGGTGACACCCTGACTCATAACCACAGCTCTTCCTGAGCTCATACATTTTCCTCTCCTGCCCTTGAGCAGCTGCTGCTCTTACAGAGCCTCTTCCCTGCTCCTCATGGCCAGAAGAGCACAAGGGAGCTGCACATTCCCAGTTCTCCCCATAGATCTGATTTTTGGGGGGAGCCAGGTTAGGGAGCAGATCCCTTCCACCACCTTCTGACCTGTCAGTCTGAGCTGACCACACTGGGGGCACCTGGAACATTGACATCTGCTGGGCTGCTCCTCAAAAATCAAACCCTGACACCAAATTCATAGAAATGATGCACTGTTTGTCAATGCCTTAACTGCCTGAGTCTTGCTAGTTTTGGGATCCTGTTCCCCTTCAGAGGTGAGTTTGCATTCCATCTGCCCTCCCAAGGACCTCCAGGTGGTTTAGAAACAGGAAGGGTTACTGAAGGTCACAGCTGAGAGAAAAGGGATCACAAGATACTAAAAAATACTTTTTCTGGTGGTTGGAGAGGCCTCAGAAGCAGTGACTTTTTGACTTTGCAAACATACCAAACTTCTGGTAGGAGCTGAGTGGAGACATCACCTACAGCAAATGGCTTTCTCCTGCCCAGGCAGCATCCAGAGAAAAAGAAAGGGCTCTGTGTTTTGTCCTAAAGAATTGCAGAAACAGGTGCTGCCAAAAGAGTGGAAGAAATTAAGTCCAGTGCTTTCCAGGGAGAACACCCTGTTTGCAACCCCCTTCCTCATCTGGCATTAAAAAGTTGGATTAAAGCAGGTCAGCTCCTCTAGAGCTGTAAAGGTGACAGGCAGAGCTGCAGCACTGCCCAGACAAGAGCTGTGAGCCCTTCCTGACCCCCTGGATTCCTGACATTTCAACCTGATCACAGCTTTCCCTGGCCACTCCTGCTGTACCAACACTAAACACCTTTTCCCTGTGGCTGCTGGTAGCAAAGTGTGTTGTTTAACCTCTGTCCATCTATTGCAAGGGAACAGCAACCTCCTGTGCCCAAAGCAGGGCAGAAAATGGTACTTCTTGCTCAGCAACTAGATATTAATAGATATATACACACACACCCCCATATATATAAAAATTATATATATAATAATCATTATATATATAATAACTATATATATATAATATCTATAAATTAGATAGCAAATAGATATGCAAAAGGCTCAGAATTACAAACTCCCCCTTCTCTTCCACAGGGTTAGAGGGGATTGAGGAAGTCAGGATTCAGAGGCAGCATGGAAGTCATAATCCAGATTTATATTCCCTCTATTCTCTGTTTCAGAAAGCACAAGAAAATCTTATCTGGATGCATCCTTTGAAGTACCCTGAATTCCACTTGGATGAAGAATCTAATTAAGTGCTGCAGGCTTTAGACAACACATTAATATTTTCAACAGTTTGATCCCAAACAGCCATTAAAACTCTTTCTGATATGTGCTAATATGTGTTACACGTTTTTGTTTTAATTAGAACGAAATTGTAATCCATACTTCAGTTAAGTTCATTACACTTAGAATCTTAATGCAATCAAAAGACCAATCAGTCATTAGCCAAGTCCATTTTAATTAGCATTTACAGAAAACTTTTAATTGTGTGCCTGTCCTTCACAGCAGGTGATGAGGGGAGTGAGGCTTTTCTCCCTTATGATGACCCATCTCAAGCTCTATTTTGTGTCCCTAACTCATGCCCAGCTAAACTCAGTTTTTAGAGGTTGCTTAGGAAAGAGAGCAGCTGGCCCCAAACCCCCAAAGCCCACAGTGCCCCCCTTTATTCCCCAAGCAGCTGGGCTGGGCTGGGCTCTACAGCCAGCATGGCATGGTCAGATCTGGCCAAATTCAGGGTGGAGTTTTGGTGGGAAGGGGAGCTGCAGGGCCAGGTCAGCTCCCCCACATCTGCTGACAGCTTCTTCTGTCCCCCTGCTGTGCCTGGGCTCTGTCCTCACATGTCCCTGTGCCCCTGACACCCCACCAGGAACCATCTGGCTCTGAGTCATCTCCTGCCCCTTGCTGCACTCCCTGGCACCACCACAGAGCAAAACTACATGTGAATCTCTGCAAAATCTGGAATGCAAAGGAGATTGCTCCAATCAGGCTGAAAAAAGCAGCATCTTCTCAATGTCCAGCATCCCAGCCAGGAAATGTGCTGCCTTTGCTGAAACAAGTAGATGGATTTTCCAGATTTCCCCTAAACCAATGGTCAAATCTGTGAAGCTCAGAATATATAGATGTATATATCTGGGAACAATGTAGAAACCAGACAGGGATAAGCCAAACTGGAGCTGCTGTTGGACAACTTCCACGTGGTTTTTGTAGACCACAGGCTCCTTTTATCTTTCCCCAAAAGACTTTGTCCCATGTTTGGGACAAGGCTCCCCACAATAGGGATGGAGAGAATCCCCCTCTCCCCATAGTGACACTCCCAGGAGAGGAGAGGAGGGACACAGCAGCTCTTTAAAGGAGGAAGAGCTTCCTCCATTCCCAGCTCAGCCCCCAGAATGCAGGATTTTGTTGCAGGACTATAAATGGTGAATTGCAGAGGCCAGGAAGAATTAATTATTTATTCCTTCATTCCTCAGTGCAGGCAAAGCCAAACTCTCCCTCTCTCTTGGGACTGCATGTCCCAAGGGCTGGGGACTGATCCCTGAAGACCCCAGGTACTGCTGAGTGAGGTTTTATTGTGTAACCCTTCCTGAAACTACAGATGAGGAGGGATATGTTGGGACAGAGGCTTTGCCCTTGCACAGCAGTATTCTGAGAGCACACCCACCTGTCCCTTCTCAGCAAAATTACTAATTCTGTATTTTTTGTAGACTTCAGGTGCCTGATAAATCTCTAAGTTACAAAGTGGCACCTGGAGAGGTGCCTCCCACCTCTCCTTTCACTCTTCTCAGCTTTCCAGCTCTTGTAACCAGGATCACACCTGAATGGCCCCAGGCACTGTGATCCCTTCCTGCAAAGCACAGAGTTGGTTTTCTTTCAGCTTCATTCCTTTAATCCCCATTCTCCCCAAAGCACCTGCTCCTCAGGCTGGGCTCACTCATTCCCAGGGAACAGGACAACCAGTGACTGGCACCTTGCATTATTTTTCCTGGGAAGGAATCTTTTCCCTGGGCAGCACAGTGGTACAACCCACCCGGAAAACATAGTCCAGCTTCACCCTGGGAAAGGGATTTAGCTGCTGGTATTGGAAGATTTGCCACCACTCTGGGCTGTTTGTGCCTTAAAAGCCACCTGCTAAACCTGCAATGATTCCCCCCCTCCCTGCTCTGCAGCAGGGATGTTTTAAGAGCAGCACTGATGGGCTGCTCATCCTGCAGGATGCTGCTCCCACCTGAGGTGGGGGCAGGGGCACACCTGGAGGCTCCTGGCCCTGTGGCCATCAGCCTGGCAGCCCCTTGCAGCCCCAGGGGTCACCAAGGCACCAGCACCCCCCAAAATGTGCCACCAGTGCCAGCACCACTCTCAGCACTGCAATGGGACCATGCCACAGGAGCATCCACTGGCCCAGCTGAGCTTTCTGTTTGCCACCTCAAAGCCCTCAGCAGGGCTTAATCCTGCTTTCAGATCTAATCCATTCAACAAATGCATTATGCAGATTTGCTTTTCTCCTGGAGCTCCACCAAAGCTCTGTGTCCCATCTCTGTTACACAAGATTTTTTGCAGTGGATTTGCTCTGAGTACAGAACAAAAAAATCTGCCTGGGACAGACCAACAATCCTCCAATTACCTTTGGAAATTCTGGCTGGAAATAGGTTTTTCCAGCAGGACATCCAGCCACGTGCCTGCCACACTCTGCCTCCCTCAAACCTCACCCAACAGCCCAAATCCTGCCCATCCCAGCCTCAAGAAGCCAAAGTCACCTTGAGCAGGTGAAGACTGAAGAGCACAGCCCAAAGTACATGTGGTATCTATGGCCTAGTAAAGAAGGAAAGGTCATTTTATTTTTTCTTTTTGAACTTACAAATAGAGCAGAAGACAAATCCAGTGGGAAGAAATTCCAGCTCTTTCCTTTTAATTGAAAATAGATCCATAAAATCCTGCTAAGTCTACAGGCTAATGCAAGCACTGGGAGGCAGCTAGATTACACTTCCCAAGGGCAGGGTATATTACAATCATTACATTTAAAAGTCACAGGGGTCTAAGTTTAAAAGCAAAAACTACACTGATATTCCCTCCTCCTGTACTCACTCACTACCCCTAACCTCCTTCTGCAAATGCAGGGAGCCTGATTTTGGAATAGTCCCCAGGAGATCAGAAATAATGGTGAGTCAGTGATCCAGTTTTAAAGATGTGATGCAGCAGTGATTGGATTTTCCAATGCCATGTGTCAGCTGAAGTCTGCCTGGGTGCTAGACCTGCTGATCGTGGGAAATCCTACAGGTTGGAGACAAGAAGAGGGATTTCTTCATGTCTGGTAGATCAATGACCTCCAGCAACTATGAGGTCTGCTCACAGTTTATAAATAAATAAAGAAAAAGGAAGATTTAATCTCCCTACTACGCAGGGCACTACATATGCAAATATTACACATATGAATATAAAGTAAACTAAATTCAGACATCAAAACCTGCACCTGAAGGTCTATAATTAATTTTTCAATGCATTTTTCAGGGGAGATTATGGCTGAGTGGCCAAAGGTGAGCAAAAAGCACCCAGTCCCTACTGCTGGGTGGAAAACTGGGCATGTGTGACATGGGACAGGTCACTCAACACTGAAGGAAAAGAAAAGCAATGCACAGGTTACTTTTTTTACAGGAATATCTGCTCCAGAGTGTTGGGAAGTGAGACTGTGGGGACTGGAACTGTGGGAAAAGAGCCCTTGGAGCTGGATCCAGCAGAGGAATGAGCTGTCTTTGATGCCATCTACTGGAATGGTGGCTCCAGGGCGTGGGACCTGCTGCTCTGCTGGAGAACACAGAATCAGGGCTTGTTCCCATGTGAAGCTGGATGCTGCAAGTGGGATACAGGCTTGGAAAGGCTGCCAGGCCAGTGATGCTCTGCAGCAGCCACAGATGGAATAGCTGTGCTGGTCCTGGGAGCCACAATGTCCAGGAGAAGGTGGCAGGGAGGCAGAGCCCAAGGAATGCTGGAAGGCTCGATCCACAGGAGACAGTGACACTCCCAGGAGAGGAGAGGAGAGGAGGGACACAGCAGCTCTTTAAAGGAGGAAGAGCTTCCTCCATTCCCAGCTCAGCCCAGTGCAGGCACCAGACTGGAATCACACAAGGCTGGGCTGCTGCCTGTACTGACAGGAGGGGCAAGATTTGGATGGAATGTCAGAAATCCCTGGGATTTTCCCATGAGGATGGGCCAATCTCCATCAAGTCACTGCACAGCACCACCTAAGCCTTCCTCCTCCCCATGTGCCCTTCAGTGCACCAGAGCAGCTTTGACAGGAAAAGCAAGGCTCAGATCTCTGCTCACCTCACTTGTGCTGGGGCTGCTTCCCCTCTAACAGCATCAAAATCAACAGATTTTGCTTCATGCAGACACTCTGCAACAAAGGGACAACACCTGGGTGCTTTTTGAATGCTAGCTATTCTAGAAAGATGCTAAATGCCAGATTTCACTTCCTAGGGTGATTATTTACAGTAGGTTGTGCCTTTTCTCTAAGAACCACAGCAGGTAAGACCAAGACTGGCCCCAGGTTGTTTTTCTCCCTGTCCCAGTAATTATGATTTGCAGATAGGAAACTGCTGACGAGTGTCCCCTTGGATGGCAGACCCAGCAATCTCAGGATAAAGGACATTTCTCCCACACTACCTCCCAAAACAAGCTTGACAACATAGTGACAGCCACGTGGCCTGGCTCCTCCATAAACCTGGCAGCTCCAGGGAGGATCAGCCCTGTGCTGAGCCTCCTGTGGCCTTTGGAAAGGTCCTCCTTCATTCTGTTGCACAAAAGATCCAGGAAACAAAGCCAGGGAAAGAACTGGCTGCCATGGAGAAGAAGTAAAGGTGGTGGCAAACAACAAAGAGCAAACTGCAAACTTGGATATGCCAGGAGAATAAACTTTCCTCCCATCTCCTGTAACTACATGAAACTTCCCTGCTATTTGAAAGGACAGCTGGCCAAACCAGATAGAGGAGAAGCCTGAACTAACAGCAGATCTTCATAATTCCATGCTGCCAGTATCTCCAGTCCAATAAACACACAGTCCAACCAGCTGGCCCCTGCATTCCTGTGCCAATGGGTTGTTCTTTATCACTATTTGTTGCTTGTGCACAACTTGGACAAAGCAGCAGAACTGAGTTTTCAAAAGGAATGTAAAACAAGCCTGAGAAAGTCACTTATCTGGAAATAAAAGCCCTTTAAAACAACAGGGATCATTAGGATTTGGGATTTGCGTGTCACTGGTGAGTCCCAAGGACAGGACCCACCTCCAAAGCCCACTGCTGCTGGGGGGCCCATTCTGCAGCATGTCACATTCTCCTGAAGGGACATGACAGAGCTCAGCATTCCTGGGAACCTGCAGGACCCCCAGCATGTTCATCTTGTGTCCCACAGTGAGCAGGGCTGCAGAACATCACATCCAGCTGCCTCTTGTGGCCTCCCAGCACACAGTGAAAAATAACAGGCAATCAAGGCACACACTTTGTAAATAAATAAATAAATAAATAAATAAATACATACATACATACATACATACATACATAACAGGCATCTGAGGCAAAGAGATAGAGAAGGGAAAAAAAATGAGGAAAATGACAGGATGAGTGAAGGATGACAGGAAATGACAGGCTGAGTAAAGACTGGACTCACCTGAGGTGCAACAAGGGGAGGGGTTGAGTGAGTCAAAAAAAAAAAAAAAAAAAAAAAGGCAAATTTGGTATATTCTGTTCACAGGGCCACACATAGCCCTGTTTAACAGGTTTTGTTGCCTCCAGCATTTCCTGGGCATCTGCCATGGAGATCTGGGCTGCCTCTCCATCCAAACAAATGGGATTGATTAAATCCTATCACACTCTCAAGGATTTCTACAGGCAGGCTGTTCTGTACATTTGCAACACAGAGATCTGACCAAATTCCCCACAGAGCAATTGCTACAGAAAACTGTTGTTTTACTGCCCTGTCAATCCTCTAGGAGTTTCCTATAAAGGCAGCAGCTCCTGGATTTACTTGGCACTCAGCCCCTTTCCCAAGGATGGCCACCTGGGACGAGTCAGTGTGTCTGGCTGTCAGGACAGCACGGACAGGATGCTCTGTGCAGGGGGCTGAGGATGGGGTTTGTCTCCAGCACTCCCACAGGACTGTCCACAGAATTCCAGAATTTGGAAAACATGGATGCACGTGAGCTGGAATAAGCACCACAATTTTTTCAATTTTTTCTGTCTGTTTTTCCTTGCGTGCTGCTCTCTTGGATAAAACCTACCTGGCTCTGTGTGTGTGTGGGTTTGGCTCAGAGCAGGGCCAGAGCTCTGCTTCCAGCCCTGAATTCCTCTCCACCTACAGAGCCCAGCTTGCCTTGCTCTTCCCCAAATGTCTCCCTGCCTTTCCCTGGAGCTGGCAGCACAGGCACGTTCCCCAGGTGAAGTCAGGAGGGTGAACACAGCCAGTCCCTGGGGGTTCTGGAAGAGCCTGGCTTTTCCTGGGATGTGAGGTGTCCCCACAGAAGGGACTGAGTGGGACAGCTCAGCCATCAGCCAGGGGAGTCCCTCAGCAATGCCACCCTGTGCAGGAGGGGTCTGGGAAGGAGGGCAGAAGGGCACAATGCCAGCATCAGAGAGGGGACTGAGAGTTTTGATTTCCCTGGTTTGCCCAGAGCCAGAGAGATGATTTCTGCTCCCAGGAGAAGGGTATAGGAAAGTATCTCCAGTCCAATAAACACACAGTCCAACCAGCTGGCCCCTGCATTCCCATGCCAATAGGTTGTTCTTTATCACTATTTGTTGCTTGTGCACAACTTGGACAAAGCAGCAGAACTGAGAGTTTTCAAAAAGAATGAAAAACAAGCCTGAGAAAGTCACTTATCTGGAAATAAAAGCCCTTTAAAACAACAGGGATTGCTAAGATTTGGGATTTGTGTGTCTAAGAGCAGGCAGGCAGTCTCAGGAGGCAGCAGGAGCTGCTGGAACTGGTGATGTGCCTCTGCATACCCTCCCTGAACCCAGCAGGAACAGCCCATGCTGGGACAGACAATTCCATCACACTCTCAACAACCAGGATTTGGGCTGCTCACAAACTCCCCTCCCTGAGCCACCTGCAGTCAGGCAGGGACAGTCACTGGGACATCAGGAACCTGAGCTGCAGAAACTGGGAGCTGCAAAGCTGTTCATCCCCTCCCATCAGATCCAGTGGCTCCTTTCAATCCAGAAGTATCTGTCTGTATGGAATGACACTCTGCATTCTTGTTCAGCCTGGGTAAGGTTTAAACCTTTATATGGCAAACCCCACTGCTTGCTTTTAATTGTCCTTTCCTCCTGGTGACAGGCTGTGCTTTGGCAGGGACAAAGCTCCCTGGAGTGGCCACACAAGAGTGTGGGAGGAGGGTGCCACAGGCAGCACTTTGGAGCTAAATTATGTTTCCTACAGCTGGAACAGAGGGTCCAAGGCACTGATGGAAGATGAGGAAGTTACTCCATCCCACCCTCCTCAACCATCCTATGTAACATGTCCTATAATGCACTTCCCAAAACTTTCCAAGAGCAGCTTCTGAGACTTCTGTGCTGTTTACTCAGCATGAAAATCCTCTCCCAATACACATGAATATTGCCACAACATTTTGCAGCTGAAAACAATCCCAGGCCAGGATTTCAAGAACAGCCCTGCCTCTTGTGACTGTGGGGCGTGATGTTTCAATAGTAAAAAAAAAAAAAAAAAAAAAAGAACAGGAAGCAAGTGATACATTTGGGGGGTGCAAGGCATTTTCCAGCTCCTCAGGAATGATGGAAAGGCTCCCACTGGCTTCAGACAGGGAGGGACCAGAGCTGCTCATCTCTCCAGCCTGGCCAGGCTGCCACGTGCAGGTGGCAACACTCCCTGGTGCACAGCTGTGCACAGCTGGCAGCACCAGCCACAGCCACTGCCACATCCCTCACTGGCACCATCTTGTGCCAAGGCTGCAGCAGGAAACCTGGCAGATAAAAAAACCTCAGGAAGTCACTTTGATTTCCCAACCCTTGGAGCTGCTGCTGGCTCCCAGGATCAGCACTCTGCCTCCAGGAGGGTTAAAGGTTGAGCAGAGCTGGCACTGAGGGGATTTGCTCTGCTCTGCACAAAGAGAAGTTCATTTTTTGCTACTGCCCCATCATTTCTACAAGCACATGCAAAGATTCCTTCCTTTGTCTCACTCAGACCAACTGTTTTGTAAACAAACACTGATGTTCCCCCATAAACCACCAGTCCCAGCAGCTCACCCAAACTTTCCAGGACTGGGATGCTGCAGAAATGGGAGTCAGGCACCAAGGGATGGCAGCACAGGAGCTGGGAGCACAGGATGTGAAGACACAGCTTGGGCAACAAGGACACTGAAGGCTGTGATACACCCCCAACACATCCCAGCCCTTCCTGTCTCCCTGATTACCTGTCCCATCTGAGCTGGTGTCACTTCCCAGTGACAGCAGAGCAATCCTGGTGACAAGGTCCCCTCTGTGTGTTCCTATGGAAGGTGCAGCAGGAAAAAGCTTCCGCACCAGCCCAGACAGGCAAGCCTGAGCTAATTGTGCATTCCACTTTCAACAGTGGCCACTTTCTGACAGTGGTTTAGGAAAATGGGAGAGATTTTACATTAGAATTTGTGCCCTAAAGGAAAAATGCCTTTTGAACTTTATTAGGGAGAATTTGGCTTGTGTCTTGAAGCACGAAGGGCTAAAGTGCTTCCAAAGCCCTTGAACTAAACCCAGCTCAGAAGGAGGCAAAGGAAATTTTCCTTCTGTCTTCTTTGGACCATCATTTTCATCTTTCAGGATTTGTTGTTTGGGGGTTTGTGAGGGCTTGCAAAAACTCTAAAATCTCACATGCTGTAGATTTGAACAGGAAATCAAGACTGTGTTTTAGCTCCTGCTGCACTGGAAAGACACTGACCTTTGTGGTAAGAGTAAATATTCAGCCAAAAGGCAGCACAGCTCATAAAGCCACAAATGCAGACAGGCCTAAAAGTTATGAACTTATTACGAAAAAAACCAGAAACAATTATTAAAACCCAGCCCAGGCATTTTCCTTTATTATTAAATGATAGCAGCAAATGAAGCTTCCAGGTCCAGAGCTCTGCTCCTTTACCTGCCTTTTCCCAGATCCTGGATAACCTCTGCTCTTTAACAAAGCCTGTTTTGTCCCAAAGGGATTTTCCTTCTTTCCTCCTGCATCTAGCAGAGGTTTCCAGTTTTGATAAGACTCTGAGAGGGACAGGTGATACCCATGGCTTGGCACAGGGTAACTGCAGTCTGCTCTCCAAATATTTGACACTCTGACCTACCCTGAATGGGGAATTTCTGAATACATCTTGCCTCTCCTTACAGAAGATCATGGAAAGGTTTGGGTTGGAAAGGACCTTAAAAACCCAGATACCTTCCACTGGAAGAGGTTGTCCAAACCCCATTCAGCCTGGCCTTGGAGACTTCCAGGGATGGGGGAAATATGCAGGGAAAAAAAAAAAAATATTCAGGGAAGAAAAATGGGCAGGTCCTGAAGAAGGGAAGGAAGGAGCTTTGCTCCCTTCTATTCACAGCTGAAGCTGGCCAGGTTCTCCTCACCTGCAGAGCCCAGAGGAAGGAGAATTGTTGTATTGCACTGTTGAATGGTTTGAGTGACCCCAGCTGATGTCTGGCCTGTGCCTCCCCTGTGCTCCCATCTGCATCCCCAGTTCCCAGGGCCTCCAAGTGGTGACAGTGACAGCAACCAGAGCAGCCCATGGGCCAGGCAGATGAACTCCCAAGTATTTATTTAGATTATCAAACTGCACCTCCATAAATCTATTGGATCCCCTGCTGTAGGAAAGGGTCCAGGGTGTTAAACAAATAGGCAATAAATTTCAGAGGATTTGGTAAAATTAGGATTGTCATTACTTTTCCATTTCAAGAAGACTAATCTGGGTTATAATTATCCCAGCTACATCCAGGCTTTTCAATAGTTCATACACTGATAAATGAAGCGTTCACTCTCACAAATGCCTCTCCTTCCCCTGATGGATGCAATGTGTTCCAGATGGATGGAGAAACCTTTTTTATTTCCCTTTTACACTTGCTAAACTATTTTCAGGCATCCAGAGCACCACAGGTGTAAATCAGCAGAGCTCTTCCACTCTTTTTTCTCCACTGCTTAGAGCAGTTGAGGATCCAGCCCCTTATTTCTAACCTTAAAACCACAAATTACACATAGGTGATAAATGAGGGAGGTAAGAAAAAGCCCCACCAGACAAACACAAAAGGCATTAATTGCACAAATCACTTTGGGCCTGCCAGCCCCTACAAAAAAGCCACTTTAATTAGGCTGATTGAAATGCAGACAGGTTTTCTTTCCCCCCCTTTTCCTCTGAGGTCTTTGTACCCACTTTGTATGAACAGGAGCCGGCCTCCACATCCTCAGCCCAAACCTGCCCTCTCACTCCCTCCAGGAGCCAGGACACTGGGAAGAGCCTCCTCAGCAGAGCCTCTGTGAGCTCCCAGAGGAGATCAGCACTGATGCCTGCTGGAGCAGACAGAGATGCTGCTGTGATGAGAAAGGTCGGTGCTGCCCCACAGAGGGATTCTCCCTCTGCCCTGCCACAGCACTGCTCCTCTGTGATTCCCAGGCTTTCCTCAGTGCCCTGGGGTTTTCTGAGTGCCTGCCCAGGGCCAGCTGGGACTCCATCTGCAGCAGGGCTGAGCCCACACATGGCCCTGGGGCGGTCACGAGTGGCATTTCCAACATATGTTTGCACAAAATGCTCGAGTCCTTTCAAGCTGAGCACGTGAGCACCCAGCCCTGTGGCCAGTGCCAGCTTTGAGCTGTGCCTCTTGGCCCTGTGTGCACAGGGAAGGATTTCCAAGCTCTGCTCCAGAAATAAAAGCATTAATGTTTATATTTAACGAGCTGAAAGCCATGGCAGAAAAATACACACAACTGGAGAGGGGAAAATGCTCTGTGAGTTTCCCCACCAGTGTGTGAAGGGAGATGAGGATTCAGCACAGGGAAGGGGATGCAAGTGTTTCATCAAGCACTGCTCCTCAGAGTAATGCACAATATGGCTCAATGCATGCTGTAATGGTCTCTTACTATGCAGTATTTTTATCTGAGTGTTATTTGACAGCTTGTGCTACGTGCAGCAGTGTGTATCTGCCAGCACCTCTGGCCATTGTCTCACAATCCCAGAACCCACTCCCCCTCCCAAGCTAGCCCCATCTCCAACTCTCCCTTAAAATACAGGACACACATCTAGGGATGTGTTTGCACAGAGCTCTACAAGCTTATGAATATAAAAATACAGCTTTGTACAAAACTACCGTATCACAAAGCTCAGGGGCTGTTTGGAACAGAGTGATCAGTCATGCCAAAAGCTGCAGGAAGGGACTTTTCAAAGCAGAAGTCCATTTGCTTGGGTAAAAGGCAACTCCCCACCTCTCCACATAGTTTAAGGATGACAAGGAAGTCGAGTGTTTGCTAGAACATCTCAAGCAGCAAGGAAAAATCAAAGTGCTCCGTCGGCAGGAATGAGAGCTGGCTCATGCAGTGTGTGCTCACTCTCACGTCTGTCAGCTCCACTAATGCTCAGTGAAACGAAGGGCCTGTGCTGGAGCTGCAGCAGGACTGGCATTCACTGCTGGAGCACCAGATTTATCCCAGCTGCTCAGGTTCAGGCCCCTGCCACTCACCCAGCTGCTCCAGTTGGGCTGTGCCTCACAAAGAGTGCCAGGGATCAAAAGCTAAGAGGTTTCACAGCCTGGCTGCAAGCAGAGATTTGTCCCTGGGTCAGAGAGGCTTCAAGCTTTCATGCAGAAAAAGGTTAAACCATGGCAAAACTGTTCAAGCTCCTGTCTGGGGCATGTATTTGATGCTGGCATGGGAAGGAAATTCTTGACCTGCCTGCCACAGGCTCAGCCAATGCCAACCTTGCACCTTTGCAACTGCAGCCACGTCATTTCCCAGCAGACAACCAGAAATATCCCCGTGCTTACTCAGACAAATCCTCCCCAAGGCTGACAAAGTGAGAAGCAGCTCATCAGTGCCTGTTGCTATCTACAAAGCAGCTTGTCTGCAGAAATTTCACTGCTGTGATGATCTAAAGGTGCTAAAACCCCAAGAAGGAAGGGCTGGCATGCCTGAACCCTACTCTCAGTCTCTAACCAATGAACTGTTTTCCTATCAGATGTCTACATTGACATGGTTAAACTCTTTCCCTCTTTTCATTATCAGAGTTGGGTGAAAATGCCCAGCAGCACACATGGAATCAGCTCTTGACACGGTGTTTACGCAGCAACAGCAGCTTTTTCAGCTTCACTGGGGACCCAGAGACCAAACAGTGCCCATGGTTGTGCTCCAGGCATCCTTGCTGTAACAGCATCATAAATACATAATGAGAATTTAAAAGGCAGAAGGAAAACAGATAAAGGAGACTCTCTGTATCACACTCGGCTTTCATCATCTGAAAAGAGCTACAAATTTCAGCATGTGCTCATCAGCACTGAGGGAAAGGTGTCCTCGTTAGAGGATGAGCACAGGAGCTGCCTGGCAGCATCCAGGGGGAAAAGACGTCAAGTTTCAGAGGAAAGCTGCCACCACATTTTATACACACTGTCACTTTTCAAGAAGAAAAAGCAGCTTAGCACAGAAGCAAGAGGAACTGTGTTCAAGCACAGAACAACAACAGCAAGGTCATCCATGCCACGTGAGCACAGATTTGGATCAAATCCCTGAAGGCTGGTCTGGGAAAAGCTGCTTCAAACATCAGAGAGCCAAAACCAAGGGAGTCAGTCAGTACCTGGCCATCTCAGGTGCTTCCATGGCCACCTCGAGCAGTATCCATGCACTTGCAAGTCCAAATCATGCAGAATCAAATCACAACTGTGGCCAACATTACCAAATACCTCTGGGTGGGTTCACAGTCAGAACCTTGAGAGCAGCACAGTAACTTCCAGCACACTTCAAAGGAAAGAAAAGTGTCACCTTGCAGGACTGACTCAGTCTGAATGGGACCTTACCATCCATCCTCCAGTTATACACAGACAACACCCCCAAAACTCCTTCCAACATGCAGCTCCAATCCTGTTCCTCCCCCTTCAGGTCCTTCCTTCTCCATCCCCTCTCTCCCCTGATTCATGGCCACAGCAAATGTGCTGCTTGATTATCTGCTGACACATGCATTTAGCACTTCTCTACATAAAGCAACGAGTTTGGAAGCTGTTCCAACTTCCCCTCTGGATGATGTCACCCTGGGCAGGCGCCAGGCTGGGTTTCAAGTGAAAATCCTTCACTTCAGGGTCAGATATCCTCCTATTTTTAGGCCTGGACTCAGTGTTGTGCAGCCAACAGCTGAGCTGGACAGCTCTCCTTATTCCATGAGTCTGCTGGCTGTGTTCTGCCCCACAGAGCTCTCCAGAAATTCAGGGTGAGAAACGTGTTCCCTCCAGTCTGCACAGGGAATGGGGATGGAGAGGGGACCTGTGGCTGCAGCCTGTGAGCTCCCATCCCCCCACCTGGCTCTGACACCTCCATCACCCCACTTTGCTCCCCAAAACCTTTTAGTGCCACTGCCCTATGTCCCCAAGGGCCACATCCACACGGATTTTAAATCCCTCCAGGCATGGAGACTCCACCACTGCCCTGGGTGGTTGTGCCAGGGCTGGACAAACCTTTTTGTGAAGAAATTTTCCCTAATATCCAAACTAAGCCTCCCCTGGCACAGCCTGAGACCATTTCCTCTTGTCCTGTTGTTACCTGGGAGAAGAGACTGACACCCACCAGGCTGCACCCTCCTCTCAAGCAGTTATAGAATTAAGGTCCCCCTGAGCTTCCTTTTCTCCAGGCTGAGCCCCCCCAGCTGCTCCTCATCACATTCATTGCAATAATTTCCCTAATTGCAATGCTTGGTCAGCCAATGCCTGTGCTGTGCTGTGGCCATTTAAGCAAAGTGATGTGTTGTACACACAAATCAGTTAAGGAAGGAAAATCTTTTGAGATGAGCTGCAGCTCCACAAAGAGCAGCCAGGCTCTTCCTCTGCTCCTCACAGACACACACCCCTGTGTCTGAGGGAGGCTGGTGGCTGGAGTTCAAAGGATGGGATGCAGATCCCACACACAGCCCAGCCCTGTGTGCTGGGTGAGCTCATCTCAGCAGGGCTGAGGTGTGACCATTGCCATTGCTGACAGCCACTGAGAGCCACAGACAAGTGAGAAGTGCAGTGGTTTTGGGGCAGAGTGTGAATGTGAGTCACAGCTGCAGTGCTGGGAGCTGCCCTGCACCCAAATCCCTTCTCTGTCACTGCAGCACACGGGCACTCACTCACTCACACACAGACACATCCCAGCCTGCAGCACACCCTGAGCTGGCACTGCTGCTGCTTGATTTTTCATCCCACCTCCCCAAGGGAGGTGCTGGAGGGCAGCAGCTCCTGTGTCTTGGGGCTGTTCCCTTGTCCTCAGCACCCCAACAAAACCTGTCTGCATCCCCTCTGCAGCTGCTGGAACCATGAATGGTTTGGGCTGGAAGGGGCCTTAAAGCCCATCCAACTTCTTCCACTTCCACTATCCCAGGTTGTTCCTGTCCAAACTGGCCCTGGACACTTCCAGGGATGGAAGGTAGCCACTGTGGTTTTGTTGGTTGAACCTACTCATAGAGAAAAAAATAAATGTCACTGGCTAAGCCTGCAGGGACCCTCCAGCATCCATGGGCACACAGAACAGCATCAAAACAGGAATGCTCAGGTGTTCTGTGCTTGCAGGGTGCCAGCACAAGGCACTGCTCTGGCACTGCTGCTCCTGAGCATGTTTACAGCACAAGCAAGAGCCCAAGCCAGATCAAATTTCAGATATTGAACCATTTGCTTCAAAGGAGTTACATCAGCAGCTGACTTGGCCTGTCTCTCTCGTTTGCTTCTCTCTAACTTTGAAAACCACACTCTGCCTTGGTTGTATCAATCAGAGCAGACTCTCTGATACAACTCCATGCACCAGAAAGCCTGGGTGATATTTAGCTACAGGAAAAAATAAGCAGAGAAGAGGAACCTGTGCTTTAAAAAAAAGGAAATCTCTAGTGAAACCCAAATTGTGCAGCTGTCCCAGCTTTGCCCTTTCTGCAGCACATTTCAGCACTCTCCTCTGCATTTTCAGGGAAATAAAGTGGTTTTCCATTGGTATGGAATTCATCAATGCTGTCAAAGGCTGGACAGCTGATACAGTGTCCTGAGTTGACAACCCCTGACCTGCCACCAGCACCACCTCAGCTCAGGAATTGTGTCTGCAGGGAGGAGGGAAAGGCAAACACTGGCCAAGAGCTGCCAGGGGCTCTGGAGCTGCTCAGGCAGGGCAGGAGCACACGTGGCCATGGAGGGAGGGTGGCTGCCAGCGCCTGTCCTGCCAAGACATGGAGGCACCACAGCAGAAGGGAAGGAGAGAATAAAGGCCATCAGCTTTGGATGCTGTCAGAGGGCCTGGAAATGGTTTAGTGCCATACATCAGGTCCAGCTGAGCCACGTGCCCAGGTCCTGCTGCCTCTGCACCAGCTCCTCCTCTTCCAGCCCTTCACCAGCTGCACAAGAGCAGAAATGGAAACCTGAGCTGTCTCTGCTGCTGCATGAGCTGGGTGGATGTGAGGCAAGAGGGGAAGCAAAACTGCAGCTGATGTGGTCACTGCCCCCTGCTTTGCCAAGTGCACAGTGCCTCCCTTCCCAAGGAGATGAGAGTGGATTGCACTGGGGCTGCTGAGGAAAAGTCAGTCACTGCACAGGCAGAGAGCAGAACTGTCAGACTCCTGAGTAATACTGCTTATCCTCACTCACCTGATCCAGTCCTCATTTATTTATCCTATTCTCATCAGACTCCTGAGTAATATTGTTTTTCATCACTCACCTGATCCATTCCTCCTTTATTTATCCCACTCTCATTGCAGATTGATCTCTTTTCTGATAGTTAGACTAATTTTTTTCAGAGCAGCACATTAGCACACAACATGGCTGTGTCCTGAGCACACACTGCTCCCTCGAGGTTTATCATGCTACCAATAAATAAATTACCTGCTAATAAACCCCCCTCAAATTCACTCTTCTCATTTAGACTGAAGATAATTAAATTTATGCATGAGTTACTAATTTCTGTGACTGAACACTGGAATATACTGGGAAGATGGAAGGCTGTGATCAGATGTGCAAGTTAAAGCACTGCAGGATTTACTCTGAGCTTCCTCTACAAAGCTGATTCAAACATTATGGTAACCAAACTGTGGTCAAGAAATTGATAAAAAAACATGTGAAGAGCCTCCCACAGACAGAGCAAACATAATTTGAATATGCAATAAAGGGTGATAAGGCTATGCTTGGGACTGCCTGCAGTCAGCTATCACAACTCACTGACACCAGCTTCAATAAAAGTTGCTTAAGACATCAACCAAGATGAATTACAATACAACTTTTCACAGTGCAAACATGGCTTGGAACTCTTTCCACTTGTAACAGGCTTAATTATCAGGATGTGAGGGCCTAAGCATGTCTCTGGTTGTGTTTCTGTACAAAGGGAGTGCCTCTGCCTGCTCATTCTCATTGCACACTGCTGGTACCCAGGAGATGGGAAAGAACTCATAAAATTGTTCATCTTGGCTGGGTTGGTAACACAGGGAGCAAGAGAGGGAGGGTGGAGAGATGCTCCCTCTGCAGAGAAGCAAGAGGTGACTATTTCTTCACAGAACTTGTCATGAGCTTTCACTCAATTACACAGTGAGAGCAGAGAATTTATCTATGTGTGAAGGTTTTTTTCAGAATACTTTTATAACTTCATTTAATGACACAATCTGTTTTTCCCATCCTTAGTCAGCTGATGATGGCAGCCTAAAAGATTTCCATCCCAACTTTTGTCTTGGTCACATCTTGACTTCTCTCCTGGCAATCCAATTTACTGCAAATTCTGTGTGTTTTCTTTAATCAGGCAAGAGGAACAGATCACAAGCCACTTTATTAAGGAAGTCAGGATAATTATTCTCTGAGGATAATTAAAAAGTAGGGATACATGAAGTAACTTGACCCAGTTCTCCTGGAGAACAGTGGCAGAGCTGGCAGGAGATGGCAGCTCTCACAGGCCTCCATCCTTTTATCCTCCATCCCTGGAGATTCCTTGATGTCTGTAATGAGGCAGCTCAGGGATGTTGACTCTGATGTCAGTATCAGCCATGGCCATGAGATAAATCCCTAACCAGAGGAAAGAAATCCCAGGTGGGCACTGAGAGGGGATAAATCCACACTGCCACATTCCACAGCCATCCCAGAGCTCACAGGTGAGCAGGGCACCACTGCCATGAATATTCCTGCCTCCTGCCACACACCAGCAATGGAAAATCCATTATTTAAAAACCAAGGCTGTAAATGACAAGGAGAAGGGGGGAAGCAAATCTTACCCCTGCCAAGATCCAACTGCCATCTGACACACCTGGAAGCTGTTTCCAGAGGTACAGGGAAACACTTGGAAAAGCCTCAAAGTCATTTTTCTCTGCTCTAACTTGCAGGCTACAAAGATGAGTGAGGATATTACACAGCATTGCAGAATCAATAGTTATTGTGGGAATCATTGGTTTGATGTCAAGGCCAATTAGCTGCAAGTGGAATTAGCACATACCCCGAGCAGGAAGACAAGAACATGTTCTTCCCTAGATGGGAAAGATGTTGGCCAGGTGTGCACAGAAACTCTGGAACTGGTGTCACATTTCCCAATCTGACAAATCTCACAGCCCTCAGAGGAGCCTGCAGCAATCTCTGTCCTGGACATGGGACAAACTGAGAAAGGAGAAACCTGCAGCCCAGACTGACCCTTTGCATCTGGAACTCACACTTAGGAAAGGCTACACTTGGCCAACAACAATTCACCTGTGCCACGTCACCCCAACACACCAATCTTATCCCCTCACCTTCCCCCTTTTGGCCTGACTTGTGCCAGCAGAAGTTTTATTCCATGTTGCAGACAGGATTTACAGCATTTCTTGGACTAATCTATGGCATGCCTGCTTTGGCTACAGAAAAAGTGTTCAACATTTGAGATCAAGGAGCAAAGGGTGTCACATTAAAGGAAATAGGCTGCACAGATTTTAATCAACTTTAAGGATCCAAGAGAAACAAGACAAAGGAGCCAACTTGCAGGACTCCATGCAAGGTGATGCAAAAGTGGTTTTTTCAGCAGTTTGATGCACATTTGGAATCTCATGCTGGGAGCAGCCAACAGTGGAGAATACTTTGCAGAGGTCAGGAGGGTGAGAGCCTGGGGAGGAGGCAACCCCAGGGCATATCCCTGCAGAACCTGGGTGGGCTGCAGATCTTAGAAACCACTGAACTGTAGAATCACAGAATATCCTGAGCTGGAAGGGACCCACAGGGATCATCAGTGCAGCTCCTGGCCCTGCACAGACACCCCAACAATCCCACCTGAGTGTCCCTGGGAGTTTTGTCCAAACTCCTGGAGCTCTGGGGCTGTGCCCATTCCCTGGGGAGCCTAGGCAGTGCTCAGCACCCTCTGGGGGAAGAACCTTTCCCTGAAATGTTCATGTAAACTGCTTTGAGCCCCAAAAGCAGGAGAGCTGCCCCAGGCACCCTGGTGCACTGGAGGTGACAGTGCTGGGGAATGTCTGGGTGATGAAGGAGGAGAACAACAGGGTCCCTTCCAACCCAAACCATTCAGTGGTTCTGTTATTGAAACCTGTGGCAATCCCAGCACTCCAGCACTCCACCTGCAGCAAAACCCTGACAGCTTTGTGTTTCAAAGCCCTTTGGACAAACAGCCCTGGATGCTGGGGAAGCCCCAGGCTGGGATGTGCACGAGCCAACGATGCCATCCAGAGGTGCTCTGGTGCAACACAGAACTCTGAGTCATCAAAGGCTAAAGGGAAAGACAGCACCTTTGTATATCTTATTTATCAGATTTTAAACTAACCCCACCACTAATAATTACATTTTGATCATTTTTAATTTATCCTGCCCATCACTTGTTTATTTTCTGTCACTCCTCACTGTGTGCCTGGATTTTCTAAGTGTATAAAATAAGTCATTCTTAAAAATACAGATACACCTCTGACCTCTCCTGGCAAACAGGAGTTATTTCATTTTACTGCCAGTTGCTGAGAGCAGGCCTGCCATGACATGGGGAATTGAGAGAGACACTCATCTGTATTTCACTGCTCTGCAAGAATGGCTGAGCTGAGAAAACACCAACCACACACTGAAACAGGAAACAATCTTTGTCCCCATCTAGAGCAGCTGGCTTTCAGCTTTGTGAAATCATTTCAGCTGCAAAATCATGACTCAAACTTGATAGAAGAAAATGCATATTGATGGGTGTTTGTGTACACAGAATTTATGTGCCTGAACAGTGTGGGTGCAACATCACCTGGGACATATTTTATGATGGGGAAAGTATGGAACAGGAGAGATCTGGTCAGTAGCAAAGACCTAATTCACCTTTGTGTGCAAAGATACCTTCTTCACTGGCACCTATACCTATGTGGCAACAAAACATGGATTTGCAAAGTGATCCCATTAATATCAGAATAAAATCAACCACTGAATCCTTTTTTTTTCTGTTAGAACCTAGTAAGATTAGAGTCATAGAAAGTCTTGAGTTGGAAGGGACCTGCATGGATCATCAAGTCCAGCTCCTGGGACTACAAAGATTATAGACAAATAATCCCAAAAGCACAAACTATATAATTACATTTTTAATCTTTGGGATTTCCCAAGCTTTATTCAGATACTTATCTGATTTTTAGATGTACTGTCTTAAAATCATAGAAAACACAATACACTCTTACCTGCCTTTTTTTCCTCAGAAACCATCACTTACTGGTCCATTAGAATTAAGGCACAGTGTATTATTTTATCACCTTACATAAACTAAAAAGGAAAACTGAGGAACAGATTGAGTTGAAAATGAACAAAATAACTTTTCAGATAGTTTATGGCAAGCATGATTTCACGTGTTGTATCCCCCCCCAAATGAGCATCCTTCTTTTACAGTCTCAGTATTTGAAAGTGAAGAAAAACTGAAAATACAAATGACATCAGGTGACAGAGGCAGGTTCTGGGTAAGAGGAGATGGTTAAAACAAGATTTTGAGTGTTGGGATCAGAATGGCAAATGGAGGGACAGATCTCTGCACTGCACTTGGAGTCACCCTGAGCTGACCTCAAACCCAATACCAGACACCTGCCCAGCACTGGTCATGTCCTGGTGCAGGTGCACACAGAGCCCCCCTCAGCAGCTGGACCTGTGACAGCTCAGAGAGAGCACAGGACCATGGGGACACCTGCACAAGGAGGGGTTTGCATTTGGAGCCATGAGTGACCCTGCAGGACCCTGCACTCTGGGAAGGCTCTCGTGTTTCACACACCTCAGTGCTGAATGTGTGTCTGGAGGGAAGGGCAGACATATGGAGCCCTTCCTAAAACTGTGAGAGATGACCCACAGGGATGGCTGAGTCAACAGTCTAATTTTATAACCCTGACCCTACCACGGGTTTCAGACCCATCTTATATCAAGTGTTCAACACTTTCATGCAGCAGCAGGAAAAAAACAAGCAAACCCCAGGAAATACACCAGTTCTATGTGCTGAGATGAAAAAAAAATACAGCAGGAGTTGAGCAGAAAGTATTTATTCAAAAGATCAAAGACACTCTGCCCTCCCCTTCCTTCTACTTTCACACTTCTAGTGTTTTCCTAAAAGAACATATCACCATCCACCCAAGTCTCTGCTGCACAGGGAGAGACAAATGGCAGCCTCCAGTGACCCAAGGGGAAGGGTGTGCAGAAGGCTGGAAGCAGCTGAGGCAGGATGGGGCAGGCTGGGGCAGGGAGTGCACTGACCTGTACTTGCCCGTGCGCACCTGCAGCGCGCGCATCCCGCAGCGCTGCGCTCCCCCCACGTCGCTCACGATGTCATCCCCGATCATGACGGCCTGTCAGGGCACAGACACACAGCCAGAGCTCATTCCTGCCATTTGTCACCCTCCCCTGACATAACTAACTGCCTGGTTTGAGGTCTAATGCTGCCACTGGAGAAATTAAACAAGATAATATTGTCGTGGTATTGATTAGAAGTCATCCCACCCTGAGGGTAATTCACTGGCACAGCACACACCTGTACAGTTTGTAATCAATCACAGAAATCAAAGGGATTTGGGGCACAGTTGTAAGAAAATGGTCAGTTTTATGAAATTAGGCCTCCTCTGTTCTTAACAATCCATTCCTGCCATGCTCCAAGCAGCTTAAATTAAGCTTAACTTCTTAAATCTGCTGTTCTACAGGCTGGTCAAAAGCTTAAGCTTGTAATCACTGAGAGCTTGGTCCCAACCTGTTCTTAGGTTGATATAGAAATTTGAGAAACCACTGTAAAATGGAATTTATTCATTTTTGCACAGTATGGCACAATGTGTACAGGCCTAGCACCATTTGTGTTACTACCAGTTTATGCCAATATTAATTTAAATATTTAATTAATGAATTAATTGATTGATTGCTAAACAAAAGTTAGTCAATTACCAAAAAAGTAACTGGTTGTGCCAAGATTTGTCTGGTGTTTGATAAAAAGAGTGCACAGAGCACTTTCCTGCCTCTGTTAAAGATATTTATTAGATCAGAGTGTATCAACCAAGGCATCCTTTCTGTTGACAATCACATCTACAAAATTTCAAGTGTGTATCATCCTGCATTACAGAATCACTATATTTATTCTATTCTTCAAATTTAAAATGATTGGGGGATGCCATTTTATAGTTTCAACAAAACCCAATATAAACACAAAACAGTAATTTTCCATTAATGAACCAAGAAATCAGCTTTACACCCCCCCCAAAATGTTCTGGATTATTCTGCAGAGAGAAGAGGCAGCACCTACAACTGGAGAAGCACAGATTTGAAAGTCTGTAATGTGATTTATCAATCAGATTTTTTCACCTTTGTATTAAAGTTGAATTTTGTCTAATCCAGAGTTAGCTACATCTTTATTTTCATCTTTTAAATCAGCTTTTTGCTTCATAAATTTAACTGCCTGGCTTTCACAACCATGGTACCTTCCAGCTCCAGACATTCCTGCCTGAATTTCCATCCCTTGCCCAGATCTGTTTTGCTTAAGAATAAAAATACTAAACCTCCTGAGCTATTTTTATGAATTATCTAATTGCAACAGGATCTTCTCCCATGTATTACACTGAATGTAAAGGAAATCTAAGGATATACCTAAATTTTTTGAGAGGATTCATAAACCAAACTGAGCTACAAACAAGTGGATCTGGAATAGATCCTGTAGATAGTTCACCTTTCCTTGGTGCTCTTCCAAACCAGCAATTCAGCACAAAATGGGGAGAAAATGATGGGTTAGATTTAAGTGATTAGTGAATAAAGCATGTAAATGTGGATAAGGAAAAGAGAATAATCCTACTTTGTGTGCAGAGCTAGAAGAACCTGGCAACTCCATCCCATTAGCAACTGCTCCAGGATATTTAACCATTCTCAACTATTGGTTTTAAGAGATTACAATTCCTTTTTCTTACAAAATTCCTTCCAACACCTCCCTAAGGGTGAGAGGGAACATGCATGCCCTTGCTCAGCTCAAACCCTGACATTCAGGATGCAAAGACAATTTCAGCCCTGTGTCCTAATAACCCTGAAAAGAATTTCCTCTGCCAAAGGAAAAGGGCAGAGCACCAAGCACTCCCCTGCTCATCAGGGCTGTATTTTACCCCATCCAGGGAAGTTTTCCAGCAAGACTCTGGCAGCTCTGGAAGTGCAGCTGCAGCTGAGCAGTGATGCCTGTCCAGGCCAGCTTGTGGCACACACACACAAAAATGTGCTCCAGCCCCCAGGGATTTCACAGATTTACTATCGGTGAAGGGCAATAATCACTAAAGGAGGAGCAATTATTCCCAAATCATTTAGGATTTAAAAAATCATTGGCAAGAAGATAGAGGTCAAAAGGTGCACTGTCAAGGGAAATAAAAAAAACTCTACCTGTCAAACCTGGGTTTAACTTCCTCTCTGGCTGCAATATGGTAAGAAGAGAGAGAAAGATATAAAACTGAAAGGTCACATAGCCACTGAAAGCAGGAATTAAAAGATCCCCATTCGTGTTCACATTTTACACAGGGATCACACCTTTAATCTGTTCAATCCTTCTGCAAGAGTTCCTTTTTTTTAGATTGGCTACAAATTAACTAAAAAGAAGGGAAAAAATACAGTGAGTCTCTGGGTTTTAAAACAAATCATCAAAGGAGGAGGATGGGTGTAATTTCTGTTTCCCTAAGATGGTGAGAGGTGGTTTGTGGTTGTACACACACAGTAAATAAAGCACATGTGCCAAAGCTGAGGGAAAACACTGCTCTCAATGAGTTCCCATCAGACAGCCCAGAGGGGCACTGAGAACAGAGGTCCACATGACCCCCAGGAATTTGGGGTGGAAAGGCAAAATACAATCCCCACAGTCAGCAAAGCCACTGGTGCTGCCTGAGACAGATCCTGAGCTGAATGCAGGTGAGCAGCCAAAACTAAGAAATCTTCAGAGATGCTGTTGGGGTGGTGAGTGGGAACCTCAGGCAGTTTTTGCCTGCAAACAGAGTTCCAGCATTCATTAACTGATCACAGAAAGATGTCTGATCAGAAAAGGAATTAGAGAGCAAGGAAATGAAGGAGGCAGAAAGAAGAGAATACCCTGGCTGCCCCAGCCCTGGTTGTGCTGCAGGCAGTGTTTACCAGGACGAGCTCAGATGGGGGATTTTGGAGGCTGGAGCCCATGCAGGATGCAGAGTTGCACAGAAGGCAGTGTGCTAACTCCACCAGAGCACTGAGCACAGAGAATGATTCTATACTTATGCCTAAACAGATTATTTGCTATAGATTTAATAACCTTTACCAAGCTAAATGTGTCAGGACCATAAGGAAATAAAGCCTATACACCAAACCTTGATGTATTAAACCCCTTTACACAAGAACTACAACACATTTACTTTTCTCCCTGCTCTCCTTCACCCAAGGAATAACACCCCAGGCTTTAGGATCCCACATGATGTTAATTTTGTTTCTTTCTTAGTGTGGAACTCCAAAGGTGTGGGGCCAGACAGTTCTCACTATGCCTTCAGGGACTGAAGCTTGACATTTCCTTTGGCCACTGTTCTTTTGGGAGGGAAGATCTTGCCCTGCTGTGGCTGGTGAGCAAGGAGGGGACACTGGCACAGGAGCAGGTGCCCTGTGCCACCCCTGGGTGACCTCTCCCTGCTCTCATGCACCACTAACTCCTACCTGAGGCTTGCAGGTGCCAGCAGTGGGAATTGCTTAACTGCCAGTAGTTTATGGACTCTAGTATGACCTGCCATAACTCCCATTAAAGCAGGATAATTTGCTACAGAGAGAACTTTTTATGATTATATAAAACTACCAGAACCTTAACATTATTTAGGTTTTATTGTAAAGCTGTAAAAATCATCCACTGTTACAGCTGCCTTGAAACACATGAATTAGACATTTCAGTAACCTTTAAGATGTGTTATTCTTTGTCATAGTACTGAATTGTAAGATAGGTCTGGTTACCTCTAGGAGGTTTAAATTTCCAATCTATTAAAGTAATACTGGCAATCTGTTATTTCTAGGCCATTGAGGAAAGGTTAAAATGAAAATTGGACTTCAGGGAGCTCCTCTTATTCTAAGTGCAGGCTGAAAACATCTCAGCAGCAGAAGGCAAAGTCAGGGTCTCAGTAAGAAGCAGTTATCAAGGGAAATGACTGGTGATAACTTTATTGATTAAAGCAGCTTAAGGAATTTCAGAATTGCCACTGTCTCAAATTACTGTGGTAAGACAGCTTTATTAAAAAGGTATTTTTCATTAAAAGCCAAGTGAAAGAAAATTGTCATATGTTTTCAGAAGCACAGCTCATCTAAAATAGTTTAATGATGGTATGGATTAAATGCATTCCACAGGTGGAATAAATTATTGGAATAAACATTTTGTAAAAGCAAAGGCAAGTAAAACCAGCCCCTGTCATGTCAGTACAAATGCAGAGTTCTTTCAGGAGACAGATTAAAATGTAATGCTGTGCATTACAGGAACTTACTGAAGTGACTATACTGAGGTTTTAAACTGAAAATAATGAGATTTTATTACTGTGTACTATGAACTAAACCAACCTGCAAATCCTTCTCCCAAAGCACATTAAAGTCACAGGGTTGAGCACTCAAAATTTAGGAAAAGATGCCAGAATTGAGGCAGTTTGGAATTTGTTCTTCCTACACTTGTGAATCATGATCAGGCTTTAACTCCAGCAGTGTGGATTGTTTTTTCCAGGATGGAAAGCATGGAGTGGCTGATGTCATTATCCAGTGGTGTCTGCTGCACTCCTCCTCCTTGGTTAAGCATACACTCCCTTCATCTCCAAACTCTCTAAAAATAAAATATTACATCTACAAACTAGACAAATCACTACAGCAGACTAGTGGCATTGAATATCAGAAACTATACGAAAAAAAAGCCAAAACTCTGACAAATATAAAGTTAGGCATGAGCAGCAGACATGACAAACAGCAGAGAATGAATAAAAAAATCACTGCTGGGAACCATTCCTGCTTTTCTGTGCCCAAAAAAATGGTGCTGAAGCTGATGGGAATCATTCACTAGGGCTCAGCCTATGGGACCATTTTTGCCAGCCTGGTGATGCATCACACCAGATTTCTTGGGGCAAGGATTTAGAGGCAGCAGCTCTGCACCTGGGATAGTCCAGGGTAGTCCAGACTGAGCTATCTTATTCCTGGGAAGATATGGACAGACTGAAGGGAGTACAGAAAAAAGGAGAGTGACTGAATGGAGGGAAGCAGCAGAATTAAACCACACAGTTTTTATAAAAATCAATCCTGCAATGGTAACAAGTCTAGAGATAATTGGATGGGGAAAATATCCAGGAAGGCAAGCAGTTATTTTGGTTGTTAACTGGAGTAAAACTAGAAATAAGGGGATGCAGTTAGAAGGGAAATATCCTGGTAAATCTCAGGAAAAGCTGCCTTCTCACAAGACCCACTGGGCTGAACACCATCCCCAGGGTACTGACAGTGGTTTGGCTCTCTGGAAACTACTGTGGACAAACCATTAATACTGTGGAGCAGGGAACATTTCTGCATGGGGAAGGAGATGGATTAGATGGCTCACTAGGTCTTTTCCATCTCCCCACTCTATAATAAAGCAAACCCAAGCACACACTGAATTACAGGGCCATAATTTCATCTCCAGGCTCCAGGGACCTACAAGCCACCCCAAACTTCCCTCCTGTTGTTTATAATGTCACCCAAACCCCCCTGATGGAATTATTGTGCTGTAATTCACTGCTGTTTGTGAGGCTTCTCATACTCATCCTTATGTCCTGTGTGACAGAGCAACAAATCAATAAAGAGGAGCAGGGAACAACTACAGAGAGGGAAAATGGGCTGTACTGAGGAAGCACAACACACTCAGCATGTTTCTGGAAAGCCAGAAGCACAGGGGGAGGTTTTGGGGTCAATCAGTGCTTCCTATTCACCCAAAATTATAAAATATTTTACTTCTGCCTTTTCCTTTTACTAAAAAAAATAGGTAGTCAGTGTGACATTACAGGAAATAAATGACATTTTGGGATCAATTACATCCCTCTGCAGCTTCCAGTCTCCAAGCAGACTGCCAGGCATTAGGGCACCAATTTTCAGCCTCTTTTGTAACTTCTCAAAGCCATAGCAAAGCAGGAAAAAACACCAGTGGGCACAAATGTATGGCACAGCCCATGGTAATGGCACCTCAACCTTACCTGCTCTGCTGGAACTCCCAGCTCTGCCAGGGCTGACTCAAAAAAACTTTTTGCTGGTTTTCCCACCACCTCAGCCTGGACATCACAAGCATACTGAGGGGAAAAAAAAGAAGAGAAACACAAAATACTGATTGGAAAATGATTTGTTCAACTCCATAACTCCAGCTAAAAACCTTTGTTTATTTATTACTGATTTTTGCCCTTAAATATCACAATGGATTAGCAGGTATAGGTGAATATCAGAGAATTTGGATAACAAGAAGTGTTTAAAGTTCTCTGGCAGGAGAGAAAATGCTCTTGAAACACTTCAAGGTACAGATCTTTCACATTTTCCATCACTGAGAAATCTTCTAACTTTGTCCCAGTACTGCTCATTTTTTAAGGACCATCACTCTTAGAAACATAACAAATATCCTTTATACAAAACTACCAAAAGTACTGAAGGGCCTTAAAAGATACAGAGGATTTCTTCAACCACTGGGCATAATTTTAATGATTCAAGTGAAAAACAGAGTTTCAAATCAGGGTTTTGAAAAGTTACATTTGAAAAAGCAGATTTTAGAAGATACATTTTCCTGCAACTAAATATCAGTGCTATGCTGAAAAAAATTGTTTCTTGCTAGTTCCTAGACGAATAAAAACCTTCAGGTTTTCCTGGGTACCTTGCACACAATATTCTGCTTTTTTCTTGTCTGACTCCTCTTTTCAAGGGCCTCACTTGCAATAAAGGTCCCACAATGGGGAAAAGTTCACAGTTTAAATAAAACAAATTTAAACCAAAAAAAGGCAGAAAAGACATGAATCCACCCATGTTTAGAATGCAGAAATGAGTTTCAGTGTGTGGAAACTCCCTCCACCAAGGTGAGTAATTACAGAGGATGACCCATATTTATCCCAGTTACTCTTTTAACAAGGTGCAAAGGGTGGGTAAGCATAATTCCAGCTATAAAATACCTCTAATGCCTTCATATATGCTCCAACATCAAGTTTCAGACCATCAGTTTCTTTATAGTAGCGTCTGGAAATGAAAGTGATAAAGTTCCCATGAAATGAAAATGCTGGCAGTTAAAGACAAAGAAACCACATTTTATTATTTCTGGGCCTTTATAGATGTCCATATGGCTGCATAAAAAGGCAAGTAATCAGAAAATCCCAGGCCTTGGTTTAGGAGTTAAGGAAAGGACAGGCTCAGGGAGAGGATCCCAGGTGTCCATCTGGGAATAACTTCACTGGTTCAAAGGGATTTCAGGTGCTGAGATCAGCATGGACTGGGCTGTGCATCACTGCACAGTGACAAAATCCCCCTGGCAGGTCAAAAATCAGGGCTGGCACCCAGACAGGGCCATCCCTGCTGTCTCAGCCTCCCACACCTTGTTTAAGAAAGCCCTCCAAGCTCAATTTTACTCCTTCTAAAAATGTTCCCATTGCCATGAAGCTCATGGAATTAGAAGCTGTCTTTAGAGAGTTTTTCTGGAAGAGGAATTCACATTCACACAGGTCTTCCAAGCTCTGGGCAGAGCAAAGACAGGTTTCTATATGACAGGAAAAAAAGGCAGGATGAGCAGTCAGCTAAGATTTTATGCCTTATCCTTCTGCCATTTTCGATTATTCAGCACAGCCTTCCTTTAAAATGACCACTTGACCTTTGCTAGAACAGCCATTAACCTTCTATAGTCTGGTGTAAACAGCTTAATTTTCTGACAGGGGCATGACAGAAGAAATTACAAAGCCAATTCCCACTCTCAGCCCAAAACAGATGCTAAATGTAAATCACTCCATTTCCAGGAGCAGGGCATTCTGCTTCAGTGACTCTGACACTTTTGTTTTCTATGGAATGAACTAAAACTTCTACCAAAACCAACCTGCTGGCCCAAGGCAGGCACCTTGCTAAGGCCCACCAGCTGTGCTGGTTCTGCAGGTTAAAAATGAAATTAAAAATTAAGTTGGCCCTTTGCATCAATGAGGCTGCTCCAGTCAGGAAAACACTTCTCATCATTTATAATCCTCCTCCTTTGAGTCAGAGAACTCACCAGAGAACTTGTATTCACATTACCTCAATGATCAGCCATTAAAAAACAACATGCTTTTGGTGAAAACTGAGCTCTGAACATCCCAAAATCTTTATTTTTTTAACAAAAAGTAGTATTTTAAAGAAGTGACAAAAAAGAGCTGTTTCTATCCATGAATGGCCAAATAAATATTTTTACATGCAGAGGCTACAAAGCATTTTTGCATTGATGACAGTATTGTTCCTAAGCAAAGATTTATTCTATATTTAATTTTGAAATATGGTATTACCTAACACAAAATTTGATTATTTTATGTACATTAGCCATTCTCCTGTTTGCTTAACATTTTCTCCTTATCCTTCTGAGAAACAGCAGCAAGGATTTTTCACCCCTGTTGGAGGACTAGAGTGTGAGTGTCAGGTAAGGCAACACAGTGAATTTAACTGCTCCTTCCCACTGATAAATTCTCCCCATCTCAATCAATAACTCACAAACTAAGAAGGGCTTTTATGCCCAGTACAGTCTATTGAACCACTGAGCAAAGTTGTGACTGCACTTTCCCCAAGATAAACATGCAGAGTTTCTTTCAAACCCATGCATCCCACAACAGATAAGAATAACTCCTTGGAGGCTGTTGGGATTTGTCATTATTCATCCCAGGAATTAATAATGTCCTGTTTAAAATCTCAGAATACATCTAAACTGATTATTTTCAGGAAAACATTCAAACTCCCTGATTGGATTTTTTCCTGTGTGTCAAAACAGGTGGTCAAAATTTACCTTTAATGGGCAGAGAATAATTAAAAATGCTGTCTGACATTAAAACTACCAAAACAATTGATCTGCCACTTCAAAAGCATCAAACTGCATCACAAATCTACACCAACAGCTCTTTGTCCAGGCATGGTCTGTGGAAATTCTGGGTTTCTTTCCCTATGAAAAATCATTTATATTCAGTTCAGAGAGGAACACGTGGCTACAGGCAGCAGTTAAACCAACAGTTCTCACCTCTGAGCTATTAAATACCCACTTGGGGGTCACACACATCAAAATCCAAACTCTCCATGATTCCCATGAGGTTTTGAGTCTCTCCTAAAGCACCAAGTCCTCTTCATTGACACCTGATCAGATCAGGCTCTCAGCCCAGGCACACAGATGAAAAACTGCAAAGTTGGTACCAGGAGTGCCCACACTGATTTCTCCATTAAAGACAGCATTAAAAAATGCAGAGACTTGAGGGAAAACCAGAGCTGAACTCACCCTTGTCCAAGGGAGATCAGAACAGGCTTCTCCATCCCAATCAGAAGTCGGAAAGCCTCGTTAAGGTTTGCATAGGTGAAGTTTTCTGCTGCATCTCCAAGAACAACACAATTTGGGTTTGTCTTATCAATCTCAGCAAATTCAGGGACAAGATCTACAGGAGAAGGAAAAAAAAAACAAAAAAAACACAAATCCCTCACCATTTCAGATCCAGTGGAAGTGATGGTGTTTCCCCAGATTTGTGCTTCCCTTCACACATGACAACACATGAAAAAATAAATCAATCTTGGTTTGAATCAAGTGTTCTTCAGACACCTATTGGAACCCTAAAGCCTGGGAGTTTTGAACCTTCTGTGCTTTCTGGCACTGACCCTCAAAACAACACTGCTTTTGACCTAGAGAAGGCTTCCAAATCTGAGTGATGCAGTTGGGATCACTGGTGTGTAGTTTGAATAGAGGTGTGTAATATCACATGGTGAAGGGTTTGGAATTTGGGGTTTTAGAATACAGTAACAGGTGTGGGATAACATGGATGTTCTAGGGCATTGTCTTTTTCTTCCTTTTTGTTCCTTCTTCTTCTTGGTTTCAGGCAGTAGTTTTTGGTTGGATAGAAAATCCTGCAGTGCAGGTCACAGGTGTTTGGTCATTGGGTCAAAAGTATAAATAATACAGATGTTAGTTTTTAATTGGACTGTTTGCCTTTAAAAGACTGTGCAATGAGCAAGATATGGCTCCATTTCCTCACCTTTAGCTTGTGTCTCGGGGTGACTTTTATGATGCTTGTATCCCCAATAATCTGTTCTGTTAGTGTTGAATATTGAGTTCTGCAGCTTTAAAACTAGCTCCAAGAGTGAAGGAGGGGGCAGTTTTGTTGCTTAGTATTGCTCATTTTATTCTGAAAAGTACTTTGCTTGTTAAATAAACAGGTTTGGTTTTTTTTCCACTTCTCTCTGAGAAAATATTTCCCTGAACCACATGGGAGAAAAACTACTTAAATCTGTTTCTTAAAAGAACCCCATTCAAATGTTTTCTCCCAAATTTGCCCTAAACCAGAACAAATACAGCTTGTTGGCTAGAAGTGCTGTAGGACTTACTGTACTATAGATAAGAATTAATAAACACTGAGTCCAAACATGAAAATCCATCTCTCGTGCTTCAGCCCCGACTGAGTGAAGGCAGAAGAAAAAAGAAGACAGCCACTAATAAGTGGTGCTGCTAAAACAAAGAGGAAGAAGAGCATTTCCCTCCCTCCCTGTGTCCCCAGAGCTGTCCCACCGTGGTGCACCAGCAGGTGTGGCCTCAGGCCACGCTCCCTCAGCAGGTGACAGGCGGCCGGCGCCGGCGCCGTCACTTCGGCCACCGAGACGTCGAAGCCCAAGTTCCGCAGCTTGCGCACAAAATCCGCCCGCGTCGCCTGCGTCTCGTTGGTGCAGAGCTGCAGCTTCAGCCCAGAGGCTTTGATCCTGCAGAGGGGTTAAATGCATGAAGGAAGTGAGACAGGAGAGGTGAAGGTGCAGGATGCACCTGAAATCCTGACTGGGCACTGCAGCTGCCAGGTAGATCAGTGATGTTTTATCAGTAGTCACATTTGTCATTAAATCTCCCATAAAACACCTGTGCTGCTACTTGGTGAATCATCCTGAAAAATCTGGCTTTTTAAATGATTTATTAATAAATGTTTACAGGTAAATGGCTTCTCAAGGGGGGGGAAACACAGCCATGAGTGTCCAGAGCCAAGGACATGGCTCCTGTGGATTGGTACTCTGCAAAAGCTGTGTTGTTGCTCCATCCCTGGAAGTGTCCCACGCCAGGTTGGAGCGGCTTGGGACAGTAGAAGGTGTCCCTGCCATAGCAGGAGGTAGAACTAGATGGTCTTTAAGGTCCCCTCCACCCCAAACCATGTTGCGATTCTGTGAATCCCCTGCAGCTTTGTTTCCCAAGCTGGTGACATGCTGTGGATGGCCCCAAAAAAACACTTCCCCAAGGATGAGCACTGAAAATGTATCACAATTAATTAAAAAATAATCATTTGCCTAAGGGGCTATAACTTATCTCCTCTAACATGTGAAAATACCTACTTTTTGTCAGTTTTTGTGTGAATCTGTGCATAATTATTTTTGAGAACCTGAGCACACACAGATTCAGATACCTAGGTAAGTCTGGTAAGTCTGGAACCAGGCTTATAAATTCTTATAAAAATATGACTCTCCTTTGTATTAAAATGAAAAAGGACTTTTCTATTAAGGAAGGCCCTGCACTGATTCATGCTGGGTCCATTTTGTAGGGAAGATGATCTCAATTGGGTGGTGCAAACACCAAAGCCACCTCGAGACAACAGATCTGATGATGAAGTTTCCATCAAAGGATTCTTGGAAATCTGGTCCTGACCCAGAGAGCCCCTTCTGCTCATCAAAACTGCATGCCAGTGTCTTCTTTAATAATGCTGGTGATTCATTTCTTTCTTATTATTTGTCTTTCCTAATCATAGATATGTGAATTATCAATTACACTTAGTGGTTAATTGCCCTTCATAAAGATAGCTTTTCTCTTTTAAATTAGGCAGTTAATATATTGTAACTAATAGCATCCACTTGTACATTATAAATATATCTTCATTGATTGGAACACTGAATGTGAGATTCACTCTCAAGTTAATGAAGCAATTGAGTGAAGAAGTGCAGGGTGTACCCAGGGAATAATTATTGTTAATGAATTATGATGTGACCTTCTCAGAACAATGAACAATTGGTGTGACAGTGGGATGACAATATTCCACATCTGTTATTCGAGACACGGTTTCAGCCGGAGTTAAAAAGCAAAGCAGTGTAATTTGGATACACAACAAACTTTAATAGAGTCTTCCATGGTTTAAAAAAATTATTTTAAATGCAAAACCTCCCTGCACACTCAAAACAAAAATAAAAAATCCCATGATTCCCAACTGCGTGGAAGCAGACATTTGTTGAATGAGAATCTGCTTTTTCTCTTCCTAAAGGTCAACATAATGAATCCAGGGACAAAACCAACCACAGACCTGAACAGACAAACCAGACAGGTCAGCTTGTTGAAAGCACAGATTCAGTTTTCCTGTACTACAAACTTCACTTCTTTCTCAGCATTTTGGATGAAAAGCAGAGTGACACTGCTGAAAGGGCTGAGCAAAGCAGGAGGAGTCTGGACACATCCCAGACTGCTTCATGCCTTCGTGGCCACCAGCAATTGCCACCCCAACAGATGAGCTCAGGAAATGAGCCTAGGATCAGGCCTACAAAGACTTAGGCCAAGCTGGACAAAAAAATGGATTCCTCACGTGACACAGGACTTTTAAAAAATATCCTGGAACACTAAATGAAACAAAAATCCACAAAACTCTAGAGAAGACTTATTTCTACAAAAATAGCTTTCCAATGAAAAGTCACTTTTTCCTTCCCAATTAGCATCTCTGACCAGACCCCTGTAAACTCTGCCCAATCCTGCACAGAACAGTCACACTCACCTGTACATTCAGTATCCCACACTGGATGCTCAGCACAGGGATGGTGAGGGAGCCTGAAGGCCAGCAAACTCTTAATTCAGAGCTTAAATAATAAAGGAGAACTTTCACCAGCAGCTCTGCATGGGGGAAAGCCTGACTCAAATCATGTTTAATGCAAAACTCTCGTTCAGTTTCCCTGGTCTGGCAGGTTTTGGACGTGGAGAGACTAAAAGAAGTGGCCTGAAGGTCTGTGTGTCATGGGTGTGATGCTCTGCTCAGTGAGTCTCCAGGGCTGCAAAGCTTCAAGGGAAATCTCCAGCCCTGAACTGACCCACTGCTCACACTCCCAGCAAAGCAAGGCAAGGAACTGCAATTGCCACTGCTGGCAAGTGTGGGGATGTCAGGAGAAGAATAAAGAACAAGATGTGTAATGTGATGTCTTATAAGATAAAGAGGAAGGGATTAGTGCCTGCAAGTGCAGAAGAACGAGGCAGCAGGAGATGAAATACAAGAGACACATTTTATCGAGATTACAGATTACAGTGTTACAGATGTATCAGCAGGTCCATTACAGAAGCACAGGCACACCCAGAACACCCAGTCAATCAGCCTTCAGCTGACTCCACACATCGGGCTGTGATAAGGATCCCACTCCAACTCCATAAGCACCAGGAAAATCGATCCTGATTAGAGCCCAAGGACAGGCAGCACTGCTCTCTGTGCTGCAGGACCCAGCAGGGTCCAGGCAGCTGTGGACATCCCAAGGCTGCCTCTCCCCCCTGCCTGGGGCCATCAGCAGGCTCAGCATCACACAAACCCATTCCATTTCCAACATCACTGCTCACAGCACCCCTAATGCCCGAGAGCAGGAGCAGGGGAGCTTCACCTGAGTGAGGCAGAGCAGCTCCTGACCTTTCAGGCTGTGACAAACACCAAACTCAGCTCAAGTGGCAAAAGAAACCTGTCAGAGCACTTTTTGGAGGGGATGGCAGGACAGAGATCTGCAGCAGGCAGATGGAAAGGCCACTGTCCCCTCCAGCTGTGTCCCACAGGCTCTGCTGCCACTGCCTGCTCTGCCAGGGAGCTGCCACAGCACACAGGCACAAGGAAAAAGTCACAAAAAAACTTCCAACCCCAAATTAAAAGTGGACAGATGAGCACTGAGCTACCACATCAGCCTTACAAGAGGAGGGATTTAAGCCCACCCCAGATCCAAACAACCACTTGGTCACCCAAATGATCCCTAAATCCACACCTGGGGCACCCACTCAGCTCCAGGCACACCAAGAGCACCTGCCCAGGGGAGAGGGGCATGTGAGGGGTTTAATTTCAGCCCTGAGCCACCCCTGACGCCTCAGCAGCTCTTTGAACTGACCTTTACCTCGTTCTGCTGGAGCAGGACACGGGGCTGAGTGACAATGTCCCACAATGCAATTACCATGCGTCAGATGAGCCAGTCCCTTACAAATCACCTCGAACTTTCCACATCTGCTGCCTGTCAGCATCTGCCAGGCTCACTCACCCGAAAATAATGAAAAAAACTCTCATTATTGTTCCATAACAGGTAAAGTGTTAGGACAATTATTGGACATCCTCACTGACCTTGTGCAGACTTAGCCAACTGCCCTTGCCAACCTTTATGGGCAGCCCTTGGGCACATAAAACACAAAATCTGTTCTTTCAGATGATGTAAAGGTTGTGACACTCGTAGGAAAAGCAATGGTCCTGGAATCTGGACTGGGAATCATCAAACTTAAATTCACATTTTCCTGCACATGGCTGAAACAACTAAGGGAAAGGTAGAAGGCTAAACTTCAGATTTCCCATCTTTTCCCACTGTCTTTTGCAGGGAAGGTTTTTCGTAAGGAATAGGGGGAAAGCCCAGCCCACAGCCAGAGGTCCTGGATGGGCAGTGGGGCAGAAAGCAAAACCCTGGAAGAGGCAACAAACCTGAGCTTGGAGACTGCCCAGCATCAAAGGGGTTTGGAAATGTACTACATGAGATTCCCAGAACTGGCTTTTCATCCTGCTTTTGGTTTTTCAGACTGCTTTGGGGATATTTTTTTATTTAAAAGAAAGCATGCTGAGCACTTTTGCTATTTGACTCTTTTACATCAGTGGATAAATATGAGTGTGCTCCAGGGTAAACCTCTCAGCACTCTGATACCTTGTCTGAAACACAGGGAATCAACAGCACCTGCAAATCACAAAGCAAAAGCAGGATTTGTGCAGCAACACCATCCTCCCACCTGGGCAGGGCTCATGTTGTGCCCTCTGCAAGGGCCAGGGTGCTGGTGCTCCAGGTAAAACCTCTTCTGATCTTGCAGGTTTTTCCCAGGAGAACTTCCCTGGGAGTACCACACACACCTGAGGATCCAGAAGGGTTTTCCTGGCTCAGAGCAACAACCCCTTCTGGGGTCCAGCTGTGGAAATGCATGGTGGGAGGAAAACACATTTGCTCTGCTTAAAAAGTATATTTTTGGCAAAAAATGTGCTGTATTTTCTCTGTAAATCTGTATTCCTGCCATTCCAGCAGGTATTTCAGCTTCTGCCATAACAACAGGCAAAGTCATTACTTCAGAAGCCTGAAGGAGGCCACAAGTGCCTGTGCCCATCCTTACATGGTACAAACCTCTCCTAATTCCATGGAAACACTGAATTCCCTGTTGTTTTTCAACCTGGTGGGTGCAATGGAATCAGAGGACTGTGGATAAAATGTCAGGATTTCCCTTCTCTATCTCACTACCCAAAATTTTCTGTTTCTCTGATTTCTGCCACCACAGCACACCCAAACTGCTTCAACCTTGCTGTCACATCTCTGATGTCACTTTTGTCCCCTGACCTCCTGGTGTTTCCCTTCACTGATGCCCTGTCATTGGCCCTGAGCACAGCCAGGCTCATTAAACCCCTGGTTCTCTGGTGATCCAAATTCTGCTTCCTGACAAATCCTTACACATGGCACTTTTTGGCCCCAGTCCCTCTCACATTCCTGTGCCTGAAACTCATCTCTACATCTGCTATCTCCCCAGCACAATTTCCTCTCCAGCCCCAGATGGTTCACCTCTCTCTAAATATAGAAGGGGATAATTTGGAGGCAATCCAAAGGAGGGATTGCAAAAGGGATTAAAAAATGGGAGGGCATTACCTTTGCACATTAATAAAAGCAGATTAATACATGAAGGAGCCACAAGAAGAAGCCAATGTTACTTAAGGGTGGGCAAAGGGGACATAAGGAAGGGTACAGCTATATAATCAAAGATTCTGTGAGACAGTGTTTGTGAGACAGTGTTTGACAGTAAAAACTGAAAAAAATCCCCACTAAATTGTAGCTAAAAAAATCAGTAAATTTAAAGTTTTTAAAGCAAATTTTAAAAATCCACCAATGCCTTTATTTAGGTATTTTTCATAACTTAGAATTTTTCTGAGGTAGAAAGAAATCCTGGAAGTTGCAGACTAAAACAAACACAAAGTCCATCTTGTCCTAAATTCTCTACAAAGGCCATTGAATACAGCTGGATACCAGAATTAATGTACAAATTATCCAACACCATAAATCATAGCCCACCTCCCTGAACTGCAAAGAAGATACAGATTTGTAAGCAGCAATATGCCACAACAATAAAATCCAGAATTTTTTATTTAATCAAAATAACACGTGCTTCTGAGGGGAATCTGCAGAAAGAAAGCACAAAGCAGAATATAAGAAAAAAATCTCTCTGGTCCATTAAGTTCAGTAACAAGATGTATTTAAGGCTGCAGATTACCAAAGCAGTTTAATGTATTACACCTAAAAGACTTTAACCACACTGCAAGTGGTTCAATAAGTAAACTCTGGCAAACCTTAAATAGCTGGTAAATCCCCACTTTGGAAGCTGTCAAGAAAAAAAAACAGATCTTTGGGGATTCAGTTAGCATGAACAGGTCTGGGATATATTTATTTGCATTAAGCAAAATATTTTTATGGACAACATAGTGAATTTTATTCTGTGCAAAATGGGGGTACATGATCTTTAACACTGCTTCCAACCCAAACTATTCTATGATTCTGTGAAGCTGCTAATTACTCCATTAAAAATTAATTCAAAAACAAGTTATCTTTGACAGGGCTGAATTTTCACTTTGTACACAAACAGCACCTGTTTGTAAAGAAGGAATTATATTTCTGAGACCCTAAAAGTTAATGATGTGTAAACTCCAGAAATGCAAGCACTTACTCATGCAATTTGTGCAGACAGCAGGTGAGCACCCACAACTTCAGGGACAGTAATCTTTCTGAAGAAATAATGAACACTGCTGATTAGGAAAGCAAATATTGGTTAGGAACAGCCACTGCTCTCAGAAAACTGAGACCACAGCTAATGTTACAGACTGGAGAGCAGCTGAGACAACTCTGCATCCATTGAGGATCAATTCCTGGATCCCCTTCTGGCTCTGCCAGGGAACAGAGACATGACAATACAGAAAATCTTCATTTTTTGTGTGTCTGCTGCTTCAGGAGGGCAGTGACATCTGGGTCACCGGGTTTCTTTGGGTACAAAGTGCAAAGAGTCAAGCACAGAAACAAACTAACAGATATTTATTTACACAAGAGTCTGTATACTTTACTTGAAGGTCTCTTTCCAGGAGGAACAGCCTCCTTTTCTAAGGCACAGCAAGCCTTGGAACTCTGAACATCTGCACAGCCTGTGCTGAGCCACGTTCTCTGCTGTGACAACAAAGATTCCCTACTCCTGGTGGCACACACTCTTCCAAAAGGCTCTTTGTGAGCTCCCAGCCCGTCTGAACCCCCACGCCCTGAATTGTTTTACAGTCCCAGTTCCGCTTGTTCTCCTCACAATCTTCTCCTTGTCAGGCTCTCCAGGTATTTTATTTGAACAGGACTGTCCAGCTGCTCCCCAGCCTCCCTGCTCCCCAGATTTCCGCTGCCCCTTTCAAGGGCTCTGCACAAAGCTGTGCTAACAGATGCACTATCCCAGCCCAACAACAGGATGTTGTAAAGGTCCAACCACTGTGTGCTTTTCATATGGATATGCTAATGGACACACTATCAGCACACAGCTGTAAATGCAAATGCCAGAGCACAGGCTGAGCATCTTTTATGGGTGTTTAACCACCTTCAGTCTTGCAAGGGACCAGCTCCCTGCTATTTGTAAGATAAAAAGCAGCTAGCTCACCTCGTGTCAATGCTGTGTAAATCGATTAAGACAAGAACAGCACGGCACTGAGGCTCTGTTAGGGCCGGCTCCAGGAGAAGCCTTTAAGTCACCGATGGCCTTTCTGATCTGCTCCAAAGCATCTGCCAGTGAGCTGCACACGCTGGGAAGAGATGGGTGGGGTTTATGTAACTTTTTCAAAACAAGTTAAGTTAAACAATGGAGAAACATTATGTCTTAAAAGTTTTAAAGGGATAAATTATCTTATCGAGCACTTTTGGCTTTTTTTAGCCATCCACTGCTGTAATATCCCCACCTAAAGGTAACAAGAGTTCCTGAGAATTTAGAGGCATTCCTGGCTCCAGGGGTGCCAATACCCTTTGGGATGTGAGTGCCTGGCTGCCACAGTCTGGATGAGAATAAAGGATCCAAATTCACCTCATCCCTTGAGCACAGGACACAAGCTCTGCTCAGCAAACACTCCTGTGGTTCACCTTCTCAGCCTGCAGCCACCAACCTCCTCTCAGTGCACATTGAATCCTTCAATATTTCACAGGTATGATCTATCAGGGCTTCAGGTGAATCAGCAATAAACAAAGCATTCCCAGCTGTTATATCTTGTGTTTCACCACAGGTTATACCAACTATTGGTGCCTTGCTCAGGAGGGTCTCTCCAGCCCTGGGAGGTTACTGAATGTCACCTTGCTCAGGGTGTTCCAGTGTCCATCAGCTTCTCTGGCCACATTTCTGCTCCATCTGACTGTACTGTTAGCTAAAAACAAACAAACAAGAGGGAAGCACTCCTCTGCAGCCATCACAAACAGAAACCAGGCCAAATTCTGCTGGCAGAAATTACACTGCTGCTCTTGCAAACGCTCACTCAAATAACTGCAGAGCAGAATTTGGCTGAAAACGAGAAATAATGCAGCAAATGTAGTTTTAGGAGGTCAGGACAGCTTCAGCCACATGAAACCAATGAGAAATTAATATGTTTACTTATCATTTTTACTGGAGTGTACTATATGTTGTTACACTAAGTTAATTGCTGTAATGGGAGAGATGATGTAGCAAGACAGTCTGAACAGAACAGGTCAGCTGTTCTGATGTCACAGTCCTTATCTGTACTCTGAGTTATCAAAATGGGATTTAAAGTTTCTGTTGGACTTACATATGCACTGAAAGATGTTAGACAGCTCCTTCAGTAGAGGACCACAGGAATTTGTATTAGTTATAAGGTTCCTTGCTATCTGCAATTATGTCTCTTTAATTGATTTAAAAAAAGAATTAATTAAAAAAGAGCTCCTTTTAGCTTTGATCCATCTGTTTGAAACCACCCAGCTGTACTGTGACGCAGACACAAATATTAATGATCAACTAGCAACAGGATAATGAGTCAATAAAGAGTTTAAATGGTGTGAGCCAGAACAATTACTAACCTAATAGGCAGATAAATAAGGATACTTGACTTTACCCAAGGAAAATGATTATTCTTCCCCACTTACATTGAATACCTGAATAAAGTGGTTTGGTGGGGTTTTTTCTCCTTCCTGGCACTTTTGCATTCTGCTGTTCCCAGTTCCCACAGCTGTGACCACTGCTCACCAAATGCTGCCCAAACGAGATCAGCTTTCCCTGCACAGCATTCCAGAGCCTGCTGCTGGATTGCATCTCCAAACCCTCCTCAAACACCCCTGCAGCCCCTTCCAGGCAGGCAGACAGGTCAGATTAGCTGCTGAGGGCTCCCTGTGACTAACAGGCAAAAAGGGCTTTTAGACATCCCCAGGATTTCCAGAGAAAGCCCACAATTTCCTGCATTTAGCCCAAGGCCAGAGTTTTACAGAGTTTTATGCTTGTTTCATAAGCATATTTCTGATGTTACTGTAAGTTAGACTGCAGTTTATGTTGCCTCCATCCAGGAGGTTTCAGCAAATGCACTGACAAAGGTTATTAAATAACAGCCTGCAGCCCAACAGAAAATAAAATTCAAAATCTAAAAGCAAACAAACAATGTCAAAAGCATCTGGTGAACCACAGCACAGGTATTATTGAGTATGTCCTGATTTCTAAAGAAATATCTGATCTCTGACACTGTTCATGCAGTTGTTGTTACTTATGCTTGGTTTGGCCATGCCTGGAGGCCCTGCTATGATCTGGGCTGTCCCAGGCTCTGCTCTGCACATGCAAAATCCCCTGAAAGAACCACAGGATTTCAATAGAAGCAAATTCTTCCTCTGCCTAGTTTCACTGAATTCCCTGGGAATGCTGCTCTCACCTTGGCTGTCCTGGTACCTGCAGCTTCTCCCAACCAGGTAAGCACCACAAGCTGGCCAAGAGCCTCAATAAGCCTTAAACTTACTTCAAATATTGCTCTCTGACAGCACTGGGAACTCTGATCCATGTGGCAACATCCTCTGTGCATCCTAAGGTGTTTTAAAAAATGTGAACAAAGATATAATTCTGGGAAAAAAAAAAAAAAGCAAACAGCAGAGTTCTGTTATTATCACTTCATTTGCATCTTCTCCAGTTCTGCCTTTCCATGGTGGTTCCACCAACATTTAGGCACATATTTAGCTAACCTCATACGATGAATTTTACTGAATTCAAGATTTCTTCCTGCATATTTTCCTGCTCAATAATGCACGCATCCCAAGTGAGTGGCCCCAGAGGCCCTGTAGAGGTGTTCACCAAGCAGCACTGTCAGTGTTTCACAGGGGTTCAGAAGCACAGAATGGTTTGGGTTGGAAGGAACACTCAAATTCCAATCCCCTGAAATGGACAAGGACACCCTCCACTATCCCATGCTGCTCCAAGCCCCATCCAGCACTTGACAAGTGAAACAGATCTGGATTTTCCACAGTGGGAGAGTGAAACATCATAAAGAGCCAAAAGGCTCTTCCAGAAATTCACAACCACACAATCAATGTTTGTCTTTAAACAAAGTTGTCCCTGCAGCCACTGCTCTCCCCATCCTGCTCCTCTGGTCAAGAAGGACCAATATAGACACATTGGTAAGTCAACCTAATTAACTAAAGTTAGTTAAATTAAAGTTACTTAGTTTGTGTTACCTGGCCAGCATCACCCAGCTAAAAGTGAAGGAGTTCCCTTCACCTACCTGTGGGCACTGGGAGCAACTCACCAAGGACACCCTTTGCTTTTGAGTCACTTCCAAGCTGGGCAATCATTAACCCCAGCACAGAAATTCTCCATTTCTGGGCTGCAAGCTCACTGCAAAACTGACAGAAAAGTTTTCCATTCACAGCGTGGGTAATGCTTTAAAACTCATTATGGGGGGACAATGCCAGATCTGCTGCCACCTGTGCAGTGACAACACTAAACACAGAACCAGGGGGGTGATGTGCCTGCTGCACCGCCCAAACCCTTATCCCACCAGCCAGGCTCTGGCTTCAACAGCCCTCAAAACAGCAGCCTGACCCCAAAAACACCAAGGTGACCCCAAAACCACCAGGCTGACCCCAAAAGCACCAAGATGACCCCAAAACACACCAAGATGACCCCAAAAAACACCAAGATGACCCCAAAACAACCAAGTTGACCCCAAAACAACCAAGCTGACCCCGAAAGCACCAGGCTGACCCTGAAAGAACTAAGCTGACCCCCAAAACACCAAGCTGACCCCAAAACCACCATGCTGACCCTAAAACCACCAAGATGACCCCAAAAGCACCAGGCTGACCCCGAAAGAACCAAGCTGACCCCAAAAGCACCATGCTGACCCCAAAGCCCCGTTTCTCTCCGGCACTCACACAGCTCAGTGTTAAACCCTTCGGGTTTAACCCACTCCGTGCCCAGCGCACCCCAATCCCCGCGGGCCCCCCGCCCACCTGCGCACGGCCTCGGCCGAGCCCGCGATGGGGACCCCGCCGTCGGCCCCGCTGTCGTACAGCACCCCGCTGACATCGAGCAGCAGCCCCCTCACGGCCCGGGCCCAGCCGCCCGCCATGGCCGCGCCGCCCCCGCGCACGGGCTGCCGGGAAATGGAGTCCGGGCGGGGGGAAATGGAGTCCGGGCCGCGCTCCGCCCCGGCTCGGAGCGGCTCGGAACGGAACGGAACGGAGCGGCTGCTGGCCATCCCCACGGCTTGCCAGGGTGTGCAGCAATGCTGGCATCCCCGGCCACGGCACTGCAGTGCGAATAAACAATTTTTAACGTCCGTTCCTGTAAGAGTCTGTCCGAAGTTTCTCTGATCTCCCTCACGACACCCCAGGACCCCACCGCTCACTCTGAGCTGAGTTCTGGCCTGGCCGAGGTGGATGCTTGCCCAGCACTGTCTGTGCCTGTGCTGGTGCTGCCATGGTGCTGCTCTCAGCAGGGTGCTGGTTATAGTGCCCTGTTCCAGCACCTGTTTCTTGGAGCAATGATCTCTGCATACACCAGTCCATACAACTCCCCACCTTCTGGCCAGAGGCCACTCGCTTTGGAAAAGGACTGTAAAAAGTGACTTTCCTAAAGAGACTCTGAGATCCCTTTCTCCCCAACGGATTGAAGATGTGTCTGTCATCAGACAACTCGAGGATGTGTCCCTTCTGTTGGCAACTATATCCCATACTTTCTCTCTCTCTCTCTCTCTTTCTCTCCCTTTGCAAAACTGAATTGTTACACACAATAAAGCGTTACTGCTTTCTGCTGAACAAAACCTGAGTCCCTGGCTTTTGTCTTTTGCACCCCTGGGGTCAAACAAACCATCACGACTCCCGCTTGGGTTGAGCGGATCGTGACACTTCCCAACCCAAGCTGCATGTGCACCCACCTGTCCTACTGGGTGACATCCCCAGCCGTGGCACTGGAGTGCAAATAGAGGATTTTTAATGTCCCTTCCCAACCTAAGCTGCATGTGTACCCACCTGTCCTACAGGGTGACATTCCCAGCCATGGTACTGGAGTGCAAATAAAGGATTTTTAACATCCCTTCCCAACCCAAGCTGCATGTGTACCCACCTGTCCTACAGGGTGACATTCCCAGCCATGGTACTGGAGTGCAAATAAAGGGTTTTTAACATCCCTTCCCAACCCAAGCTGCATGTGCACCAAACTGCACTACTGGGTGACATCCCCAGCCGTGGCACTGGAGTGCAAACAGATGGTTTTTAATGTCCAGCTCCTTTTTAAGGCCTTTATTACAGGTCACCATTGGGCTGGGAACCCGAAGGGTCGCACACACCACTGCTGCTCCTGTAGGACAATGCAATGGAGGAAATCAGCTTTGCCAAATGACAGAGCTGGAGCTTCTGTCCTCACAAGAGTCCCTAGGAAAATACTTGCTGCCTCTTGGCCTAGGGATGTCATGACGACCAAACACTATTCAAGTCATGGCGACAAGACGAAAAAACTCTGGTTGGTGATTCCATCTTCTCCACTTTTTTCCCCACCTGGGAGTACCCTTTTTCAGTCTTAGATGTTATACTGGCTCGTTGTTTTTAGGTGAGTGTGGATGCGAGAGTGGGACCGGGTAAGGGACAAACAGCTAGGAGTATTAACAATTTACAAAGACATAAAATATTAACAACAAACAGTCAACACAAACATCAACAATTATGATCGACTGAGTGGACACACATCAACACAAACATTAACAATTCATTAACAACTTCACTACATCAACCAATAACCATGCCCAACATCAACTCATTTATAACACCCAACCCAAACCATTCTGTGATTCACATGACAACCAAAAAAAAAAAAAAAAACAAAACCACTGACTCATCATACAACATCATATCTATAATCACAGATAAGATGTTACCAGCTGTGTTTCAGCTTTATGGATAGCATTGTTTTCTCCCATCAATAGCACGGCACGACTCACAGAATGTATAAGGAGCTGTGGTGGAATTATAGTGCGTTTTGTTTTAAGGAAAGCAGAGGAGTCTTGGCAGCATTGATTTGCATCGCCGCTTCTGGAATAGCCTCTGGGTTCTCCCTAAAGATAATATCTAAACTGTGAAATTCATTAAATAGACTCAGAAATGGATCAGGTTCTTTAAAACAACATTACTAATGGCACAATATCTCAGCTGTCTGCTGCGATAGTGAACATTGTCTTGGATAGTGTTATCAGTCCAGGACACCCGCTATGAATATTGATCCACAGCTTGTTACAGCCATCACTTGCCGTCAGGACAGGTCAGGGTTGAAACCCACCTAGCATCAAAGCAATTTAAAGACAGCACTTGGGCTGAATTTTAATGCCTGAGCTGGGAAACGGACCAACTTCAGAGTGCTGGAACTAATCCGTGAGTATGTGCCTTTCCACACGCATGAAGTGCTTGTAGGTTGTTGTGTACATGCATGTGAAACTGATGATATTTGAAAATATCTTGTTAACTAACAGGTTAATTTCAGTGCTTCAGTTTACATTCTCAGCTCCTGCAGAACCAACAACTCAAACAGAGATATTTGTAGTCCCACACATACCAGATTTTTTTCCCAATTCACCACCTCCCACATCCCCAAAACCAAGATTTAGCCACCTGTAGCTTGTGAGTATGAACTCCTCAGGTCTGAGCTTCCTCCTCTTCTACATTCTTGTGGTATTCGACCCCAGAGGCTGGTGCCAAATGGGTTCTTGGATAATTAACACTAACAGTTACCTTTAATCACATCGCCCTTGCACATCTTCATCTCATCTTCTTGCTCTCCCCTTATCTTAAGGCCTATGCCAATAATTATTTGTGTCTCAGCTGAGGCTGAGACAGCTATGAAGAGGAGAAGAAGGGCTGTGCTCTGCATCTTTCCATAGGAATAGAAGCAGGTGGAGCAGCGGATTCCTAGTGAGGGCTGCCTTCCCTGGCTGAAGGGTGCCTTTCCCCAATCTAACTGATGATTTGAAGCACCAACAAATGTGAAATGCCAAGGAAAGGGAAAAGCATCCCCCTGAACAGAAATACACTGCAAGCATGTTTTCAATACGCAGGACTGGCTACAAATGGTCACGAGGCTGGTGCAGAGTGGGGAGGCTTGGCCTGCTGTCACCTACCCTGTCCCAGTTATAGGTGAAAACAGGCATCAAAGTGCTTTCCCCCAAGACAAGAAGGGCTGATCAGGGGGTTTCTTAGTGGGTAGGAGCTCCTCCAGCACAGGCAGGCCTCAGTTTCCCTGCTTTACTAACTGGGAACAGTGTGAACACCACGGCAGAATTGCAGGAGTGGCCCAGAGTCTGAACTACACTGATCCCAAATGAAAAGCTGCTCCTGTCTCCCTGAGGACCAGGCAGCAGCTTCACATCTCAAGCAGTGGCTGCTGGCACAGGGAGCTCTTGGAGCTTGGATCTTGTGCAGGAGAGGGATGCAGGAGCCATCCCTCCTCTCTGGGTGCCTCTGAGGCTCACCCTGCTGGACGTGCACTGACCAGGAGAGCGAGGGGACAGGTACAGCCGGTGGCTGCAGCCGGCGGCTCTCCGGGCCCCGGGGGACACCAGCTGCCGTCGGGCTGCGGGTGCGGCCGCATCCCTGCTCCAGCAGAGATCCCAACTCCAGTGCCAGGGGCTCCTGGCCACCCCCTGCCCACCTCTCCGCACATCCCCCCGCCCAGTCCGGGGCAGGTAACGGGAAAGCCCCGTCGCACAGAGCTTGGGAAGGAGGGAGGCGCCCGCTGCGCCCCCGCGGAGCCAGCGCGGCGGGGAGGGGGCGCGGGGGCGGAGTGCCAATGGCTGCGCTGCCCCCTCCTCTGCCCCCACCCCGCCGGCCCCTCCGCCTCCCCGCCGACCCTCCTCCCCGGCGCTCACTGCGCGCCGCCAGCGCCGAGCGTGCGGCTCGGGAGCGGCCCCGCTCCGCGCCCGGCGCTGCGCTCCGCCGGCCCGCGCCGGGAGCCAGCAGCTCTCCGGGAAGCGCGGAGCGGGGGTGGCATGCCGGAATGCCCGGACCGCGGGGCCAAGGCGGCCCCCATCCATCATAAAATCTCCTTCTCCATCTTAGACATCCTGGATCCCCAGAAATTCAGCAGAAGACGCGAACCGGCCTCGGGGAGCTGGGGCAGCGCCCCCAGCTCGGGCGAGCGGGAGAAAAGTTTGGGAAGAGTTGAAGTAGGAAAGGACGCTGCTGCTCCCGGCAGCGGGAGGAATAAACTAGAGGCACATGGTAGGAACGCGCTCGAGTTTCTCCGGCCGGCGCTGGCGGGGCGCGCAGGTGGAGGCGCCGGCACACGGGACGCGCTCCCCGCGCGGGGTCCCGCAGGAGCGAGGGAAGGTGGGGCTGGAACTGGATTTTTAAGTCTTGATGGTGCAAAGGGAAAAGTTCTCGATATCCCTGCCCGGCTCCCGGCGTGCGGAGCATCCTCTGCCGCCCGAGCAGGAGGGCGCGCATCAGGGCGCACATCGGGGCGCGCTACCGCCCCATCCCGGCGCCGGGCGGGTCGCGGCTCTTACCGAGGCACCGCACGCGTTTCTTCCCCCAGCAAGGGCGGCCCCCGGGCGCTCCGTTCCCCGGGGCGGCAGCGGTCGGATGCCCTGGCCCGCGGGACGGCCGGCTGGGTAATTGCTCAGCCCGTCCCCACAGGAGGATGCCTTAGCTCCCGGTGATCGATATCCTATTACCGACTCCCGCCTATCTCCTCCCCGCAGCTTGCAGGTGCCCACTTCAAACCTCCTTCCCCCGGCCTGATCCTAATATTGTTCGATTAAAACTTACCTTTAATAGATGACATCTATCGATCTGGCCCTCGCAAATCTGAAACTCCATTAGCGCAAGGATGGGGAGGGGGGGCGGGGATTTATTTCGCTTCAGAAGGGGACTTTAATAACTTCTTTTTTAATTGGTAAGAAATCCATATCGACGGCTCCCCCCTCCCCACCGCGGATGCGGTGGCACAGCGGGGGACGCGGGGGGTGGGGGGGAGCTCTCGTACGACGGGCGGAATTTTTCTGCCCTTTATTTTATTTTTAATGATTGCCCTCCTGTTGAGAGGAGGGATGCCGGAGCAGGGTTCGGAGGGGGAGCGGGAGGAGGATGCACTGTCCCCTGACGAGCCCCGCGATCTCACCTAGATGCGCACACCCCGGCGGAGAGCGGCGCTGAGGACGGGGGACAGGAGCGCGACGAGGAGGAGCCGAGCGGGGACGGGGCCGGGACAGGGAGCCCGCCGGGGCCGGAGGAGCCGGGCTCGCCACGGAGCGCCCGGCGGCGGCGAGCAGAGCCGGGCTGCGGGAAGCCGCGGCGGGCGCGCACCGCCTTCACCTACGAGCAGCTGGTGGCCCTGGAGAACAAGTTCCGAGCCACGCGGTACCTGTCGGTCTGCGAGCGCCTCAGCCTGGCGCTGTCCCTCAGCCTCACCGAGACGCAGGTGAAGATCTGGTTCCAGAACCGCCGCACCAAGTGGAAGAAGCAGCACCCGGGCGCCGACGGGGCGGCCCCCGCAGCATCCCCGGCGGCGACGGGAGGCGGCAGCCCCAGCCCGCCGGGCCCCGCCGCTCTGCCCTTCCAGACTTTCCCTTCCTACGCCGCCAACAACGTGCTGCTGCCGCCGGCCGCCCCCTTCCCGCTGGGCGCCGGCCCCTTCGCGCCCTTCCTGGGCCCCGCGTACCTCGGCCCCTTCTACGCCCCGCACCTCTGAGGCGGCACCTCAGCCCTTCTGACCCACCGTCATCACTTCTGCTGGTTGCGTGGCCATTTGAAGTGTAAGAAAGTTGATTTTTCCTAGGCGTCAGGGCAGCATGCTTAACTTTGACACACAGAGAAAAAAAAGCCCACTGTAACCACTGGATTTTATTAGCACGTTTGAGATGTAATTATAGGTGTTGGAGATGGGAAAAGTAACCCTCTTTACACATGCCTGACACTAATTCCCTGCAGATTCTTCTCCAAGTTCATTGTTAAGATGCTCCTCGCTGCTCTTCGGCTTGCCAGCACACGTCTGAAGCCCGGAGGGCTCGGGAGCTGTGGCACTCGTTAGCACCGCTGCGATGCTGATGCTGATGAGTGTGCAGGCGGCCGTGTCGAATCCCAGGGATGCTCAGTGAAGACATCCCCAGGCTCTGACTGTGCTCGTGGGACTCTACTGAGCCCTCCCTTGTTAACGTTCCTGAAAACTGCCAGTCGCCTTCTTGACACCCTACCCGGAGGAGAGCTTTGCATGGGAAGGCGCAGGAAAATGCAGCTCGTGTCATCGGGAGACAGGAAGGAAATCTGCCTGGTCAGTGGGAAAGTGTTCAACTGCTGCTCGTGTCCACGGCCTCTCTGCCTTTCTCTGCAGTTCAGTCCCAATGACTTCACAGGTTTTTGGATAAGAAATCTAAAGATCATTCGTTTTGCAGAGACCAGTTGTTCTTGTAATAACACAGCATTAGTGCCAAATGAGGCAGAAAAGAAAACATAAATCAGAGAAAATGATTACATTATTCATTTCTTTTAAAATGGGGCATTTGTGGTAGAGAGTAAGTAAAACACAGAATTTCCAGCATGCTGAGACCTATTTTCCATAACAGAGAAACACATGCTTTTTCTGGTTTTGCTTTTTGGAGCATTTGTTAGAAGGAAAATCACATTTCATCTTCATCGTTACAAGCACCGAAATGAAAAGGAATTTTAGCTTGGGGCTCATCTGTCCCTGAACGGATGGGAAGTAATTGATTTAAAGAAATCTGTCTCATGCAGTTTTACAAATTATTGCAACACAGTATTCCAGACTGTATCCTCTTGGTCCCTGACAATGCTTTAAAGTACACACTGGCTTTTCAACCAAAAAACTTAGCTCATAAATCCTATCTAGGTCTTGTGTTGGTCTAAATAAAAAGGGTTTTTAAATTATTCCCTGTTTAATTGTTTTTAATTGTACCTGGATGAAGCACTGTCTGCTTTGTGGATTATTTGCCCACCTGGTGTGGATCTTTATGGTCCCTGTGCTGCATGTCAGTGACTGGGGGTGATACCTCATCTCCTCCAGGCTGGCTGCAAGGAGGTGATTGATGTGACAACTCTGTCTTGCCAAAATCACCCTCCTGGCTTCCAGCTTTGCAGGGATCAAGGGTGTGAGAGCCACAAGCCTAAGCCTGGCCAGCTGAAATGAGGTTGTCTTTCCACAGAGAGGAGGTACCCAGTGTCTTCTCAGTGATTTGCAGAGCTATTAACAGAACACAAAGTTCACCTCGGGTCACGGGTTTGGAAGTCATGGCTGCTGTACCAATGCGTTCACTTGGAGGTTAATTAAAGTAACTTTTTAACCCTAATTTGAGTTAGAGTTACAAAAGTTGGGGTCATTTCAGCTGCTTGGGGTGCATCCAGATCTGCCTTCCTTTCTGACCAGGCAATCAGCAGTCCCAAGTGCCTGAGCCATCAGGTCCCACCTGACAAACTGTGTCCTCTGGCCACCCATGGGCAGTTAAGAGCTCAAGCCCTGCAGGGAGAGAAAGGAATTCCTGGAGATTGGGCTGGTGCATTTTCTCTGCCTCAAGTTAGGACCAACTAGACTTAAATCTTCTTGACTATTCATGGCCTCCTACTTGTGATTATCATCACTTGTCCATGCAAAAAACAGGTCTTCATACCACCTTGCTGTCACTCTAAGAGGTTCCCAGAGCATGATACAGTTGGTTACTCACAGTGTACCCAGATCCCTGGTAAAAGACAGGCTTGTGCCCTGGTATGGTCATATGGCTACTTCTTTTCCTTGAAAAGTGTAAATCATAACAAAAAAAAAAAAACCCAGGGAATGTCACAAGTCAAAATAAATGTTACAAATTGTCTCTTCCTTCAAGATGTGGTTTTTGCTATTCATAAACCTTTCAAGGCTCTGCTTTGCCAGCAATTTTACCCTTGCCAAAACTGTATTAACTTTAGAAGAAATATTGATTCCTTTCTTTTTTCCTATCACTCTGTTAAGTCACTTCTATCCCAGATCCCCCCCCCAAAAATGTTTTACAGTTATTTCCAGAGAATATAGCAGTCATGGTCCCCATTTTGCAAGACTTACACCTCTGCATGGCATTGGGAGGAAGATGCACATCAATGGGAATGCTGATTTTGTGGCTCTGATCCCAGGCTACCAAAATTTTCCTGGCTAAATGCTCCCAAGCCCTTTGGGAAGAGCTTTCCCTCTCTGCTTTGTTGAGTGGGGGCTGCTTGGGTGGGTGATTCTCATTAGGGATGTGGTGACTGGGCATTTATTCCAGCTGAGGTTCCAAGCAGTCCTGGGAACAGAAACTGCAGTCAAACTTTGCACTGCCCAGATGAAGCCATTTGCACTGGTAACATTTATAGAAATGCCCCACTGAGTATCCATTATATCTAACAATTCTGAATAAAGATTTTCAGGCACAGACAGAAATTGACTTTACTCACAGCTGAATATAGATGTTAAAGGGAATCACAAGTAAGTCCTATGTGTGAAAAGCAAAAAATGCATCTATACTAAATTAAAAGAGCTTAAATCAAATGCTCCAGAGAGAGAGAAGAGGAAAGTTAGGAGCTTCCCTCATTCCTGGGCAACCTGATCAAGTGGGTGGCATCTCTGCCCGTGGCAGGGAGTTGGAACTTGGTGATCTTTAAGACCCCTTCCAACCCAAACAATTCTGTGATTCAGCACCTGACAGTGTCTGCAGCGAGCAGGCAGCAGCAGCTGGGGGTCAAACTGCCCAAATTTCTGTCAATTCTGAGTCCAAAAGCCACACAATCACTTTGGAAACAGACTTCATTTAACCTGATAATGAAACAAGTACAAGGAGGCACATGGTGACATCACAGGAAATGTTAGAAATGTCAATTTAACCACACTTTCAGATCTGTACTTAAGAAAAAATATCCACAACAATTCATGCAGTTGAGTTTGCAAAGTTGGAAGAATACAATGAAAAATTAAATACATGGAGGAAGAAAAGATAAAATGTATTTATTGACATGTCAGTGACCAAGCATTTTTCTTGAAGGAAATCAATGTGATTTGTTGTGTAATACATGACTGGAAAATTAAACTAAAGTCTATTTCCTTCCTAGCAATCTCTCTCTTGTTCTCTCTCTCATTATTATTAGAAGTTGTGTAGTAAGATTTGTGCTACCTACACACAGGCTCTTGAGGTGAGAACAGACTCCCCTGTTCCCCACCTGTGGATTTTTCCTCACTGAAGTCGAGCAGGACCATGGAGAGAGAGCCAGAGATGACCCAAGACCAGGAACAGGGAGAGCTCAGAGGTCTCCTACTCTCCCTGCTTCTGGCAGAACAGTTCCTTCAGAAGAGATGTGATCACTGATTTTTGTGGTCACTGTGGAGCATGTGAGTCTCACCTCCTGGTGGCAGCAGAGCTTGAGAGGTATGTGGCAGTGTTTGGTGACTCAGGAATGAATGAGAAATGTTGCTGTGCTCCCAAATACCTCTCAGGAATGGGAGCAAAGTCTGATTTTCAGCAGCTTTACAACTCACAGGCAGAGTTGCTAGACGAGACGTCTAGCAAAATATTTGGTGGGTGAGATCCTCCTGAAGAAAAATTGATAATAATATTCTTGCATCATGAGGCTTGAACACTGTTCTTGTTTTCCAGTATGACCCTGTATCATCTGAAGTCACCTTGATCTTTACAGCACTTTTTTGTCATGGTAAACTCATGTTGTGGGCTCCATTTCTGGTACTGCACTCAGTAAAAGTTTCTGGGAAGATAATGATGTGTACAACTAATTTATGAGCTGCTTGTTACAGGTTTGCTTTATCCTTTTAGCTGGCATCTTTACCAGGTTGCTCACAGGAGCTGCTCTGTGGTGATTCATGCAGCCTGCAGCAACACTGCCACTGCTTTCCACTGTACCACAAATACTAAACTCCATTTCTCTTAGATTTTCCCCTTCAAACACTGAAGAGTTCCCAAGCTGGCTTCTTTCTCAATCTGATCCATGATGCCACAGGAAAAATGCAATTAAAAATATGACATTCCATGGAGCTTAGGCACACTGCAGCACTGCAGAGGGATTTTAGCAGTATTCAAGATCTGTGCTTTCCCACACCAGATCTATGTACAAGATCAATACAAATAAAAGATTTTTCTCCTTTCTACACCTGCTGATTTATTATAGTAGCTTTGATCATAAACAACTGCTATTGTTTAAAGAAAGACACATTAAACATTCATTTTGAAAAAAGAGAGAATATATGAGATTACATCAACTTTGCAAAATGGGAACCTTCAAAGATGTCAGGTTTTGTATCTGTGTGTCTTTAAGAACCTGGCACAACAAATTGAGAGTTGAGTTGAAACCTGGTCCTCTCAGGTGAGATCAGTTCTGTGGTGATGTCTCAATATCCAATACCTCCTGTGGTGTCTGTGGGTAGCAATTGGACTGAGAGCTTTCCTTATCATCCAGTCCCCCACATGGAATTACCTGCAAAGCAAAAGCGCCAGTGAATTCAAGATTTGCTGCATTTCACTGAAATTGCTCCAGAAGAGCAACTGATGAATCCTAGAACAGTTTGGGTGGGGAAGGACCTTAAAGACCATCTAGTTCCAACCCCCCTGTCATGGACAAGGAACTCTGATAGAAAAGCTGCAGAGAGCAAAGAATGGATTAAATTCTTTAGGAGTTTATTTGTCCCTTCTAAGAAACAGGCACTTGATAGTTTGAGAGTAGGCAATTTCTGTCAAGGTCTTTCTGAAGCTTCCTTCCTTTTGGCAGTATATTTTCCATATTTCCATATCTCAAGGTGTGTGATTTTTGAAAACAATTATGATGAAAGAAATTGTCTTGAAACAAATTCCTTTGTCCTAAGATATATCAAGAAAACCTCTAATTTTCTGAATTATCCAATATTCTAGAAAAATCTAAGGCTCATTTAAAGTCCTGACTGGGGAAGTGCAGGAAGTGGGTGATGCAATAGGTCACCTTGCTGATTTTTCACCTCAGTGATGCCCAGTTAAAGCCTGACCTGCTGTGTTGTGTAACTTGTCCAGTGTCTGACCACAGCAGCCCTGAGGTCAGAGCTGAGTGCTCACCATTTAGCAAGGTTGGCAATCCTGGTGGCAGCAATGTCAAATTCTGCAACAGCAGGGCCAGTGGGGATGTGTCATGCTGGAATTTTGAGAAGTTTCCCAGCTCCTGAGATAAAGCATATCCAGATGTTCAGTGTTCAATTCTGAGATTAACCAAATTGACAAGGTATTTATTCTTATTACCCAGTTAGAAGTATTTATGTTTATTTTCTACATGCTCTCAGAGCTGCCATCTGGGTCAGATTTTCAAAGTCAGGAGAGCATGTAAAGGAGTTTTTCCAGAAATCATTGTCCTGATAAAATTCAAGAGTGGAGATTGGAAGTTAGGAAGACCAGGTCTTCGGGATCCAAATCAAAATACATTTGTTCAAGGAAGAAGCAAGGTCACATCCAAGGCACTTGAAAGCCTGAAATTTAAATAAAGTCTCACTCAAATTTTCTTTGGATTTTATTTTAACATTTGTGAGTAAAATGCTATTTATAAAGCTCTTTTAATCTGTTTTGGGAAAGCAAAAAAAAAAAGTTGTTTTTCCCAAGCCCTCTCCAATTTGTGTTTTTTTACTAGTATGGTCTCCAAGGAATGTGACGCTCACCAGAACTGTGTGCAGAAAGGCTTGTTAAATTAACTACAAGTCCAAGAAACAAAAGAGCTTATAATTCACCTTTAGGTTTCATACAGAAATAAAATGGCTCTGGATGTAGGTTTTGTTGAGTTGCAGAGGAAAATAACAGTGTAAGTTCAAACATGGGGAGCAAAGCCTGAGAGAAGACAGCAATTAAAATTCCTTTGATTCTGTAATTCAGTTATCCACACTGTCATCTAACAGAGTATCATGGAAATCTTTGTAAAATAAGCCAACATACAAATCAGGGAGAATAAGTATGAACTGTAGCTCAAGGTTGATATTGCAAAAATAATATCAGCTCTAAGGGTTGTTTGTGGTGCTTTAAGCTGGATTAACTAATACTCATCCAATAAAACAGCATTATTTTGAGGAGGCTCTGCTATGCTTTGCCAAACAATCTTGAAAGATATGAACTAAAAGAGAAATCTCTAAGTGGACTTGAGAGGCAGATCTGCTTTGCATGCATTCCAATTTGTTGCTGCTCTGTTGTGACACACTGCACTGTGAAATATTCTAGCTGTGCTGCAGGAAAGGCTAAAGTTTCTTGTCTGCAAGATATGTCTTAATGTAGAGTTCTACTGTCAGTAAATAACCAGAATAACACAACCATGGGCCATGGAAAGGCATTTCTCTATCCAAAGCACTATGAACAATCCAATAATCCCACCCTGAGAGTGTTGTCTGAACGCTCCTGGAGCTGTGTCAGGCTGGGGGCTCTGCCCTGGCTCAGAAAAGTGCCTATTTCTCATTTTTGCTGAGTGGCAGCAGAGTTTCAACAGGAGGAGAAAGGGTGAAGTCTATCCTTGTGGCTTTGCTATGGGTGGGAAGAGAGGTGGGACTGTCCTTGTGCCAGCTCTGCAGATGTGTGCTGGTTTTAGGTAATGATGAACTTGCACCTTGAACCTCCTGGCTTGGCTGAACTCCATATCCAGCCTGTGCTCTGTGAGGAAGTGTCCTGTGCTATTGAAGAATTGAACATCAGTGCCATGGGGCAAAACATCAGTTCCTGAGGAGTGCTGGCTGTTTCCTGCAGCATTCCTAAGGCAGTGCTAAACTCGAGTGAGGGGTCTGCAATCCTGCCTTGGCACCAGTGCTCGAGCTGCTCCTACGAGCAGCATGAGAATCCCTGGCACAGCACTGAGCTTGAGCAGCCAAACCAACACACACTTCCCTGTTATTTACTCTACCTCTAAATAACCACAATAAGTGGGATGCAATTCCTCAGTCTCTTCACATGCCTAATTCCCAACGACTTCAATGAGCATTTCTGCCAGAGACAGAGCTGTGGAATTACTCCTAACAACTGGCATGACTTAACTTGTTCCTTCTTATAACTTTATGGTTTACTTACATGTCAAATTATATTTTCTGGATTAGCAGAATGAATATAATAACCCTCTTTCTTCAAGTAGGTCAGAGTTTTCCTCTTTTCTGCAGGGCAAATTACTGTAAAATGTGAACATTTCATGGATTCCCTTTTCCATATTTTGGTTACTGTCATGTGGAGTCTTTTAGGTATCTACAGGTAACTAAACAGTACACATTAAGCTTCTGCTTTCCCTTTTTTATTCACATACAATACTTCATCTAGCTGAGAGCAATTCCTCCAAGATCTACAGTAATAGCTGCTACTGTACATGATGTGAATGGTTTAAAATTCTAACTTGATAGTGTTTAAAGAAGAAAAGTGAATATTTTCTGTGTCTTGATAATAAATAGCAAAAGCAAAGGAGGAAAGAAAGTGACTGATCTTGCATAAAACTGATCAGGTTTAAATTAAACAGAGCTTTGAAGGCATTTTCTCTCAGGTCTTGATTAACTAGATTCCAGTTTTGGGTATTTAATATCTATTCTGTTTAATCTCAGAAACAGTTCGTATCAGCTTTAATAAATACATTTACATATAGTATCTGTGCATTCCACATTATGTCTGTATTTCTTCTTCTTTCAGACCTTACCGAATCCAAAAGAAAGCAAGTCTTTTCCTGCTTGAGAGTTGCTTGATTGTTTATTTGTTTGTTTTTGAATCTCTGCCTTCCAGACAGGAATCTGCTGTTCTCCTGCATGTCTGGTTTCTGAAATCACCTCTCGGTGCAGTTTGCCTCCAGCTCCATGAGGCAGAGCTGAGCCCAGGATTCAGCACTTCAAATGATCTTGGTTGCCTTTGGTTTGCATTCTTTACATTTCCAGATGTGTATTTCCCTTATATGATAGGCGCTACTTAATCCTTTGGACAAATTTTGGTCTTTCTATATTTTTCTATTTATTGTGTAAAGAACATGGTTGTATGAATCTAAACCAATTTGGAGGAGAGCTTAAGAATAAGAGCATTTAAAGGGAGGTAAAAGGCAGCTCTTGGGTTGAGTCTATGAAAGATGAAAGGGATGTAGCTCCCAGCATGTTATTTTTGTGGCTAAATAGGTAGAAGGCATCATTAGCATGACCTGAGGTAACAGACACATGATCTGCCATGTTGATGAAATGTCAAAGTAAAAAGCAATCTAACCTTAAAACGACATTTCTTACCTGGAAAATCCCATTGATGTCATGGATTGCAAATCCTGGACTGTGTCCTATAAGGCTAATTAAGAAATGTGAGCATGCAACAAACAAAATTATGTGATTTTTTTTCCTTACACCAGAGATCACAGAATCATGGTTGGGGCTTGAAGGGACATTAAAGATTATCCAGTTCTAAACTCTCCTGCCAGAGGCAGGGACACCTTCCATTGTCCCAGGCTGCTCCAAGCCCATCCAACCTGGCCTTGGCCACTTCCAGGGATCCAGGGGCAGCCACAGCTTCTCTGGGCACCCTGTGCCAGGGCCTGCCCATCATCATAGAGAGGAATTTCTTCCTAATATCCAACCTAGACATACTCTCTGGCACTGGGAAGCCATTCCCTGTGTTCTGTCACTCCTGGCCCTTGTCCAAAGTCTCTCCATCTTTCTTGTCAGCTCCCTACAGGTAGTGGAAGGCCTCAGTTAGGTCACCCCAACACTTCTCCAGGATGAACAATCCCATTTCTCCCAGCCTTTCCTCACAGCAGAGCTTTCCCATCCCTCTGATCAACTTGGTGGCCTCCTCTGCACTTGTTTCAGCAGGTTCTTGTCCTTCCCATGCTGGGGACACCAATGCTGGAGGCAGAACTCCAGGTGAGATCTCACCACAGTGGAGTAGAGGGGAAGAATGAACTGGGACAATGTGTTATACTCAAAGCAGAGAGGTCATTGCTTATTCTCAGTCTTAAAATTTTAGGCTTTTCACAAAAAATCATAACTTCAACTAGAAATAAAGGAGTTTCAATAGCTCCTAGATAATAACTGCCTCTGGACTTGAGAAACTGGGCAGGGTACAACTGTGTGTTCATTCAGTAGTCATGAGTCTGAAATGTATTTTGTAATTTAGCACCTAAGGCACAACCTTTTGGTGCTTTATGAACTCATCTTTGGCAGCAGATGCAGGGCGCTGTTTGCTGGCAGAATTGGGCTAGTAGGAGACACAAACATATCAGCAAATTGAGCCTAACTCTCTGTGTTTTTATAAAAGCTCAGCATCATTTGTTCTCCTCCCAGCCCTGGCTGCACCAAGCTGACTACACATTGGGAAAATTTTCTCCGAGGGCATTGTTCTCCAAAGGCACAAGCGGTGCTGCTCCCTGACACCCAAGGTTTGAGCAATTTGCTTCAAAGATATGACAAGGTTCAGGAATCTTTTCAAGTGGCTTCATTTAGTGAGGGGAAGCTATGCAAGTTCTCTGTGTGTCAACTAGGATATCATGTTTTCTTTGTGGAAGAAATAAATTTTTTTCCAGCATTGATAAATTTGTCAGAGCAATTTATGGACAAAGAGCAAGAGGCACCCAGAAGTTACCACTGCTAAGACTGAGGGGTTTTTAGGTTTGCTTTTTTCTTTTCTTTTTCGGTTATTTTTTTATTGCTCTTCCTAATGAGGTAGATATGATGGAAAGTGAAATATTGTTTGATTTATTCTGTATTCTGCTTATGTGAGATCCCGCCTGGAGTGCTGGAGCAAGCCCAGAGGAGGGGACAGCAATGATTACAAGGATGGAATACCTCTCCTATGAGTAAAGGCTGAGAATTGGGCTTGTTCATGTGGAGAAGAGAAGGATCCAGGGAGACCTCAGAGCCACTTCCAGTGCCTAGAGGAGCTCCAAGAGAGCTGGAGAGGGACTTGGAACAAGGGATGGAGGGACAGGACACAGGGAATGGCTTCCACTGCCACAGGGCAGGGTTGGGTGGGATATTGGGAAGGAATGTCAGGGAGGTGAGGCTCTGGCACAGAGTGGCCAGAGAAGTTGTGGCTGTTCCATTCCTGGCAGTGCCCAAGGCCAGTAGGACATTGGAGCTTGGGGCAGCCTGGGACAGAGGAAGGTGTCCTTGCCCATGGTAACAGATGGAACTGAATGAGTTTTAAGGTCCTTTCCAACCCAAACCAGCCTATGACGTTTTGGATAAAACCACAATCTATTTATGAAACACAGTTCCCCTTAAACATCCAGATCTTCTGGTTACAAAATGCTCTCCAGGTATAATTTAGCCCGGGGAAAGGTCAGGGTTGTGCTGGCTCGTTCCAGCCTGTCCCTGCTCCTTGCTTTGAGCTGACAGGAGCTCAAAGCTCCTGCTCAGAGCACAGAGGGCCCCCCCGGACCTCTCTCCCCCACATTCCCTCCCTCTCTCCCGAGGCAGCAGAGCCTGAAGTTCGGGGCTCCATCAGTGCCCTTCCATGTGGAAAAGGGCAGGGCACGGGTACTGAACGGACCGTGACGGACTGGGGAGGAGATTGGTGCGTGTAGGAGAAAACACCTGGCACAGGAGCTCCATGAGAAACTCCTTAGTAACTCAGAGAATCCCTGGCTGGTGTTTCGAATTATTGTCTGCTAGCCATATATTAAAAGATCGGGAAAAAGCTCATGCACATCCTTTGGGAAGAGAAAGGTCTGTGAGCGCACACGGAGCACTTATCACAATCCCTGGGGAACCTGCAGCCGCCAGCGGATTTACCACCACCATCCCACACACTTCCCATTCCCAGGAATGTTTTCCCAATTCCTCTCAGTACTTTTGTCAGTGCTCGCCCCTTTCTACAGTGACTTGCACGAGCGGCGACAGCAGCGGGAGGGCGCAGGGAGAGAGGGGCTCCTCCGCCAGGGTGTGTGTGGGGTTCTGCTGCTACAAAGATGCTCCCAGGGCTAATTCGGCAGAGGGGAGCCGAGCCCCCAGTCTGAGGGACGGGATGGGGTGTAAGGCATTGGGGAAGGCGGTGAAGGAAGCGGGGGACGGGATGAGCCGGACCGAAGGTCGGAGCCCTCGCTCTGAGGTGTCGGTGAGAGGGATGAAGGAAGGGGGGACGGAGCCCTCTCAGTGCCGGGGTGTGGGTGTGAGGGATGAAGGAGGGACGGAGCCCTCTCAGTGTCGGGGTGTGGGTGTGAGGGATGAAGGAGGGACGGAGCCCTTTCAGCTCCGGGGTGTCGGTGTGAGGGATGAAGAAGAAGGAATGGAGCCCTCTCAGTTCCGGGGTACCGGTGTGAGGGATGAAGGAAGGAGGAACGGAGCCCTCTCAGTGCCGGATGTGGGTGTGAGGGATGATGAAGGAGGAGCGGAGCCCTCTCAGTGCCGGGTGTCGGTGTGAGGGATGAAGGAAGGAGGAACGGAGCCCTCTCAGTGCCGGGATGTCGGTGTGAGGGATGAAGAGGAGGAACGGAGCCCTCTCAGCTCCAGGGTGTCGATGTGAGGGCCGGGGGGATGCGGCGGGCGCGGCCCGCGGGCATCGGCCCTGAGGGACGCGGTGGGCGGGGCCCCGGCTCGCTCGCACCCGCCAATGGGGAGCCCCGGCGCCAAGGGGAGGTGCCGCAGTGCGGGGGCGGTGGCTGCCAATCAGCCCTAACAGCCAATCAAAGGACGCTATTTCAATTATGTCATCCTGGAGGGGGCGGGGCGAGGAGCGGTGACAGTGGCCCGCGGCTCTATCCGCCTCTTATCCGCGGGCCCCGGCAGCGGCAGCACCTCCGGCTCCGGCAGCACCTCCGGCAGCGCCAACACCTGCAGCAGCACCAGGTACGGCCCGTCCGGCCCTCGGGGCCATCCCTGCCTCTCTCCGGGCCGCCGTGCCCCGGTTCTGCCCCGCCGCAGCCCTCCCCATCGGCAAGGCCCCGGGGGCGCTGTCGCTGTGCGGGGAGCGGGGGGGGTGACAGCCCGTCCCCTCCCTGTGCCAGCCCCGCTCGGCGATGCCACATCCTTGCCTCTGCAGTGTCTCTGACCGTGGCCTTGGCAGGGAGATGGCGAGCGGGATTTGATATTTGTCCGCTGGGTTTATTACTTTTCCTTTTTTTTTTTTTTTTTTTTTTTTTTTTTTTTCTTTTCTTTTTTTTTTTTTTTTTTCTTTTTTTCTCCTGGAGATAAGAAGGCTCAGAGTGAATCTTATCCCTTTCTACAATGCCCTGAAAGGGGACTGTAGCCAGGTAGGGATCGGGCTCTTTTCCCAAGTAACAAGTGACAGGATGAGAGGAAACGGCTCAGGCTGTGCCAGAGGAGGTTCAGGTTGGACGCAGGAGGAAATTCTTCACTGGAAGAGTGATTTGGTATTGCAGGGGCTGCCCAGGGAGGTGCTGGAGTCCCCAGCCCTGGAGGTGTCCAGGGAAGGACTGGATGTGGCACTCAGTGCCCTGGGCTGGTGACAAGGTGGAGATGGGCACAGCTTGGACTCGGTGATCTCAGAGGTCTTTTCCAGCCCCAGTGTTCTGTGATTCTGCAATTCTTGTCTGCCAAAGTAGATCCTGAGCTGTTCCTGCTGTGCTGTTGGTCTGGCATGTCCACACTGATGTCCCCCCTGCTTGTCCCTTTGATTCAGCTGGAGGCTGCAGTGTGGCACTGATCCCTCTCTGCTCCTTCAACATGAACCTGAGTGTTTTCATGTGTTTGACAATACCCCCCATTTACCTCGGGGTGTTTTTCAGTGTCAGGTACATAAAACCATTCAGTTTACCCGTGCAGTCTGCAGGCTCCTGTCTGGATAATCTTGCTCAGCAGCTGAGCAAAGCTGTTCAAGTGTTTTACAGCTGTGTTTTGGGTGGATTTTCTATTCTGATGCAAGACCTCTCCCAGTTGGTGTAATTCCCTGGCCTCTGATTGCTGTACTGCCTGCTGCAGTGCACGATCATATTTCTCACAGTTGGTAATGAGTTTGGTTTTATTCCATTTTGTTTGCTTGGGTTTTTTTTCCTTATTATGTCCCTCCTCTTTCCTGAAATTTGTGTTCACCATTTCTTGCTGATCATTAACCCCATATTTTCCCCCTCCTTCTAACTCTAGATTCATCTGTAATTCTCAGCTTTACTCAGCTCTTCTCCATGTAATATTCCACCCCTTGGATAAAATGATGTGGCACAGTTTTCAGGGCAATTCCCTTCATGCAGGAAAAAGCCCTTTTAAAAAAATCTGATTAATATTTTCCAATGTGCAAGAAGTAAAACAAGAACCTCAAACTGGGGATCTGTGATCCTTCATGCAGAGAGGTACCTCTGATACAGGGCAGATAAGAGTTTAACTTCTTTGTACTTTTCATTTCAGGAATATCTGGAAAATCTCCAAAATACAGAAGCTTGTGATAGGATTAGCTGCTGTGCCATGGAGGTGTGCCAGGGGCCAGGATGTCACAGATCAATTACGTTTTAGGGGTTGAGCAGGTCGAAATGTTGAGTCATCAAAATTTTCTCTTGCACAGAGAAGTATTTGTCTTTTTTGTTTGCGAAATCCTTGAATAAAAATCTTGAAAAGTATTAACACAAAGAGCTAATCTTTAACAGCTGGAAACATGCCCAGAGTTGTGCTGGAATGGAGAATAGAAACTCTTCCTAAACACTTGGATTTGAGTAGATGGAGAAAAGTCTTTTGGCTTTGGATAGAAGTGAGGAACAGCAAAGTAATACCTGAGGAGTCTGCTGAAAGAAATGCCTCTCTGTTCAAGGCAACACATCCAGGGTGTGGATTTTTTTCCAAAATAAATTAGGGATAAATCCATAACTTAATATTTCTGTCTTCTGCAAACAGCCTGAAATAACAGCACCCTTGTGTAAGCCATCCTTGCATCCTCCTGTTGGTATTTAATACCTGTATTTTGGGTAGGTTTTGCAGTCTGCTTCCGTTAGGTGGTGCAGCAGTGTCCAGGCTGCTCAGCTCTTCACTTTGCTGTGGAGTGTGTTACAGAGAGGCTGCATTTGATAAGCAGAGCACTTGTTGTCATCTGTGATCCTCCTCTGGGGATTAAACCTTTTGCCAGTTTGTAAGTGTGATGTTCTGTGAGACCAGAAACCTGAGCTTTGGGAACACTTGGCTCTCTGCTGTTCCCTGCTGTGGGAAGAGCTTCCTCAAGCAGCTTTTCAAGTGCCAGCTCCCTTCCTCTTCTCTGGAAGTGCCTTTATATAGACTGGGGTGCAGGCACGGAGAAGAAATCAAAGAGCATTTGCCTCATGAAATCCTACCCTCAGGTTATCCCTAGATGGTGTCAATACAGCTTATGTATTCAGGGGAGATTGCTGGGAAAATACAGACTGCTCTGATGATCATTAATATCTGACATATTCTTACTTTCTGTCTATTTTTTAATCACAGAATCCCGGAATGGTTGGAAGGAACCTTAAAGCTCCTCCAGTGCCACTCTCTGCCTTGAGCAGGAACACCTTCCACCATCCCAGGCTGCTCCAAACCCCAGTGTCCAACCTGGCCTTGGACACTTCCAGGGATAGCCAATATCATGGAAGCTTGTGACATGATTTGTCTGGTAGAAAATGGGCATCTCAATAGAACAAGAAAATTTATGAACTTAACTTTCTTACTGTAGTTTATATTAGTAAATCAGAATTTAAGGCACAGTGAAAAAGGAACATTTACAGGAAAAATGAAGTAACTAGTTCATAGACTTGCTGAGTCACACAGTTTCAGTTTTTTTTCCTGTAACTGTAGAGAACAGAAGAAATTACTTGTTTGATGTTAATCCCATGCTAATTTATACTTCATATAAACTTTCCTGGCTGAATTGCAGAATACTTGAGGAACCTGTAATCCTGGCAGTAAAACCACTTCAATCGTGTCAGACATTTCTTCTGAAGTGTTCTTAGTGCTAATTATGAATTTCTTTATTTTTTCCCCTCCAGGTCTGTATCAAAATTCCTGAAGTCCATCATGCTTTCCAAGCTAAGCCGCTCCCAAAGCCTTGCTGTTCTCTGCCGGGGTCTTCATTCCTCCCTGAGCTCTGCCACCTCAGTGGCTCCCAAAAAAACCGTTCAGGGATCTCTCTCCTCTGATTTAATCTTTGAACGTGAGGCAAAATATGGTGCCCACAACTATCACCCACTGCCTGTTGCTCTGGAAAGAGGAAAAGGTATTTTACTTAGGTTTTTCTTGGAGGATTGTAGGTGGGATATGTTTGTGTAGGTGAATGAAATCATGGCAGAATGATTTTGACCTGATAGATTCCTGAATCTTTGTTATTTTTGCTTCTTTTTTTTTTTTTGGTTGGATTGAGATTATTGATAAAATAAAGTCAGCTAATTGTTGTTTAGAGAGTTGGATCATTGTGCATAAGGGCACCTGAAAAAATTGTGGAGGCTCAAAAATGATTAAAAGTGTAGATAATTTCCAGAATAATTCAGCAAGAAATTTTTCAAGAAACTTAATTTCTTTTGTTACCTTGTGTGGAGAGGTTTAATGTTAATATAAACATGAAAAGGTGCATTGCAATCCTATCCTATCTAAGTGGGCTGTTCATATATTATCACTTAATTTAAATTTACTCTGGTCTTTAATTACGTTTGAGGAGCCTTTTTTTTTGTTTTGTGTTTTATTTTGTGTGCTGACCACAAGTTTGTTTTCCCAGGTGTTTACGTGTGGGATGTTGAAGGCAGAAAGTATTTTGACTTTCTGAGTGCTTACAGTGCAGTCAACCAAGGCCACTGTCACCCAAAGATTGTGGATGCTCTGAAAGCCCAGTCTGAAAAACTGACCCTGACATCCAGGGCATTCTACAACGATGTCCTTGGGGAATATGAGGAGCTGGTCACCAAAATGTTCAATTATAACAAAGTTCTTCCAATGAACACAGGTAAAGAAATATTTTGTTTCCATTTCAGTACTTGTCTCTGAGATTCAAGGCTTGTGTAACATTTTCTGATGGGCTGTTTCATGTGCAAGACTGATAATGGGGCTGCTTTATGTTTCAGGAGTGGAAGCTGGAGAAACTGCCTGCAAACTGGCTCGGAAATGGGCCTACACTGTGAAAGGAATTCCAAAGTACAAAGCTAAAATCATTTTTGCAGGTATGTAAATGTGTGTTATGAGTTGAGGGCTTGAGGATCTGGACACTGGGTTACAGGGGAAGCACATCCAGTGCTCCATGCTCTTTCAATCACTTAAAGTGCAATACTTTTTATTCTGAGCTGTTCCTTACATAACTTTTTTGTGGATTAACTCCTCAAAGTGCTGCCACACCTCTCATGGATTGCTCAATAGGGTTAAGCTGCCCTGTTGGCTTCACCTGCCAGGGCTTTTATCCTGCATTCTCCAAGTGTTCCAGAAACTGGCACTAACCCAGTAAAGCCATGCTGGAGCCTCCATCATATAATGAAAGTAAAAGCAACATTGCTAAAGTAAATAATGAACCCTGATTCTCTGTTAAGAGTCTGTGCCTGCCCTGCTTGGCTCTATAACAGGGAGAAGTTACCAGGCCCTGAAGAGACTTCTGATTTTTTGAAACAAAAAAATTAAAAAAAAAAACATATACAAATAAAAAAATATTATATTTAGTATTCCTTGGTTATAGATAAAGCAATTTTGTCAATACTAATTTTGTTTAATGGTTCTGTATTTTAGGAAACCTCCCAGAATAAAGTTTACTATTTAAATACTGACCTTTTTTTGTAGCTGCAAATACTATTTTTAACTTTTGGTACATATACTAGCCATAAATGACATTAGGCAGCACTTAAAAATTGCAGTGCATACTTGAATTTTCTTCATGGTTTCTGGAAATGAATAGAGATTTTTTTTTTTTTTTTCATTCAGGAATTATTTGAACAAATATTTCTCCTTTTTTCTCTTCTCTATATATTTAATTTTGCTCTTCAGACAACTTTTAGTAAGTGTTTTTTCATTTTGATAAGGGGGATGTGCTCCCTATTTTGGCAGGAAAAAAGTTCTTTGGGATAGCTAAGAAATGACTTTGAACATCAGTTTAAAGAACTTGACACAGACTCTGTGTTGGACAGTGAGCTATGAAGGACTGACCCCTTAATCTTCCTTAGTCCTATTAGCACCTTACTATTGATTAGTGAGAGTCTCTTGTTTTAACTGAATAAAATAGTGCAAATCACAATATTTTTAGATATATAAATAGTTTCTTCTGGAATTTTGAAATGCACAGAATTATATTTTCTGATTTGGGTTTAGTGACAGCTTTATTTTTAGGACTTAAATCATTAATGTTGTTTATTTTCCCCCCTACATTTTGTAAGTAATAATTGCATTAAAGCTGAACATTATCATTAAAAAAATAACTCATTATCTGAGTTATTTTCAATTTTCCAGACTACTAACAAAACTTAAGGAAATTATTTTGTATAGTTGTCAGGACTTAGAGTATAATTTCCTTTTGTTTTGTGACATATGCTTTTGATATAGCAATAGAGTGTATTTATGGCATTAATACAAAATGCTAACAATCAGGAGGATGCTAATATCTTGTTAGATAACCTTTAAAATGCATCACCAAGTGGAAGATGTGATGTCCTTTAAAGTGTTCTGGATCTTGGCCAGTTTTGTAACAATTTTCCCATTTTTTTTTCCAAGCTGGCAACTTCTGGGGCAGGACAATGTCTGCCATCTCCAGTTCCACTGACCCATCCAGCTATGATGGCTTTGGACCCTTCATGCCAGGATTTGAACTGATCCCATACAATGATCTACCAGCTCTTGAGGTATTTGACAATTTTTTGTTTTCTTGCATGAAATAATTTTCCAATGTTTCTTTAGGAAACAGCAAAGAAAACCAGAAGTTTATAGTTTGAAACATGCTTTGACATTGAGATATCTGTAAGTAGACATATATAAGGAATGTGTTTGTTATAATTATGTATAGGGAATGTGGGTAAATTCTGCTTTGGTTTTGATTTTCAGTTATGCTTTAGAATGTGAAAGGAAAACTTCATGATCTATTTAATTTCCCAGCCACCTGGTCTAGTGGAAATGTCCCTGCCCATGGCAGGAAGTGGGATGGGATGAGCTTTAAGGTCCCTTCCCACCCAAAGCACTCTGTGATGCTATGACTAGAATTCACTGCACTTGCAAATATTTATTTCCAGCTTAACAGCATCCTTAAAACCATGCCAGGCTGCTGTTTCACTTTCACAAGCTCCTGAAATGCCAGTGATTCTCAGTATTTTCTTGTGTCCTCTGAGATTAATCCTGTCAAGCTGTGGGGGAAGGGACCTTGATTAGGTGCCATTTCTGTGAGTAAAAACCTCTGTACCTGTTGGTTCTGCTTCATACAAATGAGTGGGCTTTGGAGATTGAGGGATTATAGGACAGAGCTGCTTTTTTCCTTGGTGTTGGGTTAGGAAAAGGTCTCTTAGTTATAGCTGCAGTGTGGAAAAGCTTGTTCAGGTTTGAATTTACATTGGGATAGGTCTGCAGGTATTTAATGCTGAATTCATTCTGCTCCTGGGGCAATGCTGAGAAAAGCTGTAGTAAATTCATGCTGGGAATCATTAGATCTCTTGTGCCTCATGGACTTCTAAACCTTTTTGAACTTGATAGTGCAGGAATGTACCTGTGGACTTTGCTTTAAGGTAAAATTGTGCTGGAGGGGCTCCATTCTTTTTTTGTTTAAGGGAAGAGTTGAGCAATTGTTTGTATTGCATGGGGTAATATGAAACTGAGGATGTTTCTGAGCTGATTGTGAACAGATCTGATAAACTGCTTGTCTGGGTTTGCACTTTGCAAGGTTTGTCCCTTCCCAAGCAAGCACAGCAGGTGATTTACACTGCCAGCAGTGACATAGCATTGGAACTGAAGTGGCTCTCAGAGAGAGCTGCCTGACAGCAATGCTGTTCTCATCCTTTCAGGAAGAACACCAGGGCTACAATCAGGTTCTGCTACCTGTATTTTCTGTGCTTGACCTGAGTAAAAGCTTTTTCTTTCTGTCTCTCCTCTCCCTCTCCCAATGTTGCAGAGGGCCCTTCAAGACCCCAACGTGGCAGCTTTCATGGTGGAGCCAATTCAAGGGGAAGCAGGTGTGATTGTTCCTGACAAGGGCTACCTCACAGGAGTGAGGGACCTCTGCACAAAGCACAATGTGAGAATTCACTGGAACATCAAACATTTAACACTTAACACTACACACTGTGTCTACTAGTCTAACTTCTAAGGTCACCCTGCTATGCAAGGTGTAGAACTTCACATGCTATTTAATAATTCCCTTTTCCTTCAGTGGAATAATGCAGGGATACTTCTTGTATTTCCTGGTAATAACTCACTAAAAAGTACTTCTTAGCAGTGCACATTTATCACTATTTCTTACTATTGTCACTGATTTAAGTTTCTAATTAATATTCTTCAACTGGATTTATTTTAGATTAACTTAACTTCTAATTCCTTTTCCACATTATAAGTTTCCAATTACCATGGCTATCCAGGACCTTTGTTGCTGATGTGCCTAACTGCTACCAAGAATCAGTAACAATGATGGGCACAGAATGAGACACTGAGGAAAATGGTTATCAGTGATCTCTGATTTAAAAATCAGGGGTCTCTGTTCCAATGGAATTCAGATTCCTAATTTGTAAGTGCTGCTCATAATTCTTTACATGTCTTCAAAGGAAGACACTGACATATTATTAAGTTGTCTTCATTATTGCTGTGATACCTAAAAAAAATTGTATTGTTGGAATTAGGTTAGGAACAAGAATGAAAGTAATTCCCTGTTCTGTTTGGATTTTTCTTCTCTTTAAAGGTTCTGTTTATTGCTGATGAAATACAGACTGGTTTAGCCAGAACAGGAAAAATGCTGGCTGTTGACCATGAAAATGTGAGACCTGATATAATTCTTCTTGGAAAGGCCCTTTCTGGTGGCTTATACCCTGTGAGTACCAAAGAAATACCAATAATTTAAAGTAATATCAAATTACTCAAACATTTGTTGGATAACCTTTTTTTTTTCCTTACTCATCAACACTGAAAATCTGCCAGTTGGAACAACAATAACTCTGATGTTTGTTGTGCTTGGAAATTGTTGTTTGCAAGACTAATATGATTTATGACCAGACAGTCCAACTTGAGAGAGACATAATAAAATAATGGAATACCAAATATTACCTTTATAGCTGAATAACTGGCTTTATTTCATTTGTCTGGCATGCTTGCATGGCTGATTTTATCCTCTTGGAGTGACTTAAATTCCTGCTGATTAGGCTGGAAATTACAATGCTTTGAACTATTTTGGCCAATTGACAGGATTTCTGAGTTGTTAAACCAAGTATTGAAGTTTAAACTCTTGAAATAATATTCAGTTTGGAGAAACTCCCCTCAGCTAGATAGAAAGTTATGTTGCCACTATAGCTAAGTGTATTTAAGGGATTAATTATGGGATTTTCAGATCTTCTGTTCTATATACAGAGCTGGGAATGTAAATGTAATTTATCACCCTAGGCTGAAAATTTCCTGAGCTCTGAGGGAAAGTCTGCTTTCTAAAGTTTTCTGTTCTAAATATGTGAATCTGCTGCCCTTCCCATTTTAGGTCTCAGCAGTGCTGTGTGATGATGAAATTATGCTGACCATTAAACCTGGTGAACATGGATCCACATATGGAGGAAATCCATTAGCTTGTCGTGTGGCCATGGCAGCACTGGAGGTTTGTGTGTGGGGATAGAGATCTGCAATCCAAATTCAAAAGGGTCTCATGATCTTTGCTTAAATAAATGGTATTATTTTTCATGCCACGAGTAGATATCTAGCTTTAAATAAGAATGGAAAATTGTTAGTGATTATCTACAGATCATAAAACCAATTTTCAGTTTTTTATTGGAAACATGTTCTAATCTATGTTTTTATGATCTTAATGTATTGAATGCCAAAATAAGATTCGTGAAGGGGAAGTTTCAAGGCAATTATATAAATTTGGTCAAATACCATCAATAATTTAATGAAGACATTTTGAAATTGGTTTATTTTACTGTATCAGCAGAAGCTGCTGCTCTGTGAGCTTGAGAAAAGGTATGGATCTCAAACAGAAACTACCGTGTCCTGTCCAGAAGGTGCAATTCAATTATTTTGTGATTGCTTAATTGACTTAATTACCTACATTGATGCAGGTCACACAAAAAACCTCATCATTACCCAGTACTCAGTTTTGGACAGATGAAGAACTTTCAGAAGTTACTTACAAATAACAGCAAACAAAGAGCAGTTAATTTAGAATAAAACATCAAAGACATTATTGTTTGTTATAGACATGAATGAGTAAAGGCTCAATACCAACCTGCTGGGACTCACAGCCTGTGCAGGGACACTGTGGCTGCAACAGCTTTTGTGTCTCAGCAGGTTCAGTGTCATTATCCATCCTTCCCCCTGGTACATAAAACAAATGCAGTGCCCTTCAGCTGATTGTAGATCTGCCTTCTCTTTAGGTAATTGAAGAGGAAAATCTGGCAAAAAATGCAGAAATAATGGGTAATCTGCTAAGAAGTGAGCTCATGAAGACTCCATCTAATATTGTAACTGCTGTAAGAGGAAAAGGGCTCTTAAATGCAATCGTAATTCGGGAAACCAAAGGTGAGGAAATGAATCAACTGCACAAGCACAGCATGGAGAAGTATTTTTCAACTTGAATTGTAGGTAGGGGATAGAATGTAGATATGATGTTTGTGTTCAGAACATGGCTTAGTACTGTAGTACCCACTAAAATTGATTTAACTACTGTGTGCCATTTAAAATAGAGGTTTTTAACTAAGAAAAGCCAAACAATTATTTTTAAATTATTTGAACTCTTTCTGATTTGATAATGTTCAAATCTGATGGTGAATCTGCCTCCCAGCAAATACCTTTATCTCTCCTCTTTGGAAAAGAGGTGTCCACATCTGGAACACCAGTTCCTGCCAGATTATGGGAGCATTGGCTGGGATTAGTTGTTTTCAGAAGAGTTAGAGGAGTGCAATGAATACAGGAGGGTACCAAGAAGAAAAAAGTTAATGATGGAGAACAAGTTTCTAGGGTGTAATACCTTGAATTATATCAGAAATCTGAGTATCTAAGGACAAAGTGCTGCAGGAAGGTGGTGTCATTTTCCACGATGATGTGCTGGAATCCAGGTTACATAAACATAACCTTATCTGAAGTCCTGTCCACATGTTCCCTTACTTCCTCTTCACATGGTTCCCCTTTTACCATTTATTTTAAAGTCTGAGTACCAGAGAAGCAGTGAGCTGTGAAGGAGCAGAACTCTGTGTGCTGAGGCAAAGGGCAGTTCTGGAGCAGTGTCACTGTGCAGAGCTGCTCGAGTCACCTCTTTGTGAACAGCCCACGTCACCCCCCTGCCAGCTGGCGAACAGCAGCACGTGTGCAGCTGTGCCAGCTCCTCTGCTGTGCTGGGAGTGCCCGTGTGCCCTGCTGACGTTCTCCCTCCCTCCCTTTGCAGACTACGATGCCTGGAAGGTGTGCCTGCGGCTCCGCGACAACGGGCTGCTGGCCAAGCCCACGCACGGTGACATCATCCGCCTGGCGCCGCCCCTCGTCATCAAGGAGGATGAGATCAGAGAGTCCATCGAAATCATCCACAAGACCATCCTGTCCTTCTGAAAACACAGCTCTTCCAGGCTGCCTGCTGACTGGGCCAAGGGCTGTGTTGGAATCTGGGTGATGAAGGCCTGCTCTTGAAGCAAGCATCTCTCATTCCTTTTATCTGAGAGGACTTGACTATTAAAACATAGCTGTATCTTTAAATTATAATGGCTCTGTAGAAAATACAGAATGATTTTGAAGACTTTCCAGTCTTGGAATACTTGGAAATGAAGTTCTGTATGTACTGAACAGCTAAGTTGGAATATTTGAGGGGAGATACCTATAGAAATCTGCTAAATTGTTATAACTCTTGGCCAAAGTTTAAAGTGTGATTTATATATATATACATATATTTTAGGTTGCTTTGCACTCTCATATCACTCTCCAAAACATGGCATTTGGCAATTTTTGCCTCAGCAAGATGTCTGTAGGATGGAAGCACTTATCATTGTGGGAGAATTTGTGTTTTTCATGTGCAGCTTGAAAAAAAATTTGAATGCTGAAGGTTTGACAAACTGGGTGTTATGCTGGTGAACTCAAGAAGCATCGAGCTGTATTCTGTGTGTACAATATTTTGATTGTATGACAAGAGATGCTGTTTTCAAGCCTGGTCTCAGTGTTTGGCTTTGCAATCTTGTAAAATAGATCTGAACATTCAGATCTGTTTTTACTGTTATAAAACTTTCAATCATCTGGATGTTTATATTAAAACACATTTTGCAATAAAAAATGCGTTTATGTGCAATAAAAATACTGAGTCTTCAAAAAGATCAAACCTCATAGAAACTTGAAGTTTTAAATTTTTTTTTAGCTAGTTTTAGCTGAACTAAATCCCAATTAATAACACAGTGCAAAATGTTCCCTTTGCTGAGCATAGGGGTTAAATACAGTCACATGCTCATACTGTGAAGTGGTAAATAATCTTTTGGGATTTGGAAGGCACCTAAGTTCATGGCAGTGACCCAGTGTGGTGGTTGGGATGACAAAACATTTTCCCTTCCTTGCTTTGGGTGAGACAGAAAGTTGTGTCAGCTGTGGGTGAGGTAAGACTGAATTCCACTTGGGAAATGAATGGAAAAGCCTGCTTGTTAGAAGGGGCAATGTGGCAGTGGGATTGTTATCCTTAGGATAGCAGAAATGATCTGATCAACTTGGTGGCCTTCTCTGCACTTGTTCCAGCAGGTTCTTGTCCTTCCCATGCTGGGGACCCCAAACTGGATGCAGAAGTCCAGGTGGGATCTCACCAGAGTGGAGAGGCAGAATGAACTGGGACAATGTGCAATACTCAGAGCAGAGAGGTCATTGCTTATTCTCAGCCTTAACATTTTAGGCTTTTCACAAAAAATCATAACTTCAACTAGAAATAAAGGAGTTTCAATAGCTCCTAGATAATAACTGCCTCTGGACTTGAGAAACTGGGCAGGGTACAACTGTGTGTTCATTCAGCAGTCATGACTCTGAAATGTATTTTGCAATTTAGCACCTAAGGCACAACCTTTTGGTGCTTTATGAACTCATCTTTGGCAGCAGATGCAGGGCACTGTTTGCTGGCAGAATTGGGCTAGTAGGAGACACAAACATATCAGCAAATTGAGCCTAACTCTCTGTGTTTTTATAAAAGCTCAGCATCATTTGTTCTCCCATCCCTCACTGCATGAAGCTGTCTTTCCGAGGCCGGGATAACCCAGGGAAAGCGGGCAGGCTCTGGGGCAGGAACAGCCCCGTAACAGGACGGGCAGGGATGGGGAATTTGGGCTGTGCCCGCCCAGCAGCGCAGCCAATGCGGGCAGGAGGAGGGACAGGGGCTGGGAGGTTGCGATAAAAGGAGGTTGCGATAAAAGGAGGTTGCGATAAAAGGAGGCTGCGTGCCCCGAACCGTCCGGAAACCACACAGGCAGCCGGCCTGGGGGGTTTCTGTGAATTCAAATAGGATTGATTTCTGCAGAGCTTCCCTGTCTCCTCTGTGGACACTGGCGTTTGGCAGAGTGGCTTTCTGCACATTAGGAATAAGACAAGAAATGCAGGGAGGTGTTGCCGAGGAAATTTGATGTTTCTGAAAGCTGGGCTGATGTAACCTGCTGGGCAAGGAGGGGGAAATACCTGAGAGAAGCCACAGCACTTGCTGGATACCTTTCAGAAATAAACCTCCAAGAGCCTTGGCAGCACAAAAGTTAACTTTTTTTTAGAGTTTCAAGGCTGGCAGGGATGAAGGAAGTGCTCAGGTCTGTTGCCCTGCCCCAGCTCTGTCTCTGTTTGTCTGGTAGCCAAAAGGGGCTGTAGGGCAGAAGATTGCAGTCTGTGTTTAGTATTTCCTTGTCCTTGCTGTCACCAGTTCACATGGTTTGGGTGCTGTCCTGTAGTTCATGTCCAGTATCGTGGAGGATTTTTTTTTGTTGTTGAAACTGTTCTGAAGTGCAGTTTTGAAGTTGTTCTCCCCAGTTTTTTATTTGTGTAATAAACAAGAATTGCATGTAAAAGTCTGAGACTTGCTTTACTCATTTTCACTCAGAATGTTAGTCTCTGCTGATGATCAATTTGAGCTCAGATTTTACCCAACCCAATTTCTGGTTGCAGTTTTAATAGGCCAAGACTTTTCAGAACTTGAGAATTTTTTCTTTTTCTCTAGCACACTGTTGTTGAATCTCTGAACTTTCAACTCGTGTTTTAATTCACAAGTCCAATTTTTTTTTTTGCAAGCTTATGAAAATCAGAGTATGTGTAGTCTTTTCCAAGACAAGTCATCCTAAATTGCCCTTATTTAATGATGGGATAATTGAGTTTTCTGGTTTAACCTAAAAGCTCTCAGGCCCTCTTAAGTAAGCAAGGACCAGGGTGTGTGTCTGGAATCAGACCTAGAGCAGACAGAGGATTTTGATGGTTTAGTTTATTACAGTTCAATGCCAGAACAAGTACAAAATTACATGTATTATTTCAGAAGTGAAGACAGATACAGAATATCACTTCAGAGACACAAAGCCTGTCACCAGCTGAGCTCTACTTCAGAAACAATAAAAACCTAAAAACTGTGTTGGCAGCTGTTTGTGAGTTAGAAGGTGGAGCTGGATGGACAAAGGGAATGTCAAAGCTCCTCTCCTCCTTCTGTGCAAAGTGACAAAATGATATACTATCAGGAAGCTCGTCTGCCTTTGGAATGATGTTTTGGGGGTTTGCTGTATCATGGAAAGTGGTTTTTGTGTCTTCTGGCAAGCCTAAAGTGGGATTTGGCCAGTTGTCAGTGACACTGCTTAAAGCTCTCAAACTCAAACACTGCTGCTTGTATAACTAACCTGCTTGTAAAACCTGTCTGTGCTTTTGTTGTCTGGGATCTTAATTAGCCTTAGAAAATTTCTTCAGGGCTTTTATTCCCAAAAATATGTAGACAGCTAAAGTGCCCTTACCCGCTGAGTGCCAGAAATCCAGTGCTCTGGGGTTTGTACTTGTTCCACTGATTGCTCAAGTGGAGGTAGCTCAGCCAAAGCCTGATGCTGAGCAAATTTTAGTTTGAAGGAGGCCAAACTGAAAATAATTTACAAATTAGTGCAATGCACACGCTGAAATGTGCAAAGAAAATACATGTTTCATGTATTGGTTTTTGCACCATAACTTTGTAGACAGTGAAAAAAAGAAAAGTACAATCCCTTTCTGAACTTTCCTTGTATATTTTTTTTTGAAGTTTGAATTAGGTAAAGATGAAAGTGTAGAAATGGCATTAATTTTTTCTGCTGTAATTGAAATTTATTTTTAAAATGGCACTTGAAAGAGCTCTGTATTGCCAATCCAAAGGGCTTAGTTTTCTTTAGCAAAAGCTGCACAGCAATAAAACTTTTTAAAGGCACAAATATGTATCTGCAGAATATTTCTTTAAGAATTTGGCTGTAAAGGCTTAATCTGTCTCCATCATATCACTTGCACGTATTTTTGTGAAGTAGCTTGTGATGTTTCTTTAAATCAGGAATATGAAATGCTTTTCTAAATGAATAGTGACCCTGCCTCCAGTGCTGTGCAAACACTCAGAGGTAATCCAAGCACCCCAGAGCCAAACCAGCATTCCTGGGGCACCCAGGGCAGCCCTTGGCTTCACTGGGAGCTTTGTTTGTGGAAATAATGCCCAATTGTGCTGGCACCTGTGCAATTTGGCAAGGGAAAAGCAAGTGGGTTTTGGCATGAAATCGTTAAATATATATACTGGCATAAAAAGAAAAAATGACACTGCTTGTGGGTAAATGTAAACCAAGATTTAAGGGGACCATGTGGAACACTGAGAGGCAAGAACCACACAGTGAACAGGGGGAGATGGGAAAGCAAACAAATGCAGGGTTTCCTTCTCTACCTTCTTCTTTCTGATAGTCTTAGGAATCGTGTGTATGACATTGCTCTTGACCTGGGTTCTTTTCAGCAACAAAATCCATGAATTTGTGTCATCAGACAGTATTTTCTAAAGTTAAATCATCTATTTTGGTAACTTTTAATAGGACCCAAGTGCCTGGTGGTCATGACTGTTGAAAGAGCTGCACATCTTGAACCTGTTAGAATTTTCCATGATGAAACAATCTCTGTTTTGTTTGTCTTCTAACAACAGCGTTGGGGGGATGAGTTAAGTAGAAAAGCAAGCCTTAGTTATTTCTTTGTTCTTCTTAATTTTGTTTTGTTTCATCTGCAGCTGCTTCATCTTTTCCACCCTTCCAGCAGCAGGTGGAGCCAGAAGCTCGGCTTTAAACTGAGAGTTTACTGCTGGGTGGAGAGTTTTGGGGGTTTGGGAACTCCTGGGGGCTTGTTTTTGGATTTTGCTAACACCAAGGTGTGACAAGAGCTTCAGTCTCAGCTCTGTGCTGTCTCAGTGCATAACTTGTGCTGTGCACTCCTTTGGCTAATCTTGAGTGAAGGGGATTATTAGAAGAATTCCTGCACCTCTAACGTGGCAAATACCCAGCAATTCTGACTGATAGGGATGTAGGGACAGCTGATAGGGGAAAAAGAGAGGTTTTCCTTCTCATGTCACTGAAATAGAGCAAATGAGCAGGTGGAGGTTTGAGACAAAATTTTAAGTAGGGAACGATGAAATTCAATTTGGGAACTGCTTTCCCTGGGCCTCCCTGTCATGTTTCCATCCTGAGTGTGAGGCTTAAGCAGTTGGAGCTGCTGTATTTGTGCAGTGAAAAGAGATGTTCTGCTGAACATTCCCTCAGCAGAAAAAGCAGACAAAGAAAAAATGATATTGGGTTAAAAATCCCTCACAGTACCCTGATGCCCATGAAGCTTCTGTGTTGAGCATCACTTGTAAGGGATCTTGAGAGTCACCAAATGCTTGAAAGTGGTGAGATTTCAGGGAATCATTAAGGTTGTTAAAGATCTCTGAGACCATCAAGTCCAGCCTTACTGCTTTGTCTGTCAAACATGGGGGAATTATTGGGGCCCTTGCAGTGGGATTGCTCAGGGCAAGGAGGAGCAGCTGACTTAGTCCACGGGTTAAAATGCTCCTTTGTTTTTAATTTCCAGTTGAAGTTGTTGTGCTTTTGATTTCATCCTTGAGGCAGCCCTTGAGGTGTGCAGATAAGAGTGACCATCAGGAATCCTCTTTAGTTGTTATTTCCTTTGAAGCTTTCTGTCCCTTTGCTTGGTTTTGCTTGGAGAAACCCGAGCAGAGATTGTGCTGTCTGGAAAATCCCCAGGCTGTTATCGGCACTAGTCCAAACAAATATGGGTAGAAAGCAACTCCTACTCGTTCCTGTATAACATCCTAGTGATCTGTGATGATTTAGGCTGCAGAGAAAGCCCCTGGAGAGTACTGACCCTTGGCACAATGTGCAAACCAAACAACGGTCTGGACCTTGGATGAACTCCCAGACCTTCCCTGGGTCTGACACATGGGAGACCTGATCCTCAAAATAATGCAGTCATTTGGAAGAGCTGTGTAATGAGAAGGGGAGTAATTACCCCCTAAACACTCAGTTCCTCTGTCTGCCATGGGTATTTCCAGCAGACTCTGAGGCTGCCCTGCCTCACATGAGCTGTGCTACAGCCTGGTTTTGTGAAGGAATAAAACCATGGCTCAGATTGGCTGTCCTGGGAGGAATGACAGTGGTGTACATTCCATCTGGCTCTTGTTTGCAAGATGGCCAATGCCTGCTCAATGAAGTATTTGGCCATTAGGGCTTTGGAAGTTTTCAAGTCATTTCCCTTTAGAAATTACAGCAAGACTGAGGGAGAAGATACCCAGGAGTGCTTCCCAACATGCACCTGTGTTGGGACAAGAACATCTCTTTTCCAGTATTCCTTAATAGTTTTTCATCTTTTACCCTTAAAAATCATTGAATGCTAATTGCTTGGTCTTTTGAAAGCATTTCTGAATAATGTGTTACTAGAACAGAAACATTAATTTCCACACTGAAGGAGGCAGGAGAGCTGAGGAATTCACAAAGCCCATTCAGTGATTGCTGTTATATGAAAGTTCTGCTGGACTTCGTGCCCCTACAACCGGTCTGGCTGTTCATAGGGGAGGCTCTGTGTGTGCATGGACCAGAGCTGTGTAATTGGGATATTTTGTATTGACTGGGCTGCAATAGATGCCAGGCAGTTGCTGTCAAACACAGCCGTGGCCTTGCTGATCCAATGCTTCATTTTTCCTTCTTACCTACAGGAACAGTTACTTCATATCAAGGCTAAAGGCAGTGTGAGAAAAGGACTGGTATCTGCATGCAGTGCAGTCTCAGCTGAAGAGCTCAGTTGGACCTATGGAAAGCACGAAAATGAAAACAAGACTAAAGCCAAGTGGGGTGGGCGTTCCTGTGCAGCTCTTGCATTCAGAGCAGAGCATACCTGCATCATTAAAGACATAAGGTGACAGCACCAGTGTAGTGTTTCTGTGCAGATCTTGTTTTCAGACATTAGGTCTGAGAGCAGTAGCCAGAGCTTTCCCAGTGTGAGGATCCATGAGCCAGCCAGTGCTCAGGTGGCCAAGATGGCCAAGGCAGCACTAGTGTGTGCAGCAGAAGCAGGGCAGTGTCTGTCCCCCAATCCCACAATACCAAATGCAGTCCCAGAGCATTTTCCAGTCAAGGGCAGCTGCTGCTGGTGCCTTTGATGGGTTTTGAGGTGGTGCTACACTGAAAAGCTGAATTTATTCTGAATTAATGATTTTCTTTGTGTTGTTAATAAAGTTTTTCTTTTTACTCTTTTAAGTTTAAGGCCTGTGCTGCCTTTACTCCTAATTCTATCTCAGAACAGAAAATGAGTATGTTAAAATCGGCAAACTTAAACTACAGCATTTATTAGTGTATTGCTGGGGAAATAAACTAAACCAAGACTCTGCGTCAGGTTGCTGGCAAGTCTTTCCATGGGCTCCTCCCTTGGGTGGCCACTGCAGGTGGAAAGGACTTGGAGATGAACAGGGGGCTCTGAGGTGAGGACGGGCTGCCCTTACCTGTAGGCACCAAAGTACTGGGTGACACATTCGCCGTCCGGGGCGCAGGGCAGGTGGAAGGTGCGCTGGCAGCTGGTGTGGCAGCAGGTGATGCTGGCCCCCATCTTGCAGCAGATGAAGCAGATCTGGAAAGAGCACAGCAGCCCCTGAGTGTCAGCATGGGGCTTTGAGGCCGGAGTGCATCTCCAGACAGGGAGGGGGATGTGGGCAGTGCCAGCTCGGATCCCCCAGAGCCGTCTGTGCACGAGGCTCCTGCGTGTGCCGGGTCTGGGGCGTCGTTGCTGGGGAGCAGGAGGAGCTGCTGAAACCTGTCCTGGTGCAAAGCTCCCTGCTCCTGCCAGGTCCTCCTCACCTTCTTGGCTGCTTCTCTGATGATGTGCCTGGTGTCCTCGAGGAGGAAGTGTCCAGTGTCCTCTTGTGGGAAAAGCCCAGTGGCGAGGATCTGCAAAGCAGGGAAGGCCAGAGTTTGTGAGGTCAGGAAGGCAGGGCGGTGCTGGGCAGAAAGCTGGGGCAGCCCCAGAGAAGTCACCTGGCAGTAGGTGTGGACACAGAGCTGGCACTGCACTGTCTTGTCCCCACAGATGTCGGTGTTGGCCTGGGTGCGGTGGCACAGCATGCACGCTGCAGGAGAGAGCCAGTGCCCAGGATGAGCAGGGCTGTGGGGCTGGGCGAGTGTCCGTGCAGGATCAGTGCCAGGGCCCTGCTGGGGCTGTGCCCTGCTGGCTGCAGGGCAGGGCAGGCACAGGTGCCCCAGCAAGTGCCCAGAGCCCAGCCCTGCTGGGGAGCTCCTGCCTCGCCCTGGCATCGTTCTTGCCTCCTCGCTGGCTGCCCTGGACCCCCCTGTGCCCGTGATGGGGAGCTGTGGGGAGGGAGACTTCTGCTGTCACCTTTCTCCTTGGGGACAGTTTCAGGTTGATAAAGGCGTGGTGATTCTCCTAGTGTAAAAAAATATTATTTCTTTCAAATTTTCATATATATCTATCTGTATCTTTCATGGGTAAGGTGATGGGGCTGTGGGCTGGCCGGCAGTGTGTCCTGCTGTTCTCATGGCCGGCTGTAGGGCTTCTTTGCCTGCCGTCGTTGGCGCCGGACGTGTCTCATGCGAACAGGCCCAGGCTGGGAGCGGTTATCCGTCGTGGATGCATGGAAGATCCATGGAGGCCTGTATGGACGTGGTGGCCGTGCAGCTTGGCTGTTGGCCACCAAAGTGGCCCCAGACAGCCCTGTCACAGCCTGTGTGGAAGTGCTGGGGCCGCTGTCACCAGCCCTCCGAGCCGGCCCAGTGTCGATCCTGCGGCGTTTCGCGGGTGGGCCGTGCGATATCCCTGAGTCGTTGTCCGGCTCTGGGCAGCCCCGTTTGAGGGCCTGCCGAGGGCGAGAGGAGGAGCTGCTCTTGAGGGGCAGTGTGCCCTGGGACAGTGTTGACAGCACTTGTCTGGAAGTTGTGGGGCTCACAGGTTCTGGTTTGCTGGTGGAGCCTGCAGAGGGGCAGCAGGAGGATCATCAGGATGGCTGCATGGCGCAGGCAGGAGAGGCCACTGTGGTAGCCAGAGCCCTCCTGGAGCCATGCTGTGCGCCAGAGGTCCTGCTGCCAGGCCCGTCCCCGTGCCATGGCACGGAATGCTTTGGTGCCTACCAGTGTCAGCGTCAGTGCCAGCACAGGTGTTGCACTCCCAGGTGTACCTGCTGTTGCCCAGAGAGGGGCAGTGTCGGTGGATGCCCTTGGCAGCACAGGAGCTGCACAGCCACAGCTGCCAGGGTCTGGAGGAGCAAAGGAGATACTGGTTGTGAGGACAAAGTGCCAGAGCGAGGGATGGCCATGGCAGAGCCTTTGTTCTTTGTTCTTCATCCCTGAGCCTGTGGTGAGACAGGTCCTGTTCACATCCCTGCCTTGCTGCTTTGGCAGCTTACCCGTCTGCCTCCGCGTGCTCCCTGCCTCCTGGACACAGGCACGTTGTGGCATCGCAGCGGCCGTGCCTCTGATCTGAGGGTCCGACCTCTTGGTCACTCTCCCATGAAGGGGGTCTGCCAGAGAAGGAGGGGAAAGGGTTGAGCCCAGCTGAGCCAGCATCAGGCAGTCGCTGCCCCGCTGCCTGTCCCGTTTGCAGCTCCTCTCTGGAGCTGAGGACAAGAGGCACAGGCCAGAAGGTGGCCAGGCCTGGCAGGGCAGTCCCGAGGCTGGCACTGAGCTTGTGCCTGATGCCTTGTGAGCTGGGAGGAGAGAACCCAACCTCTTGGAGAGCCGGATCCCCATGGTGAGCATTTCCATCATGAACAGCTCTTGGTTCAGGCAGCACGGGCAGCGGAAGGCGATGCCCGAGTGCAGGGCCAGTCTCTGGATGCAGTGCCGGTGGAAGCGGGCGTCCTGGCACGCGGGGCACCCCATGGTTGTGTAGGAGATTTTGTCATCCACGGTGTCCAGGCAGATGCTGCAGGTGTTGTCCTGGCTTGGACGTGGCTGCAGTGCCTGCTGTGGGCGATGCTCCCAGCAGAAGGACCTGTGAGGAAGGTGGGGGAGATGAGCAAGGGAAGGGAGGAAGTGCGGAGTCCTTTGGCTGTGATGGCGATGTGGGTGCAGGAGCACCAGCCACTGTGTGGGTTCTGCCCCTGTCTCTGTCAGGATGATGGCAGCTGTCCCCATGGGCTCCTCCCTTGGGTGGCCACTGCAGGTGGAAAGGACTTGGAGATGAACAGGGGGCTCTGAGGTGAGGACGGGCTGCCCTTACCTGTAGGCACCAAAGTACTGGGTGACACATTCGCCGTCCGGGGCGCAGGGCAGGTGGAAGGTGCGCTGGCAGCTGGTGTGGCAGCAGGTGATGCTGGCCCCCATCTTGCAGCAGATGAAGCAGCTCTGGAAAGAGCACAGCAGCCCCTGAGTGTCAGCATGGGGCTTTGAGGCCGGAGTGCATCTCCAGACAGGGAGGGGGATGTGGGCAGTGCCAGCTCGGATCCCCCAGAGCCGTCTGTGCACGAGGCTCCTGCGTGTGCCGGGTCTGGGGCGTCGTTGCTGGGGAGCAGGAGGAGCTGCTGAAACCTGTCCTGGTGCAAAGCTCCCTGCTCCTGCCAGGTCCTCCTCACCTTCTTGGCTGCTTCTCTGATGATGTGCCTGGTGTCCTCGAGGAGGAAGTGTCCAGTGTCCTCTTGTGGGAAAAGCCCAGTGGCGAGGATCTGCAAAGCAGGGAAGGCCAGAGTTTGTGAGGTCAGGAAGGCAGGGTGGTGCTGGGCAGAAAGCTGGGGCAGCCCCAGAGAAGTCACCTGGCAGTAGGTGTGGACACAGAGCTGGCACTGCACTGTCTTGTCCCCACAGATGTCGGTGTCGGCCTGGGTGCGGTGGCACAGCATGCACGCTGCAGGAGAGAGCCAGTGCCCAGGATGAGCAGGGCTGTGGGGCTGGGCGAGTGTCCGTGCAGGATCAGTGCCAGGGCCCTGCTGGGGCTGTGCCCTGCTGGCTGCAGGGCAGGGCAGGCACAGGTGCCCCAGCAAGTGCCCAGAGCCCAGCCCTGCCTCGCCCTGGTATCGTTCTTGCCTCCTCGCTGGCTGCCCTGGACCCCCTGTGCCCGTGATGGGGAGCTGTGGGGAGGGAGACTTCTGCTGTCACCTTTCTCCTTGGGGACAGTTTCTGGCTGTGCCATGTTGGATCCAGAAGAGGTTGATGGCGAGTGCCTGGAGCGTCTGTAGCCCAGCACTGCTGGGATTTCTCCTCCTGACACTTCTGCAGCAGGGCTGAGTGAAGAGAGAAATGCGTCTGAGCTGCGTCAGAGGCACCAGAACCCTCAGACTTACCCTTGTCCCTGAGCAGCCTCGGGCAAACTCCCTCTCTGTGATCCTCTCCTCGACTCTGGGGGTTGTGTTGATGCTCAGCCACGTTTTATGGCTTAGTCTGGGGTGATGATGTCACTGGGGCCACTGTGCCATGGCCAGCAGCGATCTGTGAGCTCCTCCAGAACCATCCTTAGTGATGTTGTCACAGTAGTGGCTGGTTTGGAGGGGATGGGATGAACTTCTGTCACTGAATTTTGTATTTGTGAGCAAATCAGTGTGGGTGACACGGTGCTGTGTAGAGCCATGGCTGAGCATGTCCTGCTCCTGAGCCCCAGCAGCAGGGAGCAGGCTGGGGCAGCAGCTGCTGGCAGGGGACACAGGTGGGACAGCAGATCCCTGGATGCCAGGGAGAGCCCACAGCTGACAGCGTGTCTGCTGAGCTGCACCAGTGCAACTTGCTGCTGGCTGGTGACTTCCATACTCTTGGAGGTAAGCTGTAGCCCTCATTTTTGCATACTCTGGCTTTCATGTGATTTTATCTTGGGGGATTGTACATGTGGAGTTTGGTTTCAAAGTCCCAACAGTCCCAGGAGACCTGAAGGCAGTGGCTTTGTTCCCTCTTTGGACAGCTGGGATGTGCTGGGTGGGGAGCTGCATCTGTGTGCCCAGATGGCACCTGTGTCCTGGCCAGAGTTCATTTCCAGTGAGAAAAGAGGTTTTGTCACATGAAGGGGTAATGCCATCATACACGCTTGTGATGTGAGATATGCACAGAAATCCCCAAACAGCTTCTTTTTCCCATTCCTCACCCTACTGTGAAAGTGGTCTTGCATGTGGAACTAGAAAAATCTAAATCTTGTGTTTCTTGCAATGGCCATTCCATGGGGATAAGCTTTATTCCTTTGCTATGTAATCTCATTTTCCCCTCAAATCCTGAATTCCTGACCTGTTTACTGCTGCTGACCTATTTACTGGTCTGCTGAAAACAGGGGCTTTGCATGCAGTGATCTGATTTATGTGCCACCTTGCAGTCATGCCTTTATAACTCTGGCACTGCACACTCAGATTTGGATGTGACCAGTTTTTTCCTAGCACAGATTAATAAATCTGTGTTTTGAGTCTATCTGACACAGTTCCATGGCTGGAAAAAAAGATACAGGAAAGGTTGAGAAGTTGTTGGCAGGAATTGTTTTAAAATCTGTATTTCACAGCAAGCTCATCATCAGCACAGGCGATGTAATGGGCATGATTAAATAGTTTAGTCATAGGTAAGAGCAATGGGAACAGTGATCCTTCATGTTATATCCAATTACATCATTCCTCCCAGTGAGATCTAGTGCAATTCCCCATATTTTCCTCTAGGAAGTATAAAGTATAAATAAAACATTTCATTGTGTAGCAAAAGGCAACAGCAAGTTTTGTAAGAAGATGTAAGAAAGAATGTCTTTTGTAAGAAAATTGGGAATGAATGTTCTGCTGTTTGTATTTCTTCTTTCTCCAGGACGACTGGTTTTTCCAGGATGTTTTTCTTTCCCCACTTTTTCTGTGCCTCATCTGTTACATTCTCTAAATGTCACTAAAAAGAAAACTTAATTTATTACAACTTCATCACCTTTAATTTCTGAAAGGTCTGTCTAATTATACCCTTAAATACCTTGGGAGAGGCACCTCAGACATTTTTGAGGCTCTCTGGGAGTAGTTTTGGGTGTGTTTTCCATGTCTGGGTAGTATCCAGGGGACTGCTTTTACAGATGAACAGATGACAGGTTTTTGCCTGGGCACAGCAGGGATGGTGCAGCTCTGTCTGGGAAATCCCAAAATACTGAGTGAACATGGCTGGCATTGTATTTCCTGCCATCAGACCCAGCGGTGTCAGGTTTTCTCAAGGGCAAAGGGAGCACTTTTCTGTACGTTTTCAACTCCACTCCCCCAAATCTGTGAAAGACACAAGGTAAAGGAATATCCCAGGCTTTTTTTGTTATCTTGGGAAGTTGATCTGTTTGAGGCCACCTGGCATCAGAAGCAGTCCCTTAGACTGACTTGCATGCCATGGCCTGACACTCTCCCCAGGTCAAACTTCTCTTTTAGACTAAATTTATTTCAAATATGATTAGAATGACTTGCCCTGTGGAAAGTTTACCCCAACATAAGGCTTAAAGGTTTTGAAATAAACCTTTTTCTTCAGTGTAGGAAAAATGTGGCCTTTACTCTAGAGTGACATAGCCCAGCAGATCTTTTATTTTTGCTGAGCTAGAGTTGTGTGTGAATCACAGGACTGGGGTAGGATGGCAGGGAGGGGGTTATGGTTTCTTGGAACTCCGTAGGAAAATCTGCTTTTTTTCCCATTGTCTGCTCATCCCAGCTGGTTTGTATCACCTCCAATGGTTTGCAAGGATTATTTGTTTCTACTACTTGTAAACCATTTTCTTTCATGCAACTCTTCCCTCAAAATGACCTTTCCTCTTTTCTTTATATACAGATTACTCAGCCCAGCATCCTCTCAGGCCTAGGATGCACTGTGACTGCAGCCTCTGTTATCATTTCCCACATCTCATGTGTTTTGGTTTCCTTTTCTGGGGAGAACCTTATAATAAAAATTTATTATCTGGAGTAGGAGTGTTTTAGATGTGTTTTAAGAAATGACCAGATGAACAGTGAAACTCAGTGCTACTTGAGTAGTTCCTGGGTCTCACAGAATCCTTGAGTGGTTTTTGTGCTGCAGCTGCCTTGGCCAAAATCTCTCTGCATCCTGCTTCCCAAAGAGACAATCTGGGCTATCCCAAAGCCCCAGTCCCAGGTAACCAGCTGTACCCCTCCCTGCCCTCAGACAAACAGAACTCAGTAAATGGCACACATTTATAGCATTCCTGCTGAATGCCTGGGCTTGCAGGTTCTGACTCAACACAGCAGCTCCTTTCTCACCAGCTGCCTGGGAGTAGTTGGTATTTCCAGACCTACAGGGCAAAGAAAAAGAGATTGATGTGCTCATGTCAGCCTTGTCCTCACCAAGGATGGGCTGCCAAATGCTACTGAGGCAATGGTGAAGCAATCTGAAGAGAACAGGTCTAGTGATAAATTAATTGCAAATTAAAGTTTGTTGGTTTTCCTTTACTAATCCCAAAGAAAGCAAGAGGCAGTACATATAACACAGGTGGTATATTGCCAGGCAAGGAAACAGAATGAACAAAGCTTGGAAGGACTCAAATCTGGGTGAAGGAGAACCTCTGTGATGGAGCAGAGGTGAGGGATGGATACCAAGAAAATAATTAGAAAATTATGATTTTTTTCATTGCCTTTATGTCTGTATTGTTGTCTCTAAGGACACGAGCTTCTCCGCAGGGGTTTTGTGGAAACCATGCTGAGTTTTGTTTCTTTGGGGAAGAGTTTTCAGTGGATAAATGCACTTTTACCCTCGCTCCCAATTTATCACCCAGTCTGTGCATTATCTGAGTGCTCTGATGCTGTAGTGTCTTGCAGTCCAGTCTGGTTGGCTTCTTCTAAAACCTACCCAAACAACACTCCCCACATGTCAGTGCCTGTGTGTGTGCAGAGCTGTGTGATTCCTCCCTCTGATCCTCCCCTGGCTGAGGAAGAGGAGAGGCTTGTCACAGCAGGCTCCTCTGCGAGGGGGCAGCTTTTCCTCACAGCTCAAAGCCACAGATCATGCTGAGCTGGGAGCCAGCACAACCTCACAAACACATAATTAAAGCACTTTTAATTCAGGGGGCAGGTTCTCCCTCCCTGTAACCTTACAGCAGATGTGAATGTTGCAGTGATACTGCATATCCCATTGCTTCTGCCCTCCTTGAAACACCTGATTTGTGGGGCACCTCACAAGGAGTAACCTTTCATTTTCCAGTGGTATTTTCAACAAAACCAGAGATTTAATTTATTACATTCAGGGACTCTTGAATAGGACTATTTTGCTTTCTCCAGAAACTTTTAATAGAAGCAGAATTTTTTTTCAGTATTCCTGTTACTTTCCTTTTTTTTTTTTTCCATATAAGATGAAATATCTTTGTAAAAATTGTTTTTAAGGTCCTTTTAGGTAATTACCAGGAGCTGGAGGGAGGTTCTGGGCCAATAAGGAGATGATTTGCTTCCAGAGCTGTTGGTACTGACCATGTCTGCCCATGGCAGCCTCCCTACTGCACAGGGCTCTGCAAATGCAGCTCCTTGTTTTTCCTTCAGTCACACTGGTGCTGCCCAAATGGCTCTGGCTCATGGAGATAGAAATGTGCTATTCCAGAGCTCTGCTCCTCAACCAACAAATGAATATCTTCACAAAGGAAAATACTTGGCAATCTAATACTGCTGGCAGCACTTTTCCACACTCCTATAATTAAACAGGTTCTAACTGAACTATGTATAGGGGTCTGGCTGGGTCTGGAAGTAATGGGTTTATTCTCTACTCTTCTGCTGCTCTGCTCTAAATGGGCACTAAGTATTTTTGTTGTTTACAGAGATTATTCTTTCTTTCAGTGTGCCTAGATTCCATCCACAGCAGCCTTCCTCTTGCTCAGTGTTTCCCCCCACAACTACCATTAGTAGTAACCTGACTTCAGAATAAGTTTCTGGAGGAGCTGTAGAAGTTTGAGTGTAATCAGCTAAACAGATTTCACTGCAAATATTTGGTGTTTGGGAAGGATACAAAGATCACAGAATCATGGAATAGCCTGAGTTGGAAGAGACCCACAGGGATCATCCAGTCCAACTCCTGGTCCTGCCCAAGACACCCCAACAAATCCCCCCTTGTGCTTGAGAGCATTGTCCAAACCCTCTGGGAGCTCTGGCAGCCTTGGGGCTGTGACCCTTCCCTGGGGAGCCTGTTCTGAAGTACAGGACACATTTTACAATGCTGGAGGTTGGTTCAGAACCAGAATATGGAATTGGTATCCCCAGATAAGAAGCAGAAAACGGGAGGCTATAGAAAGGGTGAAAATGCCCCTGCAGCAAGGCTTTGCCCTTTGTGAATAAAGAGGACAAATCCATTCAGAGAACTGGTGGTGTATGTGATAAAAATCCTCCTTGGCTCATTTCTCATTCCTGACCTCAACAAGCAGTTGGAGCATTGAATGTTGCAGCCTCCCAGAGCTGGAACTCCACAAGTTTTACAGCTGGCATTTTACTCTTGATGGTTCAGCTTATGATGTAGAGTTGGATTTGAACACCAGCCCAGGTTTTATGAGTGTGTGTCAGGTTAAAGGCAGTGGAGTGGCACTGTGCACCTGATGGCAAGGCAGGAACAGGCATTTATAAACAGGGGTGTTACCAGGAACAGCAAAATTGGCTGGAAAAACACATCCAACCTTGCAAGTGCTAAATTTTAGTACTAGAAACCATAAATTTTACTGCTTCCATGAAGAAACAAAACTGCACCCCCTCTAGTCCCAGAGTGACAAATCCTAAAATATTAGTATCTTAAATTCTTCTAGGAATTTCTTTACAAATCTTAATGCCTTCCCTTTCAGCTTGCCCCTAAGAGGGTGGGGAGTGCTGCTACCCTTTTACTGAGAGGTTGTTGGAGGCACAGAGGAGCTGAACAAAGACAGTCTGCTCCAGAGTATGGAGACTTGGCTTTGATTTGCAAACCCCAGCCCTCTGCACTAACCAGGGCACAATATTTCCTTGTTCTTCTGCCTTCTGAAAGGGCCACTGAGGGTTTGGCTAAGAGCCCTTTTTTAATAAATGGGGGCAAAAAAGAAAAGAGAATGAACACTTTGGCTTATCAAGTGTTGTTTGCTGAAACTGAGAGTTGGATTGTGACTCCCAGATCAGAGGTTGGCTCTGTTGTGTGTTTGTATGTTGTCTAACACAGTGGATAATTAGTCCCAGTTGGGATACTTTGGATGTACAAATTATGCAAATATATTTACTACAAATAACAAAAACAGTTTAAAAAAATGGGCAAACTCTCTCTCTTCTCTTTTTCATTTGAGCCTCAGCGTTTTCAGTTAAAATTCAAATCATTCATTCCATGGAGCAGCCTTTGCCTTCAGGTTCCCTAATCATCTCCTCTGGGAAAGTAATAAAATACATTTTTCCAATTATTTCCATTACAGTTTTTCTAGATAAAAGAGGGCTTATTCCCAGTCTTGATCTATCAGTTGTTGCTTGATCTCTTTAAAATCCACTCTCATTCTGCTCAGGCCTTGCTTGTAATCAGTTGTGAACAGAAATGTTGCTCATGGGTGACGAGGTAAAAATGAGCAGTCAAGAAGAGACTTCGATAAAAAATGCTTGGTTTGATCTTTGCTGCCAGTGACCTGATGATGGGATCAGGTTTAGGCCAGTGACATAAAAGTTTTGAAAGCCCTCTTGAGCTCTCTTGGAGCCCCTCCAGGCACTGGAAGGGACTCAGGTGTCCCTGGATCATTTTCCAGGTGAACACCTCCCAGCCTGCCTTTGTGGAGAGATGCTTCATCCTTTGGAGCATCTCCATGACCTCCTCTGGTCTCTTTTACCAGGTCATTGTAAATAAAAAGAACTAAAACAGCATGAAAATTTCCTTAAGAATTTCTGGGAAACATGCAGCTGGCTAAAAAGCAAGTGAGGCTTTTTTTCTGTTTCTTTTTTCCTGATTTTTTTTCTGGGCAAAGCTGACCCAGAGCTGGAGCTGTGTGTCACTAGTTTGACTGGAAAAGAAATGTCATGGATAACAATCAGGAGATTGACAAATAACATTTTATCAGGAATAATGTTTTTATTATTACAGGACATTATGCCTTACACAGTGTGGTTTATTTAGTCAAAATAATTACTGACACCCCAGTGTCCTTCTGAGTGTCAGTAATTATTTTGACTAAATAATACAAGTGTCACTTCACAGGACTCTTCCCTTAGCTGAATGCATGATGGTCATTTTCTTCAAAGGTTTAACGAATGGGTATCTTATTAGGAATAATTGAAGAATATCCACAGTAAATTAATAGCAAATTTCTAATGGGAAATATTTTCACTGGAAGCCATGACACTAAGCAATGAATGAAGAAGTAATATTAAGTAAAAAACAGCAGCAAAGGACAGCTTGATTTTGAAGAGCTAGTGAAGAATTAGGCACAGAAATTTCTTTAATTAAAGTTTCAGTCAGTTCCCAGACGGTCAAAGAACAACATGATGCCTTTCACACTGCAATTTTCTCACAAGTTTATTTATAATTTCCCATCTACTTTTTCTCCAGGGTCCCATATTTCCCCATTTTTTCAGGAGTGCTGACAGCAGCTGCTTCCAAACTTTTATCATCAAAATGACACGGATACAAACAAGGCACATCAGTCCCATGACCCTTCACATCAGGGAGCAGAAATGCTGGATGACTCTTCTTTAAAAGCAGCAGAGCTGCTGTTGACCTGCAGAGTCCTGGAGACCTTGTATCATTTATTTGTGGTGAGATGGAGCTCCCCTAACACACCTCAGGGCAGGAGAGGAGTTCAGTCCTGGCATATCCCCAAAAACCAGGGATGGCTTCACCTGTCACCCACTCTCAGAACAACCTGGTCTAGTGGAAGGTGTCCCTGCCCATAGCAGAGGGTGGAAATGAGATGAGCTTTAAAGTCCCTTTGAACCTAAACCCTTTTATGACTTTCTGAGCATGCTCCCACCAAATATCACTGCCCAGACCAAGGGGGTTTGTCCTTGGTGCTTTGAGCTGCTTGTTTTGGTCTGTGATTGGCACAATTTAACTGCTGTGGAAATCAGACTCTCATCCCTGCTCCCTTTATACAGAGCTCATAAGGAGCCTGTTGTTGTCACCTAAACAGAAGCACAGTTTGCACTGAAGTCACTTTTGAAGCCAGCTCTGCTTTCTCCACACATGGCACAACGATGTTGTTTTCAATCTAAAAGACTTCTACTACCCTTCAGGGACAAGAGTAATAAGAAACACAGCAAAAGTGAATTCTTTTAGGGAAGACACGTGTTAGGATTTGTGTCTGCTCCCTGACAGCCTCCCTTGACATGAATGCAAAGAGGCTGCCAGGCATGCTGCTGAATGAGGGGATGCCTTGGAGATTTAAGACTGCAACGTACCAAAATAAAGACATAACAATTCCACAGTGCACACACCACAAAGCTCTCTAGGGGTAATTACACGGTGATCTGTAGGAATCCATAAATATCCTGCTGTCACATGCTATTTCTTAGCAAAATCTACAAAGTTTCAGAATAATGAAAGGATAAGTTACATGATATCTGTGCCCAGTGACTCAATAAAGTCACTTTCACAGCTGTTTTGACATAACACCACCTTATTTACGAAGAAATTGTTATGTTGAAACAGCTGGGAAACTGCTTTTAATGTTGCCTGACTTTACATCTATTTGTAACTGAGACACTAATAGAAATCATGCTTATCCAAAATGCCCTGTGTGTTGAACAAGCTACAGAGGTAATTTTGGCAGTGCTGTTCTTAGGGCTCTGTCAGTGAAAGCACTTGTTGCTTTAAGTCCCATAATTCTTCCTGGTTCTCCCTGATACTTCCCCATAGGAAAAAGGTCTTTGAGGTCAGAGAATATTCTCCATTCTTTAAAGAGGAGCCACTTTCCTAAGACTTAAGTGCAAACCTGAAGCATCACTCAGTGCCACTGCTGTGAGCCATGAAAACTCTGTCTCTTAATAAGAAACACTGAGAAAAGAAGGTAGAGTTGTCCAGAGAAGCACTCATGTGACCAGAAGTTTAAAAGTGGAATAAGGTGACACTTTGATTTTGTTTGTTTTGCAGATTTTTATGCAGGAAGATGGGGGGATGCTGAATTTCCCAATTCCTTGAAATATGGCATCATCCAGGCTCCCTGTTGTGTCTCCTTTGGAGGAGAGATCTGGCAAGAAGAGCAGTGGCAGAGCAAAACTTCAAGGCTGATATGACATTTTTAAGGAACTTTAAGTGATTTCTTGGATGTTGCAGAGTATAAATTAATCCATTTTAACTGAGATTGCAAAGAGAGCCATTTAATAAAAGCCCAGAGTTCTGGGGTGAGGATCCCAGCCATTGTGATAACACTGTGATGCTCAGAGCACTCCTGATGTTGTGCCTGCATATTCATCAGGAGGCAGATTTGCCTGATCAGCAGCGATCAATAACCCATCACCTTTGGAAAGAGAGGACACGTAGCAGCCTTTGAGGTGATGCAGGAGCATGATTTCTCTCTAAAAACCCAAATTCTGTGTCCTGGTTCTGACAGGTAGCGCTGATCAGCCTGGTGTGAGGTGTTGGTGAGGCTGTGAGAGGTTCATTGCTACAAATCCCCACTCCTGGTGGGTGTGAGTTTTATAAACTGATGTTTTAAGAGGGATCATTATGCTGTGTTTCAGAACAATAAGGCAGCACACTGAAGGCAATCAGCAATGTGCCTGTGCTGTGCATCTCAACTCAGGGCTGCAAGTGCCTGGGGAAGAGATTCCCAGCTCATGCATTATTCATCTACAATAACTATCTTTTAAATTATAGGAGGTAACAACAATCAGTGCTCATTCACCACTGCCATCACTACCCTTAACAAGGACCAGCCCTGTAATTTCACTGCACAAGAATATTCCTGGAATCTCTCTCCTTCTCAGGCTCTTACAAAAATGCAGTGAATAGGGAAAAAATCATGGTTATGCATGTCCTTTCTCTGGAATTTCCCCAGCATCATGACTGCTTCCAGTGGTGGAATCTGCTGAAAACTTCTGGAGCTGAAGTGCTGCAGTTAGTGAAAATTGTAGAAGTATATACTCCCTTCCATTTGTGATGTATGATGGACATTTCTCTGCTTTTCTTTCTGCTAGGTACATTGTACAAGCTGGTTTCTGAGGATAAACACAATTATGTGTGGAAATAATGGAAAATGTGTTTAGACCATGTGCTTTTGTTGCTTAGTTTAATGATTTTGAGGTAGATGTCACATTGTGAAAAGCTGCATTTCCTTTTTGGAATGTATTTTATCAGCTGGACCCATTGCTTCTGGCACAGATATGAGTGTTACACCAAAAAAGTCATGAAAGATCAGGAGGAATCACAGCCAGGGGTTCTGAGACATCCATTAACCCAATATCACACTGGTGAGAAATCATTTTTTCCTCCTTCCTAAGTGGAATAAAGAAAATTGAAGAGATGGTAATCCTGGTGAGGCAGCCCTGGCTGGACTCACTCTGTTGAGGTGTTGGTTTATTTGATTTTAGCTTTGAATAAGGATGAGACACTTCAGTTTGCAGAGCTGTTTTCTATATGTGAGGATAAGTGAGATGCTGCTGGGATACAGAATTTCCCCCTTCTGCTCTGAAATCTTTCACAGAGACTCACACATAATCATTGTCCCCCAGTTATATAAGCAAGTGTCCCTCAGTTCATCAAGCACAGAGAAATATTACCTGTGCCACTGCCATTGTTAAAATGGATTGCAAGAGGAAGACATAAAATAAGATTTTGACAGCAAGGGAGACAAAGAGATGGAAAAGAAAATGTGATTTTCTCCAGAACATGCAGATTATTTTCTAAATCCTAAAGAGTGACTATTTCTGGAGAATACAAATCAGGCAGTACAAAGGAAGAAAAATAAATTAGATGCACAGCTAGGTAAATCTGCTTAACTGAGTACTTTAGCTGAGTGCAGGTGCCTCTTGTTCCCTAAATGCTGTGTTCATCCACCCTGTTCCATGCACACCTGCAGTCACAGGTGAGGGCTGTAACTCCAGGCTTGAGGCTGCTGTCATTTGCACCTGTAGCACCTTCAAAGTGTCCCAGTTTGCTTATGGACACTGCAGTGTTTTTCTTCAAAATTGGCTGAAATTGGAACAATTTTCCCTGAGCTGCAGAGTAAGAGGCTGCTGCAATGGCCTGCAGATGTGCAGCTGGAGAGTTGGATGGCATCAGTGGTGGCAAGTGAAGCTCAGCAGGGATAGGAACCAGAGTCATTAAGGCTGGAAGAAGCTTTTAAAAGCATGAAGCCATTAACCCATCACTGCCAAATCTACCTCTCTTTCCATCCCTTTAGCATTCAGTAGGGAGCAACAAAGTTATGAACAATTTTGAGCATTGGCCACCACTGAAGAAGAGATTAAATAGGATTTTCATTCTGTTAAAGATGAAAATCCGAGGAATCTAACCAGCTGAGACCTGTTTTATTTTCAAGTACTTATTTTCACCTTTCCCTCTGCTAATGCTTTATCAGAGAAATTTTGGTGACTCGGGGAGTCTAAGCTCCTGTGCAGCCTGGTGAAGAAGTGGTGCAGTCTGCTCTGAAATGCAGCTGTGCAGGCTGAACAGCTCACATGTGGGTTTGGGGGCTGTAATGAGGAGCAGAAGAAGAGTTTCTGTTCCTCCTGACCAGGAACATGATAAAGACTTCCCCAAGGTACAGAAAGGAATGTCCTTGAGTCCTGCAGGGACCACCCCTGGTCACTGTGAACTCATCATCTCAGCGAGGAGGTGACTCACTCACTGCCTTGAGCACATTGTGAGTGAGGGGCATTAAGGGGTAGAAGCTTATGACCACTGAATCAGACTGAATCTCCTCAAGAGAATTAATATCTCTTCAAGAATTAACCCTGAAGCTGCAATTCTAAAGCTGTGAATTAATTTTCCATCAGAGTTTCAGTGCAAGAGCAGGTAAACCCACACTACACTCAGCTTGAGCATCACCCTCCTGGTTTTTCCTCCAGAAAACATTGAAAGAAGCTGTTTGCAGCACTCTTTCATTTTTTGTAAAGCACTGCTTATGGTCTACCTTACTTTTTTGGTAACTTTTACTCTCTGTCTGAAGGCCTTTGCAGCACACACTTGCAGAGAGTAGAGGGTTGGAAGGGACCTTAGAGATCATCCCTGTCATGGGCAGGGACCCCTCCCACTATCTCAGCTTGCTCCAAGCCCCATCCAGCCTGGCCTGGAACATTTCCAGGGATGGGGAGTCCACCTGATTTTGAATGCCTTGCCCAGTATTTCATGTGAATAAACATTGTGCAGAGTAGCTACAAGCAGGTGGACTCCTGACCCTGGTGAAATCAATCTACCTCCCCACTCAGTCTGTGCAGAATCATTTTTGGAGATAATGTTGGTTGTGATGTGGTTCTGTAACTTGGCAGAATGAAAATACTTTCAGTTTTAGTTGAAATGCCACTGGGGGGAAAGGAAGTCACAGTCTCACTCATTTGTTGGTGAAAGCTCATATCCTGCACTGCCAAGTGACATATTTCCTGTCCTTTTGGGTTCATGGCTTTGGAGTTTTTAGGGGGCCAGCTGATGTGATGATACAGGTTCAGCTCGTTTCCTACATGTCCCCAGAATAAATGTCCAAGAAAATGGAATTTAATAGATCAAGGAAAGATTAATGTAGCAGTAAATGGGCAGAGGCAGAGGAATGTCTTAGCAAGCTGCTGTTCTCTCATCTTGACTCTCTCATCAATACTTTTCAATCTACTGTGCTGAGAGGGATATCACTTTTAATGCCCTAAGGTCACTAAAACCTCACATGAAATCTGTAATCCCTGAGCTGACAGCACAGCAAATGATTTCTCTATTGGTCTTTATAACTGTAATTGCCACTGAACAGAATCTTTATCTATTTCTCACTCTAAATTATGTGACTGATGACACGGATGGTCTCTGTGCAAAGATAAACCCGATGGTTTCTGATGGTGTGAAGCTGATGAACAGTGCTATCTGTTGGCTTTTATGTCTTTCAAAAACAATTTCTTGCCAGATGGTCTTCTGAGATTGTACAGTCTTCTCCTCTGTAGTTGAAGTAACATTGACATTGTAGCATAAACCTTAATTTCCTAGGTATTGTAACCCATAACCACATAATGTAAAAAAAAAAAAAAGCACCTAAGAAAAATCCTTAAAAACCAGTTTTCCCTGTTGTAGTGTAAAACAGAAAAGACTGCAATGCTGAAGAGTTGTACAGGTTTGTAAAGCTACTGATTTGTGGGGTATACATGACTTAGGGCAAAATTAACAAGATACTGTGATTTTTATTAATTTATATCCTCACATGCACATGCACTCATTGCTGTCTGCTGAAGAGCTGTGCTGTGTAGTAGCTGCTTATTTATTTCTTTCAGGTCATGGAGATTTCAGGGATGGGGCAGCCTCAGCTTCTCTGGGCAGCCTGTGCCAGGGCCTCACCACCCTCACAGCCGAGAATTTCTTTCCAGTATCTAATTGAAATCTCTCCTGCTTTGGTTCAAAACCATTCCCCCTTGTCCTGTCACTATCTGCCCATCTTTCCCCTTCTTCAGTGGCTTGACAGTGCTGGTGTCAGGAGTGCAGCCACCTTTAGCTGCAGAGGAACAGAAATGTTCATTTTAATCAGGAGCAAGTGGGAAATGACTTTTCCTGGGTGCCCTCTGCAGTGCTGAGCTCAGCAGCAGCAGGGCAGCTTTCCTTTATGGCAGAAAATGCCAGCCTTTGAACTGCTTGGCAGGTAGCAGAACTTTAATGTTGTCCAAAGACTTTTTTTCCTCTTTTCTTTGTTCCCAGCATTGTCTTCCTATATTTTTCAAATAGATATGAAAGCAGTGGGCTGGATTCTGGGCTGGTTGAGCTGTTACATGTGACTCAATAAAGATATATTGATTTATAGCCGCTGAGAATCTGGTTTTATACAAAACTTATTACCAACTAAACCCCACCAAAATTGCTGAGTCTGATCCTACTGATCCTTGGTTGCTTCAGTGAAAAAAAGTAGTTTTATTGTCAATAGCTTTATGCATCTCTCATGTCTAAAAAATGTGTCCCACAGTTTATGAAAAGCTCTGTCTTTAAATCCATCATCCATTGAGGCCTGTTGTAACCCCTGGTAATTAGAACAAACCAAATTAATACACTTTCTACGAAACAGCACTCCAAATGTTTTAGATAAAAAGTGATTTGGGGTGGAAGGCACGTAATTTTCCAAAGGAGACAAGCACCAGTACAGAGCAGCACTGAGCTAACAGAAAATATGGTTGTTTTTAGAGCAAATACCATCTGTCATAAAGCCATGGGAAAACTCTCAGCAATATCATAAATGTGACCGTGGATGAACTTGGAGGATTTCTCCAGAACCTTCCCAACATGAGGAGAAAAACCATTCCAGGGAAATCTCTCATCTTGAACCCATGTGGAAACTATGCAAGGAAGTATTAATTTCTGGAAAAATGTTCAAAGCAGTTGAAAAGTGGGAAAGGAAAACAGCATATGGGGATGAAGCAACTCCATGGATTTAAACAGCAAACAGGAACAGAGGTAGCTGCACAGTCAACAGCCTGACTGACACAGCAGCCAGCCAGGAAGCCAGATGCTGTGGCTACAGAAAATATCTTCCACCACTTGGCATTTGACTCCTCTAGCTGCCAAGGACAATGGGAAAAATTCACATGTGGCAAGTCACACCACAGGATCCAGGAGGCAATTGCATATGAAGAGAGCTTGGCTTTAAAAAAGGCACGGCTGCTCCTTTTTTTTTTTTTTTTTTTTTTTTTTTTTTTTTTTTTTTTTTTGGGAAAGAAAAAGGCAGAGGAGCTTTTGTGCAGGGGAGATGACACTCCAGTGTTTGTTCTTGTCGTTTCTAGTCAAGGGGATTTTTGGGTGCTTAGGTGACAGCCCCAGTGCAAGGTTGGACACATGACAGGTTGGCAGCACTGGTAGGCACCCATAGGTGGTGGCACCCAAGGTGGAGGGAGCAAAAATCAGCAGAGGGGAGTTGTTGGGGCTGTTTCTGAGGAATGAAAACAGCATTTCTTGGAGGAGTCCCACTTTCCTGTCCTGTGTGCAGGCAGACACCCAAGGCTTGCTTTTACAGGGGGAGGCTGGGGAGTCAGAGCCATTAAAAGTTCAGCAGGGTTTAGGCAGAGGATTGGGCTACACCTGTGTAAACTGAGTTTTTGTCTTAATTTCAGAGAGATTCATGTGTGTACTCTAGCTGCCACAAGAAGGTCAGGCAACAATCCCTTATTTTCTGATAAGACTCTAATTACTCTTTTAAAAAGGATATATTCCCAAAGAAAGGGTGGTCTGAGGTTTGGAAGTTTGCTCTCTGGACATGCAGGACAGTGTTTTTTATGCCCTCACACATATTCCCATCTGCCTGTATTTTTTTTTTTTTTTTTTTTTTAATGAAAGAGGAAGCCAAAACAAAACTTTGATGGCTTTTCCTGCCAAAACCAAAAACTCCTTTGAAGGAAAAGATGATGATTTGCAGTGATTCTGTTCCCTCTGTGGGTAAGAGGCTGGACAGCTGAGCCCAGTGGGGGTCACATCCTTTGTCTGTCTGTCTGTCCAGCAGCACCACCTGAGCTTGGGCAGCATCACTCCAGGTGGTTCCTGGAGAAGGACTGAGACAACTCATCTAAAATAATTCCATCCTATTAGCTCATTGTCTGCTCTTGAAGTCTTCCCCACTTAACTCCCAGCTTTGCAGGAGGATCCTTTATTCCCATGATTCAGTGAAGGGTTTTGCTGTCATAAAGAATAAAAGCTTAGCACTGTTCTTGTTTTTCTAATCACACTTGGGTCACATGGTTTTAATTGCTGGTCTGCATTAATGGAGAATGGCTAAATCTGTTCTTTCAGTCACCAAAGAAAAAGAAGCTTGGCAAAGGAGACTTTCTACTGGCAAGTCCTCTGCTCCTGCTGGGAAAAATCTAGCAGGAGGATGTGTCCTTTAGACCAGTTTAAACGAAGTTTTTATCTTAATCTGCAGAGGGATTCATATTTGAACTCTTATCTGCCATGAGAAGGTCAAGCATGAATCCCTTATTTTCTGAAATAAGACTTTCTTGCAAAGCTCCTGCTGTGGGCTGGGATGGAATCCAGTGTGGATTGCCTACTGTGTCCAGCTTTGGCTATCTAAAGACTACAAAGGGATCCCACACTCCTCTCCCATGAACAATCATGTACCAAATGCAGAAAAAACACGTCCAACATAATCAAAAAAACTCTGAACTCTCCCAGCCCTGGGTGATTCTCAGCCAGGTTTTGGTGATCAAAGCAAACTGGGCTTTTTGTGGCTAGGAGAGAGATAGATCCATGGAATTTCCTCCTGGGAGAAGGGAGATGGGAAAAGATAGGAAATGCTTTGGGACCATGGTGTGCATGGTAGCTGGACCTGAGCCCAGGGAAGAGCATTTTATGGGGACTCCTGAGTTTATTCAGGTGTAAAACTCACCAGCACTTACTGGAAACACAGAATTATGAAGACACTCATAGGTAGGGAAAAGGAAGAAAGGAGGGACATTTCTCTCATGGATATTTTTCCACAGTTGATCTGTGTCCACAAAAATGGCCGGAAAGCAGCTGGGGATGTAAACTGGAGGTGTTTGGCATCTTGTTTGCACTGGATATTTCCTGCCTTTTGCTGTGCTTTCCCACCCTGAATGAACGTTTTTTTGGCACAGGCAAACTAAAACACATTGTAAAACATTAGCATTAGTACATGGACTTTTAATCTCCCTCCTTTTTTTCCCCCATATAAGGAGATAAATGCATTTAAGAAAATATTCTCTCTCACTTGTTTTATTAAATATTTACCTGGATGAATAGAATTGCTGCTAGAAGTTAAATTTGTATCCTGTGCCTCTGTGTGGGCTCTGGTGTCAGTCCCTGTGATCCCACTGGAACTATTCACAGTCAGCTCAAGGCCTAATTGATGATTTTGCACAAAGCTTCTATTTTTTTCCCTTAAGAATAAAGTAATATTATGTAAATTGCTACTCACTGGAGAATTTTGTGATAATTTCATCACTATCTGACATAGTTACTTAGACACCTTCCTTGTGACCTGGTTCCAAGGCAAGCAGAAAGACTTAGCCAATGCAATTAAAGCTCAAACTTTACAGTGATAGTCCCATCAAAAATTCTGTTAGCTGCTCACAATTTCAGCCAAGCAGCAGCTTGCCATGTGTGTAGCCTGTTTTCTGAGCAGCTTTTCCAGGGAGGGGAAGATGTCCTGTAGATATGTCAGTGCAAGCAGGATGTGCTCCCAGTGCTGCTTCCTGGAAACCCCTTAGTCCAGGGGCAGTGGAATCACTGTGTGAGTGTTTCTCTTGTGGGTCTGGGCATGAAGTGGGGTGTAAAGGATCAGGAGGACTCCAGGCTTGTCCCTGGGTCCTTCCCTGTGTGGAATTGCAGTGGGAGAATTGCAGGGGTCCACAGCAGTGAGAGTGCAGGTGGTTTTGTCCTTGGCAGCTCCACACAGATCTCCTCAGCCACAAGCTGGTAAAAAATAACAAATAACTCTAGAAGGGAGAGTATAAAAGCGAAACCACATGGGAGCAGCATAACAAGTCAGCTGTGCCTGAAGTTTAGTGTCACCAGCACCCTGACAAGTGTCACTGCCCTGTTCCTGTGCAGCTGTTTCCTGGCTCACACGTGAGCTGTCACCAGCAGGCACAGCAGCCACCAGCCAGCTGCACACCCTGGGTTTGCATTTCCTTCTTCTACAACAGGCTGAAAAGCACAGGGTGTTTCTGCTCCCTAATGCAGCACCTGTCAGGGACTTCACTCTGTACATCAAGGAAGAAAAATGGTGTTTATAGTCCCTCAGGACAGGAAAGTGGGGGTTTAAATAATTTTGCTTCTTTTAACTCCTCTGCTTTCTCCAGCACAGATGAAAGAAAACAACACATCAAATATTAATAAGAGAAAGATTTTTGAATTGTGCTTCCACTCCAGGAGCTCCTGAAATTACATGACACTTCCCTCTCCACCATCAGAGCCCTGTTGCTTCCAGACCAGCCAGAACCCATCCAGAGCATGTGGGAGCTGTTCTGACAGGAGGAGTCCCACTGAAACATGAGCATCCTTTGTGTTAGGATGCCAGGAAGCAAGTCTACAGCAGACAGCACTGCCTGTGTGGTATAAAGGTGTATGGCTACAGAGAAATTAAGTATTTCCAAACAAACACTAAAATTTATTCACAGGAAGTTTTTCCAGCCCTGGCACAGCTGCCCAGGGCAGTGGTGGTGTCCCCATCCCTGGAGGGATTAAAAAACTTTTGGATGTGGCACTTGGGGACATGGGGAATGGCTGAATGAACTTAGAGATCTTTTCCAAGCTAAATGATCCTGTACTCTGTGATAACACCTGGTGCTGGGAGATGTGACACTACTGGGAACTGGATAATCTCTTGCAACATGAAAAATAAGATTTTGGAAGCAGGCCTGTTAGCAATTCAAGGGCATGCCAGAATGAGGGTGGGCATAAGCTTGTTTGACAAAGTGCAGGGTGCTGCTGAGGGGGGACAGGTGGGAGGACAAAGGAGGGAGGGGAAAGGTGAGGTTTGCTGAGGAGGGCAAGAGCTGCTGGGTATGAGCTCAGACATTTGTGCCCTGATTTGTGCCATGGCACGAGGTGAGAAATACCTGCAGGTGCTGAGCCTGGGGCTGCCCATGTCATCTGCAAACACATCAGGGCTGCCTGATGGAAAATATTCACCCAGTTCCTTGTTCAAGAGGGAAACCTTTAAATTCAGAATTGTGAGATCCTGGTAACAAAGGGCATGTGCAGTATGTGATGAGTGATGCTTTTAGGACTTTTTTTGAGATTTATGATGTGCACTGAATTCATTTCATCACCACACACTTCATGTGGTTTTCTGCTGCATTTAGCTCGAAGCTGTGGTTGTGACTGATGAAGGATGCAGGCTGTGAACTGGGAGAGATGTGAGGAAAAACAGAGATACAGGAAAAAAAATTCATTGAAAGGGGGAGAGCACTATGTTAGGTGTCACTGGAATCAATAATTTTACAGCAAAATGGCTGGAACCCTCGGAGAGGAATTTGCAAACCTTCATAAAAAGGGAAGAGTGAAAAAGAGGAGGAAATAAAAGAGGGGAAGAGCCCTGAGCTGTGCAGGAAGCACATCTTCCGTGCCTGTGCACAGCCTCTGATAAATCACCTGCATTTCCTGCACAGGCTCTGGCCAGCTGGGCAAGAGACATTATAAATAAGTTGTTCTCCAGCGTTCTTTGGAAGGAGTTAGTCACTTCCACCTGAAAGAACAAGAATAAAATGGGAAAACACATGAGGAGGAGGTGGTGGGAGCAGAGCTGGTGGGGCTGTGGTCTCTTCCTGCGGATCCTGGTGTCCCCACTGCACCCCAGTGCTCCCTGCAAGGAGCTGCACCGTGCTGATGGACATCCTCAGCTCCCACAGGACAGACAGACAGACAGACAGACAGACAGGAACAGCAATTCCTGACAATCCCTGCTGTCCCTTCCCTCTCTGCATGGTAATCTGTGCACTGGAGCACGTCTGACAAGGAGCTGTGGGGCAGAGGATCCTTGTGTGCCTGATGACCCCAAGGACACACAGCCCAAAGCTCAGCTCCAAACCTCACCTGCTGCCCAATTTCCCTCAGCTCCCCATGGAGCTGAGCCCCTCAGAGCAGGAAAGTGGGTGCTTTAGCATCACACAGTCCTCTGCCCCTGTCATCATCAGCTGGAAATGAATTTTTCTGACGGCACAGGAAGCCAGCCCTCCACCCTCCTGGGTATCTATCTGCTAAAGTGAAAGAAAAATAATATTTTATCCTGGGATGATGCTTTTGGCTGCTATAGAGAACATTTGGAATTTATTGGGAAAGGCAAACAGTGGCCTTGTCACTGATGGCAATGGGAGCTTCTGTAGTTGGACTTTAGGTGTGGAATATGCACCTGACTTCTGTTAATGGATAGAAACACATCCCCACAGTGCTGAATTTGAAGCACAAAAATACATGGTCCTCTACCAAGCCTGGAAATCTGTTCAGCATCTACTTGTTTTTAACACATTTCCCATAAACAGGCTGGGAAAATCTTCTGTTCCACCTTCCCAGCAGACAGGGCAGGCAGTTTGGGACAAGAAAGAGATAAAAACACTGTTGCCAAGTTTATTTTGGGTTGTGCATGCAATCTTTCCTCTTTATAAAGATGTTCTATAAAATCAAGGAATAGCCCTAGTTCAGGCTACCTGATTAAGAGATGTTTTTTTTCTTTTTATTTTATCAAAAGTAGGAGGCACAATGCCAACCCCCAAACTATCATGGATGTCAGTGAAAGTAATTCACTTTATTAAATGGGTCATGGAGAATGTTGAAGGTCCAGAGGGTTTACACAGATACTGGAATGGAAACTATTGCATGAAGGTCCAACTAATAATTTCAGGAGTAGGAAGCAAAAAACTTAGCAATTAGACAATCTAATTAATGAGGATCTTTACATGATTAAATTAATGCCCTGACTGTGGTAAAATGTCACATTAACATTTCATTGACATTCGGATTTACTAATAGGACAAGTGTTAAGTAGTGATGCATGACGATTTTTTGGGACACTTTTAGAAAGAAGTGGTGCAGGAATTTGCTTTTCCATCATCACCTCTGTGGGCAGTGACAGATGTGAATGCCCACATCCTTGTCCTGGGAGCAATTTTGGTTTCTCTTTGACTTTATCCAAGTCATTACACTCTGTGTACAGCCAAGCCACTCCAGCTTACTGCAATACCCAACTTTTACTGTGCACCACTGACGTTTTTATACATTTTTTTAGCAGTTGGAGGAAGGGAAAATATATGGTTAATTGGACTTGTATTTTGCTGTTGCAAAATGACTTAAATACCTTATTCTATCTTTTGCTTTTATGTCAAGAATTTCACTGGTGACCAGTGTGGAGGAGAAATATTTTCACCATTTCAGTAATTTCTAAGTAACATGCTCTTGTTTTCTGGGGAGATTAAAACCTGTAGTGAATGAAACCTAAACAAGCATTTTTAAATCCACCTGAAATGAGCAGGGAAAAGACTCTGAAGTTACTGTAAATGTAATCCCTCCTTTGATATTAATTTGTTTCATCACTGGATTCTTTCAGGATTAGATGCAATACCCAGAACAATTGTAACAAGCTTTGGGAAAAAAAAAAAAAAAAAGCCTTTGCTTTTGGAGAGCCAACATGACACAGCTTTATCACACAGCTCTGTCTTTGCACCCAGTTTTCTCTGAACAAGTTGAATGCTATTGATTTAGAGACTGATGTTTCACCATTCAAATAAGGAACAGGGATGCTTGCAAGCATCTCTGGGCACCTGTCTTCTCTTTTTGGGTTAGAAAAGCTTTACTGTCTTATTTATCATCTAATCCTACAGCACAAGTGCATCACAAATAGGAGGTGCCAGCTATAGTCCCTTCTGATAACAGGACTGAGACAAAATCTGATTTCAGGTCCATGGGTAAAGGCCCAAATTCTGAACAAGAAGGTACATGCCTAGTCCAGGAACCTGGCATTACTTTCAACATGATATGTTTGATACAGAATCAAATCTATTATAAATTTTATTTAGTTTCCAACATCTCCATCACAGCTTTGAGAGACAGCAAAGTGCTAAAAAACCCCAAAAAACATTTATTATATTGATTTTAATGCACAGACTGATGATTTTCAAGGTCACTGGCTAAGTCAGGAACAGATTACTGGAGAGGATCCAGCTCTCATGTGGTTGGGGCTGGTGTATGTGCAGATGGTGTGCTTCATAAATCTCGTGTGTAAAGCATGTGACAAGTGCAGGAACTTTAATTTTCCTGCTTTGCCTCCTACCTTGGGCTGCATTTAGAAGGAAAATGGCACAGGTGGCTCAGAGAAGCTGTGGCTGCCCCATCCCTGGAATTGTTCAGAGCTGGCCTGTGATTTTACTGCTGTACCTATGCAAAAAAACATGGTTTCTGAGTAATGTGAGACTTTCAAACTAGAAGCTAAATATGCTGATGCAAATGAAATCTGGAAAGGAGTAGCTCTATGACCTCATTCAGGAGCTTTAGTAAACTGAACTTAGCAGAAACCTTGCTAAGCATGGATCACACACTTCAGTGAGATTTCCACAAGCTTCTGCATTTTGTGACAAAAATCTGGTTGCTTCTGGCTGGCTGGGGACCTGCATTAGGGTAACATCACTGTTAGTAAGAAGGATTTAGGGGAGGTGGAGAGGACTGAGTCTGCCCAGCCCTGCCCAGTGCTGACTGATGTGCCTTTCCCAGTGATTTCTCCATTTCATGCCTTCAGTGACAACTCATCCATCAATCTTCCTTCAGAAACCACCAGGAACCACTGGAAGCACCCACTGTCAGGAAATTCCCCTTGATATTCAGCCCGAACATTTTTCTCTGAAATCCCATCTCATTATTTTTCTTTATAACCTCCTGGAACTCCTTGAACAGTTCCTTCCCATTCTTTCCCTTTTCAGACACAGGCAGGCAGACACTCACATTCTTCTCAGCCTTTAAACAGCCAGGCTATTCAGAACTTTCTTTTAAACTTTTTTTCAAAAGCCTCTGCTTCTGCAAGTCCTGTCTCCCTCATCTTCATCAGGGTTTTGGGTGAGGGAGAAGGTCTGGGGGAGAAGCTGTGAAGTGAAAAGAAAGCTCACACCATGTGTCTTTTTGGGGAAAGTGGGAGAAATGAAGGGAGGCATCCAGCAAGAAGTGATCTGTGCTGTATCTTCAATGAAAGCTTGTCTTAGAAAAGAGCTTTTTGGTTTTGTTGTGCTTTTTTGAGCCCTGACACAGGTTCCCCCATAGAACAGTTGCTGCAGGAGCTTCATGCCTTCACTCAGCTCCTACTTGGTGATGGGGACATTTTTTGGTCCTGCTAAGCACCAGCATCTGCACTCAGTTCCCAGCACATCCTTTCTCCACTATGAGATGGCATTTCCTTACTGGCAGCTGGTTTTATCTGCTTCTTGCAAATTGACCTTCCAAAAGCTCATTTAAGGAGCTGCAGTGGAAAAACCAAAGGTTTCAGCCAAATGGTGGTTGGCTTTTGTGACTGAACAAAGGAGTCGGCCAGGTTTTTGTTGTTTGAATGTCCTTGTCTGAGTTCACAACTTGTAAATCCATTTCCCTTTTCCAAACTAATTCTTCCTGCAGGGGCTCTAAGTCAAAAGCTTTTGTTCTGGCTGCTGGGGAGTGGGAAGGCTGAGGTACCACCGAGGTACCTAAGTGCCTAATTGCCACCAATTTCAATCGGAGCTGCCCTAAATATACCTCGAGGGATGCATATCAAAGGCAGACATTTTAAAGGGGATTGCTCTCTATCTGAGTTGATGATCTCCTTTGTTCCTGCCAGCCGTTCTTTTTGGTTTTTTCCTTTTTAAAAACACGTCGTTCTTCCATTTTTCTTGCAGGGCTGGAGAAGCTGAAATGCAGAGGGGAGGAGAACGGTGAGGTTGGAAAAAAGCCAGCTTCAAAACCTAATGCTGGAGAGAGTGTGTGCAAGGGGAATTTGCTGCAGCAGTTGCATTTCCCACTGCTTTAGAAGGTCCCTGCATATCTAACACAAGCTCAGCTTCCTCGGAAAGAATTTGCTCTTGGCCTTTGCTCTCAGCCCACATTGTCTCAGCCTTCAGAGCACATCAGCTGAATTTTCAAAGTGCCTTGGATCAGTTTCCCTGTCACAGAGGCATGGAAATAGTGATGAATTCAGTGATGCCCTTGCAGCATGCAGCAGGCAGTGTCACCCCAGCTCCTTTCCCGAATTTCCCACAGAGGATGCCAGGCACTTCTTGAGCCCATATGGTACAAGTGGAAGGCAGCAGCTCCTGACCCAGAGCTCTTCCTGCCTGGCTACAGCAAAGCCAGGATAGGCTCAGAGCCATTTTGTGGTTCTGTGGTTCTTTGGGCATGTCATGATTCAGATTTTCAATCCAAGGAGGAAGAATTCCTTCCCACCTTGTATTTTCCAGCAGGTTGGGTGTTGGTTAACACATCTCCAGCAGCAGGACCTGCGGCTCCCCTGGCTCTGCACATCCTCCAGGGCTCCCTGAGGATGTTGGTGTGACACCCCCTTCCCTCTACAGTGGGAGATGTGCCAAGTGCCACGATATTTATAAAAACCCCACTCTCAAATGCAGATCTGGTATGGCAAGTCCCTGACATTCAAGGTATGTATCTATAATTGCCTCAGAGTGATGCTCCTCTTTGCTGAGGCAGAATTTCCACCCTGGTAATGCATCTGTACTTCAAAAAGCCCAGAAGGCATCACCACACTGAGAAACTGATACTTGTTGCTTTGTTAGGGGCTGCTCTGACTTCAAATTCAAAGCTAAAATGTCTATTTGGAAGCAAATGGAGTAGTGGGGATATTTTAAAATATCTGGCTTGCATCCACCTTCTGCTAAGACTGCTGATCAATTAGAAATGCAATTACCTAATCTGACTCGGGCTAGTGTATAATTAATTAACCTGATGAAGTCAGACAGTCTACACCCATCTCCAATACAGAATAAATCACATCTACACAAAAACTACTTCACATCCCCCTTGCCCTCGCAGAGATTTGAGTGATGTCAGAGTTAGATGGATTTTCAAAATAATTTTCCCACTTGTGTTTTGGTAAACACTTGACAAAAATAACAATGTTCTGCTTGAAACAGTTTGGCTCTTCTTTCTATTTCAGTGACTTTTCCAATTTGCTGAAGTGCCTCCTTGTTCCCAATTTGCAGTGTCTACAGATGAAAGCACAGCCAATGAGGTCACCCAGAGACAATTTTTTATTTAGGAATATTTTTTTTACAGACCATCTATAAAAGGCTGGAGCTTCCCCACCTCCTGCATCTTCCTGTGTTTACAATCCTCAACTGTTCTTAGTCCACAAGAGGAGCTGCCCTGTCCTGTGCTCCTCAGTGATGCCTGGTGGGATTTTCTGCAGCATTTTGTGGCTGTCCTGCTTTGGAAAGGAACATTGTCTGTCTGTCCATCAGGGAGAAGCTTCTGCCCTTTGCTGGCCTTTCTGCCAAACTCCATGAGCTCAAGGCAGCCCTGGGAGTTTCATGACTTTGCATATTTTATTGCAGCTGCCAGTATCATAAACAGGCTAAAATAGGATCCAGCAGAGGGAAATCAGTGGAGGATGCAGTTGGGAGGTTTGGCAGCTACAGAGGGATGCAGCAGGACTTAAAGCTGGACATGGGCAGCCAAAGTGGAGCAAAGAAGGGCAAAAACACTTTTTTGGAGCCATGAATTTTGTGTTTACATGCATGTCCTCCCAGTGATCAATACCAAGGTTGGGCTGGGCTTGGAGCAGCCTGGTTTGGTGGAAGGTGTCCCTGCCCCTAATTGGAACAAGATTATTTTTAAGGTCCATTCCAACCCAAATAATTTTATGATTCTGTGGCTCTTTGGACATGTCATGATTTAGGTTTTCAATCCAAGGAAGAAGAGTTCCTTCCTACCTTGTATTTTCCTGTAATTATGTGCAGTTTCTTAGATGCCAGCCAAGGAAGGGTGATAGAATCAGCTCCTTGGATAAATATGCTCAGCTTGGCCACTGCTGAAATTTAGAACAATATGTGGAGCATAAATAAATGTGTTTGCTGAACTAACCTGACATTTTCACTGCAAATTCCCAAGGAAGATGCTGTTTTACCTGGTTTTTGTGGCTGTAATTCAGTCAGGGTTGTTGATGAAAATGATTTTTACATGTTGGTCTTTATGAAGCAGTTTTAAAAAAAAAAAAAAAAAAAAGAAAAGCTGCCACCATTTACCAAATCCAAAATATTTTCTCCAGCTCTAGTTCCTAACATTTTTTAGTCAGTGTGCCTGGAATTAAATAATACTTTTTTTTAATGCACATGAATTTGAAAGAATTTTCCTAAGGAATCCTTGGAAGCCTTCCACATACCCTTTATTATTATGACTTTTTAAAAAATATTTTTGGTTTGGTGCAATTCTCATGATGTGTTTGAATTTATTGAATACTTTCAGGAGAAGAACAAAAATAAATAAGCTGGGCTTTACTGACTAAGCACAACTAAATCCAGAGGGCTGCTTTTGAGCTAATGTGGACTTTTATGAGTGGGAGTGGGATTACTCAAGTGGGATAAAGTATCCTTAGTCCCTGGCTAAAATACCTGCTGAAGGATTTTTGCCTCAAGACAGTCAATTTAGAGAAAGAACAGACCTTATGGTCATATTTTATGACTGGCTGTGATTGAGCCCAGCCCTGCTGGTGGGAGCCAGCCTGCAAATGCCTCTCAAGAAGAGGCACTTTTTGCAGAGGATTATGTGCCAGCAGGACTCCTTGTGCTAACAGCTTTCCAAGATGACTTAAAGTATCATCACCTACCCCTATGAAATATAAATCAAAAATTCAGCCCTTCCCGTGGCGGGGGAGCAAGGGAGTCTAAAGTGCAAAATGATTTGTAAAGCACTGAAGGCACACTGAAAATGTATCCAGCTTTCAGTTAGGAAAATGTCAGTTTTTTGTAAAATCCCCTTTTCCCATGGGCAACAGAAATAAACCCTTATTTTAGAAAGTTTTCTGCTGGTCTTTCTGAATTTGTTGCGTTTCTCTGGGAGATGGGAATTCCTGGCAGGGACAAGGCCTTTGATTCTTCACCTCTCTGGAAACTGAGCTGATGTTTTATTTTTCCATGGTGCAGCCTGTTCCTGCTTTGTTGACCTGGATATTCTTCCTTGTTTGGAGTACTTTTGTGTCAGGCTGGAAAAACAAAAACACGGGCTTTTGCTCATTTTTCATCGAGCTAAAATGAAATACAAAAACCCCAAGAAGGCCTTTGGGTTTCCAGAGGCATTTTGGATATGCTAAAAGTATTAAAAATTCCAAGTCTGACAACTGGAGCAAAGGAACTTCAGTTGATGTTTATTTCTTTTGGTCTTTTAAAAGCCTTCTTCTCCCTTGTTTTTCGCTTTTTTTTTTTTTTTTTCCTACAATGGTGAAAAATAATTCCGAAAACTGCAATAGAAGAGGACCCTTTTCCTTGCTCTTTCTCCCAATGTTTTGGCTTTGAAACACCTCAGGGGCTTGGAAGGGAGTGGTGGATGCTGTCTGCAGGGAGAGAACTCCCACAGCAGGGCTCTCATCGCCCCTATTGTGCAGGATAATGCAGTGGTGGGAATAGCAGGAGAAGGAATAGTTTTATGGTGTCCTCCCTCTCCTGAGGGCATTTCTGGTCCCCTTTGTACCTCCACCACCAAGCCATGGCAAGGCTGTTAAGCTTCCCCAGCCTGGATTGTTTTTGTGGAGGAGCAGGGCCAGAAGAAGGGAAAAATAACAGCAGGATGGGATAAAACAGCTTCCAAGTGTTCCCCTCTCCATTCCTGGCTACAAAAACTTGTGTCAGGCTGTGCTTTCCCTGTCCCAGCAGCCCTGGGATCACAAGGACAAAGATGGAACAGAAAAAGGAAAGGACTGACAACTGATGAGGAAATGAGCATCGATTCAGGAAAGACAATGTGCTGCCATTTGGCTGGTGACACCTGAAAGCCTGATCAAAAACTTGTCAAAAGATAAAAAACATCAACCAGGAAATGGTCTTGTCCTTGATTCTTACAGAATGGGTGGGTTGAAGGAGACCCAGATGAGTGTGGCCCAGGACAGTGAGACCCTTGCAGGCAGCATCCCGAGGGATGGCTTCACTTCCAGCACGGAGCAGTCAGGGATTAAATGGGCTGAACGCTTCAATCAACCCCGAACTGAGTCAGCTCCTAGTCAGGGTCTAATAAAGCCTTGATCATTGCAGAAGAGGCTGAAGCTGCAGCTCAGCAGTCAGCTGAGATCCCTTGGGAGCCCTGACACACGTCAGCAGCAGGAGCAGCTCGGCAGATGAACCAAAAATGTCAAAATGTCACCAGAGCAGCTGGGCTGGAGGGGCAGGGTGGGTTAAAGCATCCCAGGGCTGTGACAAGGGGCTGAACTGACAGACAGGAGCTGCTGCATCTCCTGCTGCAGGCATGGACTGGCAGGAGCCTGAAGGGAGGCTCTGGGAGCTGAGGATGCAGAGGAACACGACAGAGCATCCTTGCCAGCTGCCCCAAAGCACACACTGAGAAACCAGCTCAGGTCAGACATGAGGTTTGGGCACAGGCTGCAGATACATGTGGAGGACAGAAAACAGTGCTGTAAATTAAAGATATTAACAAAATATTAACAAGGGAAATGTCAGCTCCTGCCACAAATGGACAAAAGCAATGCTAATTTTAAAAGGTGATGTGCTACCAGAGAAGAAGTGTTAATTACATGCATGGCAATGCATACATTAACCTTTTACTGTGTTGAAGATATTTCAGCAACAGGCACTGATTCCTGCAGGGAAGGAGAAGTCTGTGCTCTGGTTACCTTGACTTTGGGTTCACATGGTAAAAATGTGAGTGGGACAGTTTCCTGCTTGGTGGGACAGTTTTGTGTCTTGGCTTTAAAACACAGCTGCCATGCCATGGTGGCACCCCAGACTGTGTCCTGCCCCACAGGGGGGCAGAGAGGGCTCCCAAAAAGAGGAGAACATGCCATGGGCACCATCCCAGCACCGTGCTGCTGCTCATAATTCATTTGACACATTTATCACTGCTGCATCTGTGTGAATCATCACAAATCAGACAAATCCTGACCTGTGTGCACAAGTCAGGAGCCCACTGCTGACACAGGATAATTTCCCTGAGCGAGAACTTGAAGATTAACTCTTGATTGCTTTATACCTGGGATAAACAACATCACAGGGTTGATCCTGGTTTCACATCCTACAATTGGGAGAGCAGGGTTGGAAACCCTAGATCACTTGGCATTCAGGCAAGGGGTGCTTCACCTGGGGGTGAAGATCTTTAAAAAGGTGAGAACTGTGCCACCCCTTCTTTCCTGCATTCCATTTTGCTCAGTACTGCCTGCCTGGATTTTTGTTTTAATTCTGACAAAGTTCATGGAATTGCAACAGAACTCCCCACGGCACAGGGATAAAAGGAAATCAATCATGGTTTTGACACTTCCTGAAGGAAAGTGTTTAACATAGAGGAGATCCATCACAACCACTTGTCAGATAAGCCACCCTGTGCTTGTGCTAACCTGAATATATGGCATGCCTTAAATGAAATTAAGCTGTTATTAAAGGATGCAGAAAATCCAGCTCTCCACCAGGCTCCTTGTAAAGCATCCTGCCAATTTCTGCCTGTCTTTTTAAAAGCACACCCCTCCTATGGCAGGGCACAAATGGATTTAACTTCTGCTGCACCTCTTGGTTCGAAACAGCAAACTCACCATTAATCATTGATCTGGCTTGTCAAGTTGCAGCATCAATTATTGCAGCCCTGGCACATGGGGCTTTGGAATTAAAAGCATCCATAACCTTTGTGTGGAAAGGGCCTTCCTCTTTTTGGCTGAGGAATCTCATTTTTCTTCCACATGGCACTCATGACTTCCATAGAGGTGGCTGTTTCCCAGTGCAGGTTAAACCTCTGAGCTGATTAAATGGCAGCAGTAAATGGTACCAGATCCCTACATAAGCAGAAGGTGTTGTTTTTTTTATTTTTTTTTATTTTTTTTCTGGAGCTGATGCTCTGTTCCCTCCCCAGAGTTCAGAGATTCTTCTGTCCCACTCTCTCTGGGAGGAATGAAAATGTCTGTACTCCTCTTTTTTCTCCTCACTATGAATGTCTTTTAGTTTTAGGTTTGTGAGAATATCTCTGCTTTTCATCCATTCCAGCTGTGACAGATATTTGATAGGTAGTTAGGGCCATCAGGGATGGGACATGAATCAGTTGACATTCCCCTGGAGTAATAGGATTCAGATTGGCTCCTGGAGGATGGGAAGCTGGCTCTGACAGGGAATCCTGAAATCCTGGGCTGGGGAAATATGGTTTTGTAATTACACTTGTTGATGAGGAAAGGATAAGCAAAGGATAGAGCAGTATTTCTTTTCTGCCTGATCCAAGAAATATTAGCCTGCCAATTTTAGAAATCTATGAAAAATCACCTTGTAGTTATTAGGGCTGGGAGTTACAATGAATTACAGAATCCTTAGAGCAATATTTCTGAGAGGTTTTATATAGACACATTTCTTAGCACTGAAAAACAAGGAAATAATACCACACATGGGATTTGTGGGTTGGTAAATGAAAGCAACACTTGCTCTTAGCAACATGAGTGCATAAAAGAGCTGAGGCTTCACTCTGACCTTGGTGGATGTTGCAATCCACAAATTAATGCTCACATTCTACCTGCTCATGGGATGCTGCTCCAGAAGGGGCATTTCAGACAGATTTCACTTCCAGAAGTGTTGTTTGCTCTCAGGTGAGGGCAGGCAGCTGCCAGGCTATTTTGTCACCATTTCCTCTCGTTTTTAATGGCTGGATTGGGAATTTCTCTGCCTTCCATGGTTCATACAGCACTTATTTGAGGGCAGTTTTCATCCTGCAGTGGCACCATATACTAACATGTCTGTGTTTATGGAATGTTAAGATAAAGAAGAAATTGTAGAGTATGAGAATGGGGAGAAGTGCCACCCACAGCATCATTTTTTTTTCTCTTCAGGATTTTCCAGCTAAAGTAAATCACCAACATGTTACTGTTGAGAGCCTCACATGGAGCTCTGTCTCTGGATGGAAGAGAAGCTGTGGCTGCCCCATCCCTGGCAGTGTCCAAGGCCAGGTTGGGTGGGGTTGGAACAACTTGGGATAGTGGAGGATGTCCTTACCCATGGCACCTTTAAAGATCCCTTTCAACCCAAACTATTCTATGTTCCTATGAAGTGCATCCAAGTCAGTGAGACAAAAATCTCATTTATTTCAGAGAGAAAAACCACGGGCATTTGCACAAAATATTTTGAGGCAAATGTTTTCTTTTCATTTATCTGCTTTATTAGACAGGAAAAATTGGTCTCTGGACCTTACCAAAACACATACCTTAAATCAGCCCAAGCAGATAAGGACATTAGGCCAGTCAGCTCAACACATCTTTGCTTTCATGCCTGACCTGGAAGCTAAATTAATAAACAGATTTCTGCCTTGTCTGGCCAGTCAGGTGTGGGAGCAGGTTTGTCCTTCAGAGCTGGGTGATGAGCTGGGGCTGCTGGAGGGGCGAGGGCAGAGCAGTGTCTGATCTCTGCTGGCTTCTCTCAGAACCAGCCGGGAGGAATTGCTGAGATGAGCCCTGAGGCCGTGGGAGCTGGTTGAGCTGCAGTCCAGCCTGCTGGAAATTCAGGATTAATGACTTCATCTCGACCTATGAGTAACCCTGTGGCCTTTCTGGTGGGGAGCTGAGTCAGTGCACAGCAGGGCAGCCCTTGGTGTCTCACTGCAATAAAACCCCCAGGAGCCAGAGGGACCTTGTGAAAACCAGGAGCAGTTCAGCTGCTGCCCCAATCCTCTGCCAGAGGCTGCTCTAGAGGGCTCTGAGGTGCAGATGAACAGTGGTATTTGGGGAAGCCTTTGTGGGGTACCTGCTCCTCCAGCCTGTTCACAGGAACCAGCACTCCCTCGGTTGGTTCCCCAGGAAAAATGACACATAAAGGGCGAGGCTGACAGGGGAGGTTCAAGAGGTCAGTGGGCCACAGATGTCCTCCTTCTGGAGAGAAATAAGGAAGTTGCTACTTCCTATTGTTTGATTTGAATTTAGGGGAAATGAAATGAGCATCAGTCATTGGCCAGGTTGTTTGGGGCCCTGAGCAAGCTGATCCCGTGGGTGGCATCCCTGTCCATGGCAGGGGGGTGGAACCAGATGATCTTTAAGGTCCTTTCCAACCCAAACCATTCCATAATTCTAGGATTGCACCTTTCTGGGATGCTCCAAACCCCCATATGCTGGCCTAGCCTAGAACAAGCCCGTGGGTTTGGCTTGGCAGTGAAATAGAAGAGATGGAAGGTTTTAAAGGTTTGCCATTTCCTCCCCAAATAAACAGACTCACCCCAAAAAGCACGGAAGAGTTTGGGGAGCTTGGAGATAGGCAACAATGTAGATCCCACTCATTCTCCTGCAGTTTCCAGCCCCACAGGTGTATGGAAAGGGAGAGTTTTCTGCCAGGAATTTATTTCCACAATTGATTTTGTCAACCCACTCATCTCTCTCTGGTCCTGCTTGAGTCTGAGCTGATTGTGGATTTAGGATCACTCACCCAAGTGGGGTGTCAGCCCCTCATCCATCAGGGAACCTTTGCCAGGCTCTCCACTGCTCCTGTGCTGGGAAAGGCAGCCGTGCCAGGAAGGGATCAGTGAAACCACTTCTGCCCCATAACGAGGAGGATTAGAAATAATGAGTCTCATCAGGAGGCTCAGTTTAATTGCAAAGATTATGCCAGCAGTGGAGAGGAAAGCTAACAGGAGGTGGGTCTGGAGAAACACATTCCCTCCACTTCCCTCACAAACTGGAGGAGAAAACTGGCCCAAGTTTCAGTTTTGCCTCTGATTCCACATAATGACTAAATCCTGCGAAGATAATTGGTGTTATGACCATTTGTGCTGGCAGCTGTACTCCAGTACTTTTTAAAATCATTATCTGTTAAGACATTTGCAAATATACAGCGAGCCTTGCAATGCCTCATTAAAGCACTGAGGAAGACAGTCATAAATTTTATTGCCTCAGCATTACATGTTGGAGTCATAACAGAGCAGATCTGTTCTGAATGTATAAATTCCCTTATCGCCTCAGCAAAATCTCTTGCTTTTCTGCTTTGGAGAAGGGCATAAAAATGAAAAATGCCATCAGCATTCAGAGAAGTCTGGCTCCATTTTTTTTCATTTAAGGAAAATGCTTGCTCTAGCCACACAGAGAATGTATTTTAGAATGTAACCATACTAAAACATCAGACAAATGCTATTCCTGCAGCAATTTTAAGGCAATAGATTTATCTATGTTGCTTCACTTCTGGCTTGCTGTTTCTCCTGATACACATTAACTTTTATTTCAGGGTCTCTATCCAAGCTTATTGAGGTCAGTGGAAAGCTTATCACTGATTTCTTTCATTTTTGCATAAAACCCTTGATCAGGACATCTCAGTTTTTATTAGGAGAGAATAGAATAAATTTACTAGTGGTTTAAAAATTATTTTCCCATCGGGTTAGAAAAATTGGGTGTTATTAAATGGAGCTGAGACACAGAAATTAATGTGATATCATCCTGTATTCTAGGGACAGTCTGTCTTCAAGAGTTTGCTGTTTGCTGTTGTCAATTTGTACATATAAAAAAGGAACTTTAGTGAGAGTTTAGTGCTGTCAGCTCTCCAGAAGTTTAATAGTGTTTAATAGTGTTTAATACTGTTTAGCAGTGTTTAATAGTGTTTAATAGTGTTTGTTTAATAGTGTTAGTGATCCCATCAAGCTAGTCACCTGTGTTTTATTCCACATGAACCTGCTGGATAAATGAGCACAGATAAATATTATTTACCCTGATGCAAACCCCACAGGCTGGGATCATCTCACTGTTCCTCCTGCTCTTCCTCTCTCCCTTTGGGTGCAGGTGGGACTTTTCAGGGTGTGTTTTCTCCCTGATGTGCTCACGAGTCCCCTCGTTGTGCAGCTCTGTGTTTGCATGCATGTCCAGGGAAAATGAATCCCCTTTGTGTTGCTCCTCAGAAGGAGTTAATCTGTTTAGGATGGAGCCATCTATCCTGTGAGATCTGAGAAGTTGCATTAGGTGACAGGGATGCTGGAACATCCACACTGGACTTTCTCTGCCACACTGACATGGGGAAGGAGACACAGAGCAGGGACAATAAGGTGACACCATCAATATAAAGGCAGCTTTACCATTATCATCCCCAGTGATTTAATTCAAGGCTCTGAGATCATTCACTCTGAGTTAATGCAGAAATACAGCCTGTGCTTGAAGGTCTGAGCATTTCCAGAGAGATAAAAATACCACTCACTCACAAACTGTTCAAAGCCTTCACTTGCTTTTTGCAGCTGGATTGGCACCAAGCAGCCTTTCAATGCTCTCCTAAACTGCAGGAGAAGGAAATTCCTGCCCTGCACTGTGAAATGAAGCTGGGACAGCATCAACTGGGATGCAGGGAGCAGGAAAGGGACACCCCAATATCCCTCAGCTTCCAAAAAATATTCACCTGTGCCCTGAATGATGGAGCCAAACTTTGGACTGGTCCATGGCCACTGGATCCCTGACATGGCCCAGCAGCTGATCCCTGCACAGCCCCTTCCATCCTCCTGCAGCTGATCCCTGCACAGCCCCTTCCATCCTCCTGCAGCTCTTTGCTGCCCTTGTTAAGAACTGTTCTAAAAGGACAGAATAAACACATTTAGGGTTTTTCATTTCACAGGCAAGACAAAAAATCTATAAAAAGAAAACTAAAGAAGGAATCATAGGAAAATCTTACCCATAAATGAGAGGCCCCAGAGTGTTTTGGTGGCTGAAGCCGTCCAGAGGCGTTGCCAGATTTTTTTCCCAGCATGCTGGAAAAACTCTTCCCTGGGATGGATCTGCTTTGTCAAGTGTTGGGAGAATTGGTCTGGCCTTGCTGAGCTGAGGGTGGAGCTGGGAATGAAGCCTGGCTCTTTGAACTGGACTGCAGAGACAGGAGCACCTCTCACCAGAGTTTAGGAGCTGCCACAAACATTTAAGCTTCAGACTTTTTTTCCCCCTGGCTTTTTCCAAGCTTTAGGTTTCTTCCTTCCCCTCTTGGACTGTCTCATACTTTTGGGAGCTTGACCTCTGAGCAATGCTGGCAGCTGTGCATGCCAGCATTGACATCCCAGCCCTGTGCAGCTGCACAGCCCCCAAACCTCCGTGGGCAGGAGGTCACAACACCTCTGGAAAAAAAATTAAATGGAGAACTGATGGTTGGACTATCCCCACACCTCCAGCCTGAAAATCTGAATGCACTTAAGAACACAGCTGGCACCTTTCTGAGGACTGGCACTGCTGCCTGTCACTCAGAGTGGGCAGATTAGGAGGGACAAAGGCTTGGCTTAGTTCCCCAGGATCCCAGTCAGCTTCCTAAAGCACACCAAGGCAAGGGAGCTGGCTCAGGCTGGTTCCTGTCTGGACCAGAAGTCCCTCAAATCCGAGTCAAATCCTCATTCCTGCCCTGTGTAGGATGTTGTACAGCTGTGTGCTTGGTGAGGGGACAGCCCAGCCCTTGGTGAGCTTCAAAGTGCACTAATGTGTTCTTTCTGAATTGCCTCCAGGCCTGCAAGGAGAGGAGTCAGCATCTACAGGAAATAATTTTAGGATTAAACACAGGAAAGGACTTTCTACCCTCTTTTTTTCCCCACTTGGAAATTAATGTATTGTCCCTAGTTGCATAGTTAAGGGATGGTAATGAAAGAGTGACTGATTTTTGTCAGATCCCAAACATCTCTGGTGCAGCACCTTTATTTCTTTTAAGCTTTCCCACAAGAATATGAGGGTGCAGGACAGCAGAGCAATGTGCAGCATGATATTAAAAAAGTGGATAATTCCACCAGCACCCAGTGCTGATATTACAGTTTTCATTGCATTCCCTATTACAGCAGCACATCTCAGTGCCTCCTTTTCAGCTCAGCCAGACACTTGTGTAGGAGTTCCTGTGCATTCTCCTTCAGCCTCAGGGCACTTGGAGCACGAAGCTGCCCAAGGACAAGCCCTGTGAGTCCTGTCATCAGCACAGCTGATGTGCAGCTCCCCAGATGTGCAAGGCTGGGCTCTGTGGCACTGCTGTGAGGTCACCTCCCATCAGCTTTATGCTGGTGGGAACCAAGCAGCTCCAAATGTTTTGCAAATTGACCCCCCTGCCCAGAAAAGCCAAAGGCAAATTTAATTTAGGGTTAAGCAGAGAGGTCAGATGTTCTCATCCCAGGGAAAGCTCTTGTTTATGTTGGTGTCAAGGATAGCAGCATCTGGCCCAAGACAAGAGGCTCATCCACTCCAGCCCTTTAATAATATCAAACATGGTGCTTATCACTTCTCATTAAAACATAAAAGGAAGCCAAAATGGAAGAGCACAGTTTGTTCCATTTCTGCTCCAATTAAATGCACTTTGTTACTTTCTAGATCATTCACCCCTGGTTCAGTTTAAGTTTGTTTTAAGGAAGGCTAATCAGCCTTTTCACCAGAGCATCCTCAGCCTCCCACTGCTCTCCTGCAGTGGTGCCTAATCAGGCAGAAGGAACATTTCTGCTTTGTGTAAAGGCTGATGCTGGCCTGAAGAAGTGGCCAGTCAGCAAATCACCACTGAGGGCTCCCAGGATGCTCTCAGTGATGTGGCACAAATAAATGAGACATTATCTGTCCAAGAAAGAGGCAGAGAACCTGGAAATGTGTGAGTAAGAGTGGGCTACATCCACATCCTTCTTATATTTCTCACATTTAATTCTTTTCAAGCTAGGATGGAAGGAAACTCCTGTGACCAAATGTGGACTGAAAATAGGCCTTGTTATGAACAATTCAGTTTTTCCTCAGTTTTTCAGCAAAGCAGAATACAAGTGGTACATGTGGAAGAGGGAAGGCTAAGCACACATGGATGTTCCCATGCAGGCAGTTCTATGAGGAAACCCACTCTTGGATTAAATTAATTAACCCCTCATTTCTGTCCTGGTGCTCCATTTGCTTCCCATCTGGGCATGTAGAGCATAGAGAAAGCAGCCAACTCTGATTAAGGGTAAAAAAAAAAAAAAAAAAAAAAAAGGAAAGGGATCATTAACAGCAAAATCAATAATTTGCCCAATTTGCAAACATCAAAGAAATCTCCTAAGAAGTCCTCTCAAAGAGGACAAGATAATAGACTCTCTTCTGCTGTCCATTATCAGAATCCATTTGTGTATGAGCACAAGAACTCTCCAGGTAACCAAAACCTTTGCTCTTGGTCTTTGCTTCCCAGTTTTTATGAAGTGGTGATGGAAATGGAGATGAGGCAGAGGTGGTGGTGGCTGGGATTCTGCCCTGGAGCAGGAGGAGAGAGGGAAATTCTTTGTGTGTTTAACTCTGCTAACTTCACCAGGGATGATGTTGGGCTATTGTCTTGGTACAAGATGTTTTTATATTTTTTTATGAATGGGCTATTTATGCAGCTTCCATAGAAGATCTTCATCTGGTGGAAAACAATGGGGAGTGCTGAGGATCTGCTTTGCAGGGTTACAGATCTGACATTCGAGGGCCCCAGTGAGCCCAGTGGAGATAAAGTCCATTGTACTTAGATTTGAATAGAAGGAATGTTCCAACTTGAAGCAAGTTTGATACCCTGAAGAAGCTTTCCCAGTGCTTTGGTTCTGGCTGGGAGGAAGATAGGTAGCTCCAGTTTCTTCTTCCTGGGAGAAATGAGCCTGGGATCAAGTAATTTGGGGCAAACATCTTCCTGGAACCTTCTGGCCTGAGCTTGGCTTGCTGCTCACAGTGGGACTGTCTTTGCTGCAGCAGGACCTCAATTCCCACCTTTTCCACCTCTCTGCTGACAAATTTCTAAGTAGTGCAATGGCAATTTGCTTCTGAGTGGAAACATTAACAGCATGAATATGTTTGTAGGCTCACCAGGAGATCTGGCATGGAATAAACTATGCATACTATTCTTACATAATTATTCTCAAACAAATTTTGCACTTGGAAAGCTGTCAGGTTTTTTCTCCTATTATTTCCATTTTTTTTCTCTGTGTCTCTTTTTTTTTTTTTGTTTTGTTTTTTTACCATCTTTGTGACTTCTTGGGTGGCAAACACTGGTTATTTATGTTGGATTTGTGACATTGGCGTTGGGCAGGTTCCTAGAATACAATTGCAAAGACCTTCTTTGATCTCCTGCACAACACAGGCTAAAGGAACCAAGTCAGTAATTCTGTCTTCAGCTCATAAAGCACACTTGAAGTATAGCCTATCTCTCAGGGTGTTATTGTCTTGATGCATTGGAGCACAGACCTCAAAAAAATGGAGACTCCACCACATTTCCCTTTCTCATAGACTTCAAATAAAAAGCTGGTGAGCCACCATCCCCTAGGCCTAATTTTCTCTGCATACAGCACTGACATAGACAACAAGTGGGGAAAATAACTTCAATATGCTACAAAGAGAATTGCTTTTAAATGAAGATATCCCTGTCTGATGCAGCATGATAAAGTCACCTTTTGACACTTACCAGAGAGCCCAGCAGTCAGAGCTGTGTCCTCACACCACTTTGGGACTTGATGACATCTCTGGTTTCCAAAGACCTCCCAGCAGGAGGAGCAGGGGTGGCCTGGTCCCCTCTGTGGTGACAGTGTGACAGCACAACTCTGCACCAGGACATGGCTCAGCGGGGAGAATGGGAATAAGGGAATTAAACTTGGGGGAAAGCAACATTTTCCATGGGAAGAGCCACTTGTGAGCAGCTCCCCTCCTGCCTGCAGGCTTCTGGCACTCCCTGTCCTGGGGCAGGAGCTGCAGCCTCTCCTAGAGCTCCTCACTCCCAACAGGAGGGAAAACAGTGGGCTGGGAGTGAAAACATGAACTGGGACCAGTCTCTCCCCTAACCAAACCTGCTGGGCTCCATCTGCCACAGAGTCATGGAATGGTTTGAGTTGGAAGTGGGCTCAAAGATCACCTGGTTCCACCCCTGCCATGGCAGGGACACCTCCCACTGCCCCAGGTGATCCAATTCCATCCAACCTGCCTTGGGCACTGCCAGGGACCCAGGGGCAGCCACAGCCCAGTTCTAGGCCCCCTCACCCTCACAGGGAACAATTTCTTCCCAATATCCATCTAGCCCTGCTCTCTGGCAGAGTGAAGCCATTCCCTTGTCCCATCACTCCATCCCTTGTCCCAAGTCTCTCTCAATTGTCCTTGTCAGCTCCCTCAGGCACTGGAAGGTCACAGTTTGGTCACCCCAAAGCTTCTCCTCTCCAGGATGAACAATCCCAGTTCTCCCAGCCTTTCCTCACAGCAGAGCTGCTCCATCCCTCTGGTCATTCCTCTGGGTTTGTTCCAGCAGTTCTTGTGTTCCCTGTGCTGGGGACCCCAGAGCTGGGGGCACAACTCCAGCTGGGCCAGCAGGCTAGAGGGTCAGGATCAGCCTCCTTGCACACTTTGCTGGGAAAAGCATGAAACCTCCCTAAGATTATCTATTCATGAATGCTGAGAGGAAGAACAGGCAAAATTGTGATTCCTGGGGTACAGAATAGCAGCACATCTCCTCTTGTTTCTGACAGATTCACATCTCTTTTACAGCTCAGAGTACAGCATTGCTTTCTGACTCTTTTATTTTTAATAACCATAGATGTTTAGCTGTCTGTTGAGCTTAATGAGAATAATTAGATTGGATCTGGGGGAACAAAATAGACATATTGGTTTAGCACCATGCTATTCCCTGGGGACGCTGTTCTGGTGGCTGAGAGACTGGAAGAAATCATCTTTAACAATGAAAAAAGACTTGGTGAGTCATTCCAGCTATGAAAGGGATTAAAATATTTTTAAACAGAAGAGCAGTTATTAATAAAGTGCAGGAAATGATAGGGAGTTACTGCACTTTGAGCAAAAAGACAAACACGACTCCCTCCCACGTAGTACCCACTTTGATGAAACTCTCCCTCCCTCTTAAATCTTATTTTTATTCCCTCTCAACTTTCTTTCAAAACTTGTTTACTGAAGTGGCCATGATGTTATCCTTTCTCTGGGTGGATACTCCTCTGCAGTAAATGGTTTCCACTTCTCAGTCTCTGAAACAGGGAAAAATATCTCCTCTCTTTGCTCAAAATGATAAAAAATCAGTGGCCAGTGCAAGTGTCCCAGAGCTCCTGAATCCTCCTGAGTCTCCTTTCTTCACAGAATTCTTACTAATGCAGGAAGTTTCACCTGTGCCATGAATCCATGCAAAGAAAACTGCCAGTAATTTTTGGTCATACTACATAGGAATGGCCCCAGTGCTGCTCTGACTGCACAATTATAACAGAAGGAAAAATAAAAAGATAATTATGTTTTCAATGTCCCCCACCAGCCAAAAGATTCCCACACCCATGTAACCCATGGCTTTCAGAGATTCCACTCAGCACCTAGGACAACATTTTCTCCATTCTCTGTTTTAACCTTTGACTTCCTTTTTGAAGATCAATTTATTACATTTGATTATTGCACAAGTCCTTTCACATGCTGACATCTCCCTTCCCTGCAAATATCACAATGCACCTTATTTTTCTCCTGATAAGTTTATGAATTTACTGTAACTTCTTGAAGTGTTTTGGCTGCTTCCCAAGGAAATTCAAAAACAATCCACCCAACTTCAGCTGAAGTGCAAAGTCCTGTTAGTTTGAGTGTTTTTTGACAGGAAAGTGTTTTCCCCAGAACCTTTGCATCAGCTCCCTTCTTAACTCACTGGTGCTGCAAATCAAAACTTTCAACCTCATCCAGGAGGTTTTGCACAGCTCTGGGCTCTGGCTGCAGGAATTGCTTTGTTCTGATTTACTCTGCTCCCTTCCCTTCATCGCCAGTAATTGGATCCCACTGCTGGAAACCAGCCCAAACCCCAAGTTTAATTTTAGTGCAGGATGCTTTACTTTGGTGATTGCCACTTTGCAAAGCACAATTCCCCTCAGCTACCAGCTCATGTTTATTGTTATAAATCCTAAGAAGCACGGGAACACAAGGGAAAAATGTCCTTCTTCATCTTGAAAACATAATACTCAGTGGCTGGAATGTGCCAAAATGGAAAAAACCAATTATTTTATGATGTATTTGATCCACATCTAGTGCTGTAGAGGGAAGACACGGTCCAGAAAGTTTGAGCCACAAAATGAATGTTTCAGAAGAAATAAACAAAAACAAATTCTTATTTTTCTTTTTTTTTTTCTCTTTTCTTTTTAAACTGATGCTTCTATTGTCACAACACCTCAAGCCCTCTAACCACAAAGTTAAAGCTCATTCCCTCTCATTCTCTCTGAGTTGAAAGATGAGGCTCTGGGGCATTGAGTTTAATATCCCTATTTAATATCCCTTTAGTCTATCCTTGCTTCCCTGTTTTAACATTTGTGACCCAGGCTCATATTTCCTTTCTGGATGTCTTCTGAACAGTGAGATGAATCTTTGTTTAATTTTGGCTTTCTTCCCCACTGCTGAGATTGTTTTATTTCTTGATCAGCTGTTATAGCAATGATTTTCTGCAATGTTTCTCTTTTTTTCTTTTGGAAACTGTACATCTGCTCTTGGCATCTGTTCCATATCCTTTATGAACACTGAAGCAGTGAATTTATTTAATTTTTTTTCCTTGCTGAGGCTGAGTCTATTGTCTAGAAATTATTTTCTTTGCCTTGAAAAGCTCACAGTCTCCTTCATCAACACTTCACTCTTCTCATGTTGGAAACACTTCCTATTGCTCATCATCTGGTGGAATTACATTTTATTCCATGTCATTACTTTCCATATTTTTTCTTTAGTGTCTTTAATTGCATTCAGTAACCATTGCAGCCCTTCCCCTTCATCTACCTCTCTACTGTTCCTTGTTGCTTCTTGCACACCCATCTTTTATTTTTTTTATTTTTATGCTACCACTCTCTCTGAACCTACTAAAAGCTGCTTTCAAAGCTTTTCTACCTTGTGTCATTTTGACCTCTTTGTTCCACAGAATTTCACTGCATTTCCTCAGTTTGTATGCAAACATCTCTGTTTTTATCATTTGTCCTCCCTCTCACTATGAAGCAAACCACTTATGCTGAAGAGTTTTAGTCTCATTGAAATATTTTGCACTTGATAGATTCAGCTCAAGTGGAGGATCCCTCTCTGTGTAGGTTTTGCATTGGATTTAGCACTAAAATAACCCTTGTGCACCTCAGCAAAGTGCTTGACTAATGCATTTATTGCTCCAACTTGTTTGTGCCTGTGAAGTTATCATCTTTCATCTTGAAGTATTGTTACACACTGCTGGCCAGAAAAGTGAAAATGGACAAACACACAGCTTGGTTTATAACAGATCTTGAAACAGATCTTTTAATGCTTCACTGAAAAATTACCAGCAGAGGCTTTTCTGTCTGGAGAGTGCCAGGAACTCCCAGAGCTCAGCAGGGACAGGGGCACAGGGAGTGGGACCCAGCTCAGACCCTTCCCAAACCCACGGGCTGCTGGATGTGCAGCTGAGCTGGGACCCTGCAAAGCCTGGGGTGAGGAAGGGCTCAGGGCTCCTGCTGAGCAACTCCACCCCAAGAACCAAAAATCAGGTTCAGCACAGCTTGTGCCTCTTCTCCTGCCTCCTCTGCCTCTTCCAGCCTCCTCTCAAAACAAAACTCAAGTGGGGGAAAGTTTGTTTTCCATCCTGTATGTAAGCAAGAGAAGCCCCAGAGCAGGAGATTTCTACAATTAAATGTGATACAAACACTCATCATCAGCAAATACATGAGGAATTAAAAAATCAACCCATAAAAGACACCCAATATGTAAAAACAACAAAAAAAAATACTAGAAATTCTGGAAAAGAAGCCAAGTTCAAAATGGATTTTAAAATTCTTACTAGCTATCTGAAAAGCTACATGAAAGCAGTTTAGTTACTGAACTGAAAGCAGGACTCTTAATTTAATTTTTTTTTTTTTTTTTTAATTTTCACACTAAGAATTCTGTTGCCATTAGGAAATATTTTCTCCTTAGATCACCCTGGAACTTAGACCCCAGCCTACTCTTGAAATTAACTTCATAAGTTATGTTCTGAGATGATTATAGACCCCAGCCTACTCTTGAAATTAACTTCATAAGTTATGTTCTGAGATGATTATTTAAAACCAAAAATCAGTAGGATGTAACCATCTGCAAATGCTTGCAGAGCCCAGAGGATCAAAATTTTCCTGATTTGTGTTCTAAGAGATTCACTCATTGTTCATGTTTTGGTAGATCATATATTCTCCCTTTGGAATATATATATAAACTGGAATGGCATCAGAGAACTCACTTTACAGAGAAAACTTTGCAAAATTGCCTGATGTTAGTTCCCCTGAATTCCACATTTCCCATTATCCTTGGGGATGATGGAACAGATCCATCACACTGATGCTGGAAAGGTTTATTGCAGTGAGTGGAAAGAGCTGGAACTCCTCATCCCACTGGTGTTTATGGCTGGTGGTGGAAAAGCAACCCCTCCTTTGGGGGAAAGGCTGGAGGAGAGCTGTGCTGGGAAATCAGCCACGTGCAGACAAAGGGATTTCCATTGATATTTTAATGCAAAAAAAAAAAAAAAAAGTGAGAACAGCAGCTGAAGGTTCATTTGGACAGCAGAAACAATCAAAGGAAAGCAGAGCACAACAGCAAAGACAGTTTGTTGGCAGATGGAAAAGGATTGGGAAGCTAATGGCTTTGGGGAGGGCTGTGCTGCAGTACAGCACATCTGGCTGGACCCCTGTCCTAAAAGGAACAATGTAATAATTGTGAACTGAGGCTGCCTTTAGATTCTCTCACTGAAAAATCTTCAAATAAAAGCTATGGTCTAGATGAGATTAAACTGTGCCATTTCCTTAGAGTAAGGAAATCCACATCAAAACCAACTGCAGCCAAGTCTGACAACATGAGGTTGGATCTTATGAGCAGAAAATAAAAAATCACCATTCACATCTTCCAGAAATTAGTAGGAGAAGGGTTTTCTTTTATATAAAAACCTGCTGCAATGGCCACAACTCAGATCAGATCCCTCACAGATTTGGACACTAGAGTTCACCTCACTTTTAGCTTTTTATTTGTTGCAAATATAGATGTTTCATGCATCTATCATTTTTAACCTTTCACACTAGAATGCAAATTACTTAAACAATACACTGACTTCTAAATTATTTTTGGAGATATGCTGACAAGTACAATGGAGTTTTGTCGATTTTAATAATGAAAAATTGGTTTTCAGAGCCTGGCTACTGAAATGAAATTTGCTGTTTATAATAAGTGTGATGTCATTAATTAGTTGAAGCAGCTGCAAATGAAAATTAATTATTAATCTCAGCACATGATACAGAAGGCAAGAAGAAATTGTACATGGGGATTATTGGTTACCCACCCACAGTAACTCACTGCCATGTGAGACAGTCTCACAACTACACTGAGGAGGAATAAGGAGCTCAATTGATGGTGATAATGAGAGTCCCCCTTGCCTCTGCCTCACCCACCAGGTGACACCTGTGGGCAGCAAAAGCCACCTGTGATGGGAGAGATGAAGCAGGAAATCACCCAGGCAGCCCAAAGGCCTCAGTGATGTCATTATTCTCATCTCTTTAAAGCTTCATCAGTGCTGTACATCAAATTAGCTGAGCTATTATTATACCCCCTAATAAGTCAGCCACTGATTCAGTGCAAACATAACCAGCAGGAAAATACTAAATACACACATTTCTTGAGCTGCCCTCTGAAAAACTGTCCCGAAACTTTCATTAAACAACAGAAGAATTTTCTCAAACTAGCAGCATCACACGACACAACCCATTCTTTTTCTAAAAGCAATGCCACATATAACTGCATGGCCACTTGCTTTTTAAATTAAAATTTTCTGGTTTTCTCTGGAGCTGCAATGGAAGAAGAAGGGGAGGTTTACACATAGCCTTCCCTTCTGACCATGCCTGCATTGAAGCTGTGGACCACACTGAAAAACTGGTTTATTTACAGCATTCCAGTCTACAGGCTGCAGCAGTCTTCAGCCACCAGGAAGATGTAGACAGCTCTGCTGATATTTAACTTTATCACTTTGAGTCATTAATTAACATAAATAAACACTTTGCCTGCAGAGAAGGGGATAATGTGGGAAAGAAGTTTAAAATGACTCACAAGAGCCATGAGGACAGAGCCTGAGTGTTGTGGGAAATTCTAGGAGCATCTCCACCTCCTTTGATTATGTTTCTGGAGCAGGTGCTTTCTGTGATTCTGATTTCTAAAGAGCTCATGATTTTTTCATCTGGGTTGCTGAAGCTCTGAGTATAAACAACACTGAAATCATCAGCTATTTATTTTGTGTTTGGGGACTGTCAAGAGGAGTAAAAGGATCTGCATACACAGTTCAAATCAGCATTATTTGGCATTTTGATGCACTCAGGGCACTTAGCCATGAAAATCTTGCAGTGTTGAATAGACAGTTTTACAGCTGGGAGACTTTTTAGACTTTTGTTTATGGTTGAAGCTCAAGCCACAGCCTGTCCTAGCAAAAAGGCTGGACTGAAGCCAGAGTTTTGAACTTTTCTGAAGTAGGCCATAGCATAAAAAAGGTGGCACATTTTTGTTATAGCCTTAGTTTTCATGAGGAAAAAAGAAGTGAGTGCCAAGTCTTTTCTCAAACCCTACACTGCATTTAAAACACCTCTCCTGAACTTTTACAATTAAGGGTCCTATACTTGCTACAGACTGCCCAGGTAGCAACTATTTCCTGAAGCAGTCTAATGCTTGTCATTGTTTAAAGTTGTTTTAAATTGTAGGAATTAAATAGAGACTTGGTAGAAAAAAAACCTGAGCCTGTAATTAGTGGCTGCCTGCAATGATCAGCCTTAAATCCTGACTTTTTAAGCTTTGCTGTGTGAAATGTACCCACTTCAGTCAGGGTTTGCAATTCAGCTTCATCACATTTCCTGAGCTTCTGCAAGTTTCCAGGGAGAAATGAGCAGAGAGCCCCTGGCTGATGGGACAGAGGGACACTGGTGAAATCACTGGGCAGACAACAGAGCCCCAGCTGAGAGATGTGGAATTCCTCCTTTCTGCACTCAGGAGAAAAGCCAGGTTTTTGTGGAAGTGGGGCTGACAGAAGTTATCTCAGCCTGGCAGCCAAAAGCAGGCAGCAGCTGGCTCTTGCTGCACCTGGGATGGAGCAGCAGCAGCTCTGGGACACCCTGGGCAGCCCTCACCACCACAGCAGCTGCTGGGGCAGGGCATGGCAGGAGCAAGGAGCTGAGAGATCCTGGATGGAGAACTTCTGAGGAAATGATGGATCCTGGATGGAGAACTGAGGAACTGATGGATACTGGGTGGAGAACTTCTGGGGAACTGATGGATCATGGATGGAGAACTTCTGACGAAATGATGGATCTTGGAGAACTTCTGAGGAAATGATGGATCTTGGAGAACTTCTGAGGAACTGATGGATACTGGGTGGAGAACTGAGGAACTGATGAATCCTGGATGGAGAACTTCTGAGGAGATGATGGATCATGGATGGAGAACTTCTGAGGAGCTGATGGATCATGGATGGAGAACTGAGGAACTGATGGATCTTGGATGGAGAACTTCTGAGGAGCTGATGGATCATGGATGGACAACTGAGGAGCTGATGGATCATGGATGGAGAACTGAGGAACTGATGGATCTTGGATGGAGAACTTCTGAGGAACTGATGGATCATGGATGGAGAATTTCTGAGGAGATGATGGATCATGGATGGAGAACTTCTGAGGAACTGATGGATCATGGATGAAGAACTTCTGAACTCATCCTCTGCTGGGAGGCTCCATGGAGAGGGAGCTTTAAATACAAAGTGAAGGTGTGAGGTGCATGAGTGCCCCAAAAATGGAGTCCCTGGCAATTAGAGCATTCCTCTCCTTGCTGTGGGGTTGCATTGTCCCTGCTCATGTTGGAATGATGGTTTTTGGGGGTCCCTTCCCACCCAGGCTGTTCCCTGAGCCTTGTTCAGCCCTGAGCAGCCCCAGGAACAGCCTCACATCCCAGCTGCTGCTCTCCCACCTGCTCTTCAGGGATAAACTCCTTCCAGAGATTAACTGTTCTTTTTATTAGGCTTTTCTTGATGCTTAACTTGGCTCTTCTGTTGTGTCCTTTATGTTTACTGCATCCTTTATGTTTATTGCTCTTTCTCCTCTAGGCATAAGCATTTATTCCCTTCCTCTTTACTATTGCTTTTACTTATTTGCCAATATCTGTTCCAACAGTCTTTTCTTGGCTGAACAGACCACAGACTCTTGAAATGCTCCCACTTTTTTTGGCTGTGTGATCATTCCCAGTCCATTCACCTGCAGAGCAAGGCCAGGTGGGGCCATTCTCAGCACCCAAAACAGAGGAGCCCAAGGCTTTGCTAGGCTCCCAGAAAGAAAGAAGGACTCAATACCTGATGTGAGCAGCCAGATAAAATCTCAGCTCCCTTTGATTCACTGTTGGATCACTGTGCCCAAGGATCCTGTCCCCCAGGAGTGTAAAATAATGGAGATCCCCTCTCCTGGAAGGTTTGACTCACCCTCCCCAGCACCTGCCACTGCTGCCCAGGTTCTCTCTTCTGCACCTTTCATGACAACAATCATTTATCAACTTTCTCAAGCAAAACAGCTTAAGCTGGGCTGCTGCTGCTCATCCTAATGAGCCAAAGCCTCTTCATATCTTTAAAAGGATTTTGGCTGTGGGAAGGTCAGTGGTAAACAATCCACTGTGTCAGGCTAGATTAGATTTCATTTTAAGGTATGACACCCTTTTCTGTTATTAAAGCTGCCAGGCACTGAGGAGCTTCATTAACTGCCTGCAGCAAAGCCAACATGATTTTTTTTTTTTTTTTTTTTTTTTTTTGTATAACAGAACAGCCAGCAACATGCAACAAATATTTGTGTTATAAAGGGAGGTTACCTTGAACTCTTTAATAAATTTCAGGGTTTTTTTGTTTTCTATTTGTTCTCCCTGATTTTCTCTTACCTTTCTTAGTGCCCTTCACAAATGCTGGTGCCTTTCTCCTCCTGGGGTGACTGTCACTGTCCATTGCCATCTCAGGGGACTGAAGCAGCTCATCCAGACTGCAGGAGAAGATTAATTCCTTATTCTGTTCCTTAGTTATTCTTTAGGCCATCACATTTGCACCCTGTTCCTCCTTTCATTTGCATTTTCTTGAGTGGGTTTATCTGTGGCTTTTCTAAGACCCCAATAAGCACCACCTGGTCCCACCTTGAATCTGGCCAGGGTGAAGGGAGTGTGACAAGCATTTCCTGGAGTTATGGATTATAACACTTAATTAAAATGTTCCTTCACTTGCTCTGAACAATAACTCACCTTATTCAACAACCTGACCTCTGAAGATGAACAGCTTCCTTTGAGCATTGCCTCTGAATAAAGGAATTCTTGTGAAAACAGCAGAAGCACCCATTATGTAATTAAAACTTCCCTGTTTACATGGAAAATCACTGAGACTAATGCTGCAGGACGATGAAGACTTCAGAGGGGAGAACCTTGACTTTCAAGTTCTGCTGAGGAACATGAGTCATCTTTGGGAATGGGATTAAAGGAAATTTGCTTTACTGTGTGACACTCCTTTCCCCTGCTTGTCTGGCTGCTTGTCTGTGCTCAGAGTCAGGCGAGGAAGGAGAGAAAATTGATGCCATCAAGGTCTTTCTCTCTGTTGGAATTGGGGGTGTGAGATCTGCATCACTCCCACAAGATTATTTTGGCTTCTCCAGATCTCCCCAGTTCTGTGCACTGAGCTGGTGTCTCCAAAGTCCTGTGGTGGTGATCCCCAAACCAGTCATGGTTTGGGATGGGATATTCTCATTCTGCACTTACTGGTGTGGAGAGAGAAGAAAAAAGTTCATGAAGAGTCTTGATAAAGGAGACTCTGCTGGAAGTTTTACTCTGTGCTGTTTTTCTGGTGTTGCATTTTTATTGCCACTTGTTTTCCAGGTGGTGTTTGAATTATCTATTCTTTTAAAGGTTATAGGCAATAAAAAAGGTAGTGCCAGCAGTTCACTGCCTAGGATAAGATACTCTCAACAACACAGTTAAAATAGAAAGGAAATATGAGTTACTTTATTGATCCCTTAGGAGGAAGCAAAGCCAAACAGAAAAAAAAAAAAAAAAATCTTCAGGCTTTGACCTTTACAATACAGGTAGCTATAGAATAGGGACTTTATATGGAATAGGAATCATGCATCTGTAGATGAACTGCAATTCATCCCTCATTTAAGGCATTAAAATGACAATTTTAGAAGCAGGCTGGCCTTTGCTGTTTGACAGTGTGTTTAGAGTTTCCATCATCCCTGCAGGTGGAGGAGACACCTCTTGTTTCAGGGCTTGTTGAGGTGGCACTCTCTTCCCAAGAAATCTCTGGAAGACCAGGGAGAAACTCCTTGGGAAAAGAGGGAGCTATTGCAGAGAAAAGGGAGGGGTAGGAGGGGAAAGGGATGGGAACAGAACTTGCAGATGACTTAGAGAGTCCCTTTTGTGCAGCCCTTGCAGAACACTCAGGGCCAGAATTCCTGGTGAAAGAACTTCTGCTCATCATGAGTGATGCAAAATAAAGTGCAACATTTTAAAGAAGCTGTCAGAATGGATTCTGAGTTCATCTGGCAATTCCCATTCCTCTGTGTGAGCAGCTCTGTCACAGACAGGGGAACCACCTGACACAGTAACACATCCTGGAAAAGGGGAGGACTTGCAGCAAATCCACATTGCCAGATGTGGTAGCCCACACTGGAGTGGGGGATTTGTGAGGATTTGGAAGACATCAGCTGAGAAAACTAAACAAGAATCAGAGGAAAGCAATTCCAGGAGCTGTGTGGACACAGAATGATCCTTTAGGAATATGGTGAATATAAGAAACTTGAACCTAAAAGGTTTTGATGAGCATCACTTTGAAAACAACACATTAAAAACCAGAGTTACAGGTTTAATGTGAAATAGGGACACTTGGTGGAGAAATACCAACACTTATCCAAGAGCAGCTTCCAGCAGAATGTGTCCTTCAGGACACACCTGAGCTCTGAAACTCTTGCAGGTGCATTCCCCAGAGAGGTGACACTGCTTTTGGAAAAGCTAAATTCCAGTGTCAATTAAATGCTGACAAATGTGGAAAACCAGGGAGGTGTAGCAAACCCTCTGTGTGGAGATATTGCTGTGGAATGTTACTGGAGTCCATGGATGTGATTTGAAAACTATTAAAGGAATAAATTCCCTGACAATGTTGTGCCATCCCACTGACATGGGACTCACCTGCTTCCAGGGTAACCTGAATTCTGCTTTATGTTGTAAATAATAATTATTAGTATTGTTTTTAAGCCAATCAGGCTGATCAGTTGACAAACAATAAATTTCTAGTTTCAGATTTTAACTGTACAACCAGTTATTAAGGAATATCAAAGGATTTACCTGTTCAGAGACTGCTAGTAGCTGACCTTTGTTTTAGATGATCAAAAATGGTAAAGTCTTGGGTAAGAGTTAAAATTTTGAAAACAAAACTAAGTGAGAGAAGAAGAAGGGTAAGGAATTGGTAAAATCGATTTTTTTTTTTTGAATGGAAAAAGTCTGAGGGCAAATCCCAAGAAAGTTGTGATGGTGTGAGCAGGAAAAAGAAGTGTTGTTATTTTCTTGGAGGCTTCATCCCTTGTGAAGAGATGCTTGGCATTACTCACAGAGAAAATGCCAGCTGGAGATGAGTTATGCTGCACTCAGCCCCGAAACTCTGCTCGAGAATGAATCAATTCTGAGCTACAAAGTGTAAGAAAAGCACATAATATTTATGTGGTGTCAAGTTTATGCCCTTGGAAGTGCAGCTCCCAGGACTGGGGCTGAGGGGCTCCACAGATTTCAGGGAAGATCTATGGATGCAGCCCAGCTGAGCCACAGAAAATGCTTGCTCCCTAATGAAGTAAGTGCCATTTATCTTTCCAAAGTTACAATCAAATCTAGAGGAAATAGCCAAGGGAAAATAAACAGGCTTAATTTTTTAAAATCTTTGTTAATAAAATACTTTCCAAGTGTGGCTTTGCATGGGTGTTAGGAACTCTATTTATTTTTCTGAGCAATGATTTAATACTTTCTGATGAGCTCATATTGCACATGGGTGCTATAAATTTGAACTCCTCTTATAGCACACTTGACCACTATCCTGATTATACAGAATGGCAGATTTTAGGATAACATTGCTGGAAAATGGTCTTCAGGGATAATTTTTTTTCCCCTCAGAATAGCCTGACAACACAGCCTGACAGTCTTTATGTCTGTATAGAACCAACTTTCCCATAATTTTCAAAGGTTGGGTAGGTTTCTGGGGCTGGTTTTCAAATTAAAATCAAAATAAATAAATATTTTACTCCAATTGCAACACAGAAGTTTGTGCATGCCTGGGGAACTTAGATTTTATTTTTGAGGTGTCACTGACCCCTGAGGTCAGAAGCCCACACATTAATGACCATGGCTTCTGCCATCCTTAATTCCTGTCCCACTCACCTCTGGTTGCCTTACTTTCTATGATGAAATTCTGCTTTATATTTCATTTTCTATTGCTGGGCTTTGTCACTATTGAACAGATAAGTGTGAGACTGAAATCCAGGTGGGATTCAGCAGCTGGTGTGCTCCCACTAGCTCCTCCTGAAATATTTATCCAGACTCCTGGGCTTGTTTCATCCCTGAGCTTTGTTTAGGGACCTTCTGTGGGAGGTGGGGAATGAGGGATTCCTGCCACATCCCAGGTAGAAAGGGATGTTAAACCCACATCAGCCCTGTGCTAATTAACAGCTCAAGAAGACAAATCTGCTGCCTCTTCTTCCAAAGCCCAGCCCACAGCTGGGAGCTGGCCCAGGGCCATGGATGAGGGGCAGGCTCGAGTCCAGCTGCTTGAAGGGAGTTTAATCCCTGCTCCCCAGCCTGCTGCTCAGCCAGCAATGTCAAATCTGTGTCAGCACTCCTGTTTGCATTGTGTTTTCCAGGCATTTAATTATTTCCATCTATTTTAGGAGCTGTTGCATGTCTGGCCCCTGAAGCTGATGTGTAGCTGCCTCTTCTTTGGTAAATTTAAACAGATGCATTATCTGATGAAGTGCTTTTTGTGATTTAGAAGCAGCAGTGGGACTGAGCACAGTGATCAATCAATATTGATTATCACAGTTTTTCCTGGGCTGGAGAAGAGTGTGCAGGGCTTCAGTGCTGCTCCAGCTCATCCCTGAGAGAAATCAAAGTGAGGGTAATTAATGCTGCTGGCACCAACATCAATTCTGGACTGGTGATGATCTGGCCATTAAAAGGAGTGTGCAGCCTCTCCCATTCTGTACTGCACTAAGAGGGTGAATGAGTATTTGTCTGGCTGGAGTTTGATGGATTATCCACCCCGGTCCTGCCACTGATATTTTTCCAAGGCTTGTTACACACAAAGTGGTGGCAGAGCCCTGGGGTTTGCCTGCTGCTCTGGGCCACTCAAACACGAATTCCTGAGCCAATGTGTGTTTCCTCTCCAGCTGTGCAGAAGGAGCAATTGAGGCTCCTGAGCACTGCATGCAATGAAGAGCTGGGTTAAAAAGAAATGGTTACTTACCTCAGTCAGGGGAAGCAGCACTGGATGGTTCCTGCAGTGCTTGGGGTGGGAGGGTGTGATTTTCTGAAATAGCCCTTTGCTTCTGGTGTCTGTCCCACCCCAGCCCCTCCCTGCCCTGCCTGGGGGAATTGCTGGGCATTCTGTGGCCCTGGCCTGGGATGAACTTGCCTTTTCTGCTCTGTTTTGTGCAGGTACAGATCTCTTGCCAGTCATCCTCTCAGCTCTGGTGGCTTTTGTGTATAAAAATCTCCCAGCAGAATGGGTTACCACATCGTGGTGACAGTCTGCCTCTTCTCCATATCTCCCTTTTGAAACAGTAAAAGCTCGTTTGTGCCTGTAAAAATAATAACTTCCATAGATTACAGCCTCCACTGCCTGCCAGCCTGTGTGCCTGCAGAATCTGAACCCTCTTTGATTCCAGAGACTTAATACAAAACTCTTCTGATTTGTTGTAAATACCCTGGGAAAATCCTGCTTTGAGTGGGTTTAAGGTGCCCCTATTGCTCTTTAATCCACCAATACTTGTACCTGCAGCTTCCTGGGCCAAGCTCCTGGGATGTGAATAAATGCAAGGACAGCCTGCACATCCCTTGGCTGTCCCAGCCTGGGGGAAGGTTCAGCTCTGCCTCTGGCATCAGGGGATCCTGAATCCAGCTGCCAGCTGCTTTGGGAGCTGCTCAGCTGCAGGGGTTGCACATCCAAATGGGGAGAAGGTTTTACATTCTGTTGGGGTGCAAGCTCTGCTGTGGGTGATGGGGACACCTGGGGACAGCTCTGTGGGGCCCTGTGCCCTGCCCCAGCTGTGCCCTGCTGTGCTTTGGGTGGGAGTGCTCAGGAGGCATCCCTGGCTCCAGCAGCCTGCAATTAGTTATTTGCAGGAGTATTCCAGCAATCCTGCTTTCATCCACAGCCAATGGTAATATTCCAAAGTGGAAATTACAGAAATAACTTGGAGCTCAAAGCAGCTTTTGTTCACTCACTGATAGAGAAACTTCCTTTTTTCTCCTGACACACTACAGCCACTGAGCAAGAGTTATATTTTAATTTTCTCTGCAATAAATCCTCTTTTCAAAGTATCTGCATCAGCAGAGCTCATGGTATTCTGTAGGTATCCTCCAAAAGGTTACAAACAGGAAAGCTGGCACACGCTGTCCATGTCTGTTTAGGATGAAGCCAGTGGAGTTGAGCTCTGTCCCTCCACAAATAATGATAGTTCTGCAATAAAAACACTTGTTGCTGATAGGAAAATAATCTTGTCAGCTTCACCTTAACCCCCACGTTCTCCTAAACTAACATGTCTGCAGACAAAATACTGACTCACACAACTGCTGAGGCTTTGTGATCTGTGTTTGAATGAATTCCAAAGTTCTAAGCTGGAATTTATTTGTATTTTTAGCGTTGCTTTATCAAAATGCTTGTCTCCAGCTAGCTAGTGATTGCTCCATCTGCATTTGAAGCCTCTTAATAGCTTGATACTATCAAATTTATTTAACGATTCTTTGTTTGCATATCAAAGACAAAGACTCCACGGCTTGCTTGCAAAGCTAGATCTGATCTTGAATCTTGTGTTCATTCTTTGATCTGGGTGCAGTGTAGAACAACAAACCACAGCAGTTTCATTAAGATACACGAGTGATACCATTTCCTGAGAAAATAAGATTTATTGCCCGATCTTCTGCGGGGGTTGGTGAAGACGAGACCTGCAGGAAAAGGTCAGAGACACAACAGGGCTGTTGATGAAAAAACACATTCAGCACTGAGAAAAGAGCCAGGGCAGCTCTGGGAGCATCCCCAGCATCCCAGGGATGGAGGGACACTGAGCACCCAGGGCAGCAGCCTAAGGGAGCTGGGCAGGGACACAGGGACAGGGCAGTGAAGCATTCCCAGTCCTGTGGGTCACAGAAAAATTGGTTAAACCTGCTAAAACTGCCCCAAATCTCGATTGTTGCAGTATGGTGTTTATTAAGGATTAGGGTTATAAATCCTCTTGGTTTGGGTCTCCTGATGAAGGGATCTGCACAAGGGGGCACAGGAAAGAGCAGAAGCAATGCATGGGTGCACAGAGCTTGTAGACAAGACTTTCCCCTCTCCCTGAGACAGGACTTTAGCAGATATTGGATTTTCCCCAACCATCAGCCTAACTGTGCACAGCCATTCATAATCCTGCTGGGAGGGAGAAGACTATAAATGCTTCCAGCAGCTGACAAAAGTCCCTGCTCACCCCAGAGCTGCTGTAATTCCTTCTGCAATGTTTGTACCACTGGCAGAAGCCACAAATCCTCTCTCTGTGCTGTTGTGCTGGTCCAGCACCCCGTGGTACCCAAACCATGATTGATGATGCTGAGGTGAGGCACAGAGGAAGGAAACCTTCAATTGCTGTCATCCTGTGCCCCCCTGGGAGAGCAGCAGGGACAGGACGGGCCAGGAGGAGCTTTTGAGGAGGATTTCTTTGAAGTTTTGAGTGAATGGCTGCAGACAAAGGGCAGGATGTGCCCTCAGCTCTGGGCTGCAGGCTGGGATGGCAGACTGGGAGGAAGCCCATGTCTGGCAGGGAAAACTGAATGGTTTCTTACTAATGGTTGAAAATCCCATGCAAATGTGATTACATTTTATTCTGCTGCAGTAATGGCTGGGGATGGAGCCTGCAGGAGCAATAAACCCCCTGTCACTTGGGAGCCAGGCAGGGATGGAGCTTTGCCTAATGGCAGCAAATGGGGTGCTGGCCTTCCCTGGCAGCTGCCAGAGGGCTGGAATTCCCTTCACTTCCCCTGCTCCTGGTGCCTTTGGGGGTGATGGATCCTCCACAGGAACAGGCTCAGACTGCATCCACAGCCAGGCTCCTTGCCCAGACCTTGGTGAGCCATTAAGGAGCTTTTCTCCTTGGGGGCTGGGAAATGCCAGCAGAGAAGAGGATGTTGAAGCCCTGATTTTGAGAGATTCATGGTTGTTTATTTTTTTTTTCCCCCTTAGTCTGAAGTTCACAATCAGTTCCCTAGCTAGGCTGTGCCTCAGCAAATCTCCCATTCTAAAACCTTCAAAAAGGGAAGTTAGAGTCAAATTTTGGTACTTAGCTGGAATTTCTCTAGATATGCTGCAATTCTCTTCTGTTTCTGTCAGACTATTGAGTTCTGCTTTCCCAAAAAGCCTATTTTTGACATAAAGCTGGTATTTCATGAGCTAAAAGTGCATTTGGCAAGCCTAAGGATTCTGCATGCTTTGTTATTTCAGGGCCAGCAGAGGAGAGGAGATGCCTGCATTACCAAGGGAAAGGGACACTTTGCCATTTGGGGCTTCTTAAACTAATCAGTAACAAGGGATTATGAGCAAGATTTGCCCAGGGCTGAGGATTACATTGGAACACTTGCAAATGGTGTTAAAGTGAGACCTCCAACAATGCACCTGATTAAATTTAACCTTTCTTAACTGAGGAGCTGTGATGTATTTCATCCCAGAAATGCTCTGGATGGCAAGGAGCTGATTTCTGCAGCCTGGAGAGGAGATCAAGCCCCTGACATACCAGCATGGGCTCTGCTCACATAAACTGGGAGTCCCCATCTGTACTGCTCTGCTGATGTGATTGTTTTTCTTGCAAACATCTCTGGGCACTGAAAATCCAGCCCTTCCTTTACTTTAGCACCAGTCAGCTTGGACAGGCATGAAAGCATTCCTGAGTTCCACTGAGCAAACTGCACAAAGATGTGTCTGCAGCAGGTGGTTGTGCTCTGCTTCTGCTGTCAGGATGTGATGCAAGGTGTGCAAGGTGCTGGTGAGAAAGGGAGGGAGAAAAGGGACCATGGAAAAGCAGGACAAAGTTTCTTGCATCTCCAGCATCCTGGGCTTTACTTTCCATCATTCTGAAAAAGTGCCTGTGACAAAATTAGGGGATTGTATCTTGGCTAATCAAAGAAAAGGAGAGAGGGGTGTGTAGGCTGAGTGACCTCCCAGGATTGTGGAGGAGGCTGATGTCAAGGGAGCCAAGTTCTGTGCTTTTAGCATTTGTTTTTTTCTGCTTTACTGCATTCTGGGTTTCTACAAAAATCTTTTTGTTGTTGTTTTGCTTTGTGTTTTGATTTTAACCATCCCCAGAGGAGAGGGGAGAGCTCTGACAAGGCATTTGGAGGCTGCCTGAGAGGCAGCTCCAGCAGAGCAGGTGCTCCCAGCCCAGGTGGCAGCTGATGGTTCCCTTGTCCCTCTGCTCCTGGCCTCACCTGGAACAGCTGGAGAAGCTGATGTCACCTGGCAGTGGCAGCCACCACTGCCCTGTGTCACTCAGGGGTGGCTGAGCAGCTTCTAGGATAAATTCTTGGCCCAGAAATTTGTGTGTCATTTTTTCCCCCCCTATTTTAAAATATAATTCCTTTGGGAACAATTCCATACCCACAGAAAGGAGGCTGGCTCCTACTTTAAAGCTGAGGTTGCCCCTAATAATCCTTTCTCCAGTGAGATTTGAAGTGTTTTGAGAATACTAAAAACAAAAGATTTGTCTTTTTAGGGAAGGAATCTTTTCCTCTTGCCATTTTGCACTGAAATCCTTCTAAAATGATTGAAATGCCTCCCTCAGAGTGCTGTTTCATCTTTGCTTCTCTTTTGTGTCTCCTTATTTATGGAAGCAGCTTTGCTTCCTCAATAAACAAGAGCTACATTTTTTCTTGATTTCATCATGAGCTGCTCAGGACTCAGCTCTGATTTGCTGCAGAAACAGTAATCAAGTCAAAGGGATGAGGAGTAGATCCAATGGTAATGTGAGCACAGGCATCTGGGATGAGATTTGCTATCAAATAGTAAAAAAAAAATAAATTGTTGAAATATGATAAACTATCAGGGATTAAAGTGAAATGACAGGAAGGATTTTTTACAAATACAGATTTTTTTAGCTGTCTCCCCAAATCCAGCTGTGATTTTCAGACAGCAATGTACCTTCAAGCTCAGAAGTAAGGCCAGCCTGAAAGGCACTGGGATAACTCCTGGCTTTGTAACAATCATCCCTGGAAGGGTTAAACCCCCTGCCCATGGAGGGTTGCAATGGGATGAGATTTAAGGTCCATTCCAAACCTGATCATTTTAGGATTCCATGAACTACCAGGTGCAGATGAACTCCAGTCCCTTAACCTGGAATTTACTTGTGGTTCATCCCCAATTAAAACCTAAACCCAGCAGGAAACACTGGAGGAATGTGGGAAAATTTTAAGCCACCAGAATTTAAGGTTTTTTTTTTTCCCTCTGCTCTAAGTAGGCAGCAAAATCCAGCACACTGTTCAGTCTACATTGCCCAAGTGGGAAATTTTAGCAGCATAGAGCAGAAATTGCCCTCTAGAAATCAGGGAGCACCTAAGAGCTCTTTCCATGAGATGTCCTGGCTGAGGACTTTGGCCAGGAAAGGATCTGTTGGGTCACTCACAAACATGGGCTGTGATTCCCTTTGAATGACCTCATGAATTTTACAAGGTCAAGAAACACCAAACCCACAATTTTTTATTAGTATCTAACAGATTTTTCCCCCCCACCTCCTTTCTAACACTGATATGTCACATCAGCTTGTGTGCTGGCAGCTGTTCCCAGGTGCAGAGCCAGATCAGCAGAGCTGCTTTGCTGCATGGAAGGATGCCAGGAGATGCAGAGAGGACCTGGCTCTCCCCTCTCAGCTGCAGCTATCATGCTTAGCTAAGCCCATTGGCAGCTTTTGCCTGGAGATTTTGTGAGAATCATTTTTCTCACACGATTTGGGTATTTCTTGTTCCAGGATGGTCTGGAAAACCCCAGAGCAGATGTTCTGGTGGCTCAAATTACACTTGCATTCCAAGCCTGGCCTGACCTTGAAAGAGCCAAACATAAAATGATAAAATCACAGGATGGTTTGGGATGGAAGGGACCTTAAAGACCATCTCATTCCACCCTGTGCCATGGGCTGGGACACCTTCCACTGGTCCAGGTTGCTCAGAGCTCCACTGAGCCTGGCCTTGGACACTTGCAGGGATCCAGGGGCATCTCTGTGCATAACATCATGTTTGAGCAGCAGCAAAATCTACTCAAAAGTCTCTCTGCCCTAGATCCCCATCTCTTTCATGTGATATTGACTCTTGAACCCCTGCTCTGGTTTTTATCTCACTCCCACCATGGGTGGTGGTCCTGAGTTAGCAGAGCTCTCCTGTCCTGTTTTCCTCTCCACTCCATGGAATGCTTTCCTGTGCTTACTGAAATCCCACATGGAAATCCTTGTTAGCTTTTATAATTGCTGTTGTACTATTTAAAATCAGTTTATCCTTTTTATTTGGCTGTCCAGGACAGGCATTTATCCTTGGGGCTGCCTGATTTCCATTGTGTGGGTTTATGGGATTGCAGTGCAAGGTTCTGCCTGGCTGGGCTTGCCCAGAGTTCTGTAATCACAAGTGAAAAACCAGCACTGTTTGATCCTGGATTTTTAATGTGTGTTCCATAAAACACAGGAGGAGTGTGCCAAGCAAGGAACAGTCACCATTTGGGATTTGGAAAGTGGTGCTGGCTGTGGGAAGAGTTCCCTTGTGCAGATGTAATGTAAAGCACGTGTACATTCAGGCCTGCTCATGTTTAACAATGTGTTTGCCAATAATGAAAAACACACATGTCCAACTCACAGTCATGTTAACTGCTAAAGCTGCAAGGCCTCATTTGTTCTCTATGCACAATTACCATTTTATAAGATTTAAAGCTTTGTTTTTCTTCTTCTTCTTTTATTTTTGAACCTCTGCTAGCAGAATGCTGAGCTACTAAAAAAAAAAAATCTGTTCTTTTAATGCTCAGGTATCTCATGGTACTTATGGATCAACTTTTCATGGTTTTATAGGGGTTGTTATCACTCCCCTGTATAACATTTGTAGCATGTAAATGGGACAGACTAGCTGGTATGACAATATGGTGATAAAATATTTACTTTTAATGTAGTGTGTTTACTATTAGATATCAAAACATTTTATTTAAATAAAACAACAAACTTTTACTTTCCATATAGAGAAACAAGCCAGAAAGTTTAAATTATTTATGCCAAATCCATTACCAGCTCAGAATCAGAAACTGATGCTGGTTTTATGATGTTTGCCAACCCTGTGCAGTGCTCAGAATATTTCAGTTAATGAAACATAAACCAATAAATAATAAACCATTAGCAAGTCCTAGGCCTGCTCTGGGATTTCAGTGGGAAGACACTCAGGCTGTTACTGTGAATTGCAGCAGCTGCTTCAGAAACATGTGCTGTCCTTGAATACCTGGCTGAAGTTTGGTGCCCCATCCTTGTCACTGGAGCACAATTTATTTAATCCATGAAATGCCATTTGCAAATAGTCCCTTGAACAGTTTTACTCCTAAATTACTGCATTTTTCTACATTTTTGATTGATATGTGTATAACTGTTATCCAGTTCTTCAGGTAATCTTGTGGGTGATCAAATAAATGATTGAAATCCCCTTTTCCTTGATGATGAATGGATAGATGATAGAAATCCCCTGTTATGCTGCTCTGCTGAATCTAATCCAGATCACTCCACTGCTTTTGTATTTGGGCTTTCTTGGATTGTGGAATCATGGGATGGTTTGTGTTAGAAGGGAATTTAAGGATCATCCAGGTCCAACCCCCTGCCATTGCCAGGGACAAGCCCCATCCAACCTGGCCTTGAACATTTCCAGGGATCCAGGGGCAGCCACAGCTGCTCTGGGCACCTGTGCCAGGGCCCCACCACCTTCTCAGGGAATTCCATCCCAAAATCCCATCTAACCCTGCCCTTTGTCAATTTGAATCCATTCCCTTGTCCTGTCACTCCAAAGTCTCTCTCCACCTTCCCTGTCAGCTCCTCCAGGTACTGGAGATTGATTTCATCCCTCTGAAGCCAAGGTGACAAATTCTTCTCCAGGCTGAACAATCCCAATTCTCCCAGATTTGCTCCTGGGAGAGGTTCTCCATCCCTCTGATCAGCCTGGTGTTCTCCTCTGGACACGTTCTCTTTCTCCTCCATCCCAGATTTGGGGTGGGGGGTGGAGCTGTGCCCACCTGGCTGATCCTTCCCTGGGCACTGGGGCTGTGCCAGCAGGGAGGGCAGCAAAGCCAGCCCTGCTCCCACTTACATTTGCCAGAATCAATCCCTCTACTCCAGATTTATGGAGAAGAAATGCTGGGATCAGGCTTCCCCTGCAGCCAGGCAGATTCAGTTTTACATCTGCTCAGAAAAGCACATTGTCCCATGCCATGCCCCCATGGCATGCAGGAGCTGTGCTTAGAGGATGTGTGATCCCAGAAATGTGTCTGTGCCTCTGTGAAAATGCATGTTTTCCATTCCTGCCATCCTGAGGTTTGCTTTACATTGTGTGCAGCAGCCCTTAGCTCGTAATTGCAGGCCAGCAGTTATTTCAGGCAGTCCAGTCTGTTTCTTTTTACCTAAAATAGCTTCCAAACGTGCATTTATCCCCTGAAAATGGGTGGGATTGTGTTACCAGTGTGGCTCTGAATAGCTCCACATTGAGCACACATTAGAGCCATGCTGCAATCGAAGAATGAACTCTCTGTCACCTTCCCAGAGCCACCTTCCTTGGCAGCTGCTGGGAAAGGTCAGGCCTGCTCTTTGCCCAGAACCTCCCCAAAAAAACAGGAGGAGATGTTTTGGGGCAGCTTCCTGCAACTGCAGTTCTGAATCTTGGTCACTGTTCTTGCAACAAAACATTTGTTTCCACCCCACCCATGACTGATTTTATTTTCTTGGTAGAAAACCATCCCCTGGGTAATTCCAACCAGATTTTTCCATAACAATTTCTGCAAACATCCCTTGAAACACCCACAGTAATTTTCATTCCAGCTTCTGAATTGGGACTTTACATCTTACAAAATGCCACTTCCATTTGCTTCAATGCTTGGAATTCAATTTATGGCTGCAGCATGGATCTCACATTTGCCTGCCTGGCCTGAAAATTCTGCCAGGCTTTTTCCTGGGGCTGCCCTTCAGAGACCACCCTGGGAGGGAAGAAAGGAGAAGCAGCTTTTCCATGCTGCTCTTCCTAATTTCCCTGGAGTCCCCACCACAACCCTGTGGTGCCCTTATCTCCCACAAATCCACAAAAAAGTTTCTATATGGGCTTTGGTGCCTTCCCACCAGTGAAGTGCAAAGGCTGAGGAAATTGGCTCAGATGGAAAGGAGAAATCCAGGAGGGCAGGATCACAATGTCTCATGAAGTTGGGGCAGTTCTGTGCCTTGGATGGACCTTGCTGAGCTTCATGGACAATTGTCATTGCCTTTCATCAGCTGGGTCAGGGATTTCTGGACAGGGCCTGGAGGGACAGGACAAGGGGCAATGGCTTCAAACTGACAGAGAGGGTTGGATGGGATATTGGGAATAAATTGCTTCCTGTGAGATGGGCAGACCCTGCACAGAAGAAGCTGTGGCTGCCCCTGGATCCCTGGAAGAGTCCCAGGCCAGGTTGGATGGGGTTTGGAGCAGCCTGGGACAGTGGAAGGTGCCCATGGCAGGGGGTGGAACAGGATCTTTGAGTCCCTTCCAACTCCAACCATCCTGTGATTCTGTGATTCAGGCTTCCCAGGCAGGGATTTTCCAGCAGTGCTGCTCTCCTGGCTCACCAGCAGAAACCCCAAAGGCAGATGTGAGAGCTGCCTTTCCCCTTCAGGATTTCACACCTTGCTGCAGCATGGCATCCAGGTGTGCTGGCACAGCTGGAATGCTCCTCTGCTGTGCCACCAGCCCTGCTGTGCCTGTCCTGGTGTGCTCTGCTCTGGGAACCACAGCATGCAGGAGCCAGAGGGATGGAAGACCCTGAGGTGTCCTGACACAGCTGCAGGGCACAAATTTTAAAAAAATTTAAAAAATAAAACACCAACAAATGACTTCTGCCTTCGTGCCGTGCATCACTTGGAGCTGCTTTTTAAATCTTTCTAATAGAAGTTTGTTTTTTTCTCTCTAATTAGCACTTTACACTTCTCTTTGGTATGGTCATAGATGGAAAGGAAACTTTGGGTTTCTTTGGTTGCAAAGAAAGGCATTAAAAGAAATAACTGCTTTCTCTTCTTAATGCATTTATAGCATGTAACACAAAATTCAAAAGGGATAAAGGCAGAAATCAATTGTAAAACCTTTTGAAATTATATTTATAATTCTGGAGGGATGAATAGGCTGGGAATTACTGGATGTTTCTTTTCTTAGACAGCAGAAAAGCTCAGGAAAGGAAAACCAAACTCTTCAAAACTTTATTTTCATAACAGGGTAGTCTGACTACCATAAGAACCATCTGCTAAAACCAGTCTTATTTTTTTCTTTTTTTGTCAGAAACTAATGTGACACTGGATCTGGTTTTAACAATGCACAGTTTTAAAAATATTTTTTGTCCTCAACAAAAGGAGAGCTGTGATTTCAAGATGACATGTTCCCACAAACCCCAAAGGCTGGACCTTGCTAAATCACAACTCTTTTGGTTTTAAATCACCTCCTTGATGAGGATATAGCATTCAATTGTGCAATATTTCACAAGAGCTGACCTTGCAGGTGATGTGATCAGAGGGGAAAGATGTAGAGAGGCAGGGGAGGTGGCTGGGTATTGTTATCCCTGAGAGTTTTCATCTGAATTGTCCCAGTGAACAATTAAAAAATAGGATTTGCAGGAGTGAGGATAAATTCCCCTCTGCCCACATTTTCCTCCTATAAAAGGTGAAGTGCTGGTCTTGCTGGAGTGGCCTCTCTGCCCCTTCCCTCCTGCCCTGCAGCTGTCACAGGGCTGCTCTTGGCAAAGACTGGGAGCATTTTATACTTTTATGTAACTGAAGGAGTCTGCACAGCCAGGTAATCAATGAACTATGTAAATGCCAATACTAGAATGAAAGGGTTAATTGAATTTAACTTCCCTGGGCTGCTGCTTCTGCATTCTCCCAGTGTGCTGCCCTAGGACAGACAACCCTTTCAGGAACAAAGAGGGTCTTTGCATCCAGTGCAATAGCATGAAACCCATTAAAATCCCTGGGAGTCTTTCCATGCTATTTAACAGGTTTGGCTCATCCCATTTATGAGCCCTGGGGAAGAGTGTTGCTCTTGGCCCCTTCTGCAGGGGCCCCTCTCAGGGGTCAGCATCTCGCCCTGGCTTGGGGGGATGCACCCTTGGAAGGAATTACAGGGCAGGCAAGGGGCCAGAACACTTTCCAGGTGATTTTATCCCTCCTGAGAGGCAAGTGCTGGGCACCTCTGATTTATTGCAAAAGGAGTTGGCACCGCACATAAAACACCCAATGTTGTGCTGAAACAATTCCCACAACTGCTCTCTCTGAGGCACTGCTGCTGTTTGCTGGGGCAGCTCCAGGGACAAATGAGTGTGAACTGAGTGAATTTGTGCTGCTGAACTCTCCCCACACCCAGCCCAGCCTGGGAGCAGCTCTGCAGGGTTGCAGTGGCCTGGGAGCAGAACCAGCACTGCCAGAAGGGATTGATCCCAAATCCTTGGGGAGCCAGAGGTGGAGGAGCCCTGCAGCTGTGAGACCTAAGGATCCTCAGCCTCTGATTCTTACCCCAGCACTTCCCAAGGATGCTCAGCACTCCCCAAGGCTGGAGCTGTGTCCCTGGGGACAGAGGTGTCCCTGGTGCTGGTGGGGAGACACTGGAGGGTCTCAGCTGCTTTAGTGCCTCCATTTAAAGCTTCTTGTGCACAGCCTTTGAGAGCTTTTGTTCTTTTTGCACTTCAGATTTTCAATAGGGGAGTTCTCCATCTGTCCAAAAGTGATATAAGTGTGATCTTTCCCTCCCCTTGCCTGCTCTGGAGCATCTTTGATGTGTCTGGGCAGGAAAACATCGAGTTGGAAGAGCAGCAAGGCCTGTGCTGGCTGTTGTTGTGCTTTCATGTGCTTTTTTTGGGATCTCTGGCACTCCCACACAGCCTCTGCTCTGTTCCCTGTCCCTTTGATAATCCACACACCCTGCTCACTCTCATTTTTACTCCTGGTCACTGTTCCTTCCTCACCCTCCCCATCCTCACTGGATATCCATGGCCCAAATCCTTCTCTCCCAGCAGTCAGGCTTTTAGGGATTTACTGCTTTGCTCATCATTTCCCTCCTCCTCAAATCTGACATTTCAAAATAGTTTATTGCATCAATCTGTGATGACCTGGAGCTCTAAGGTCATGTGGACACATTCAGCCCTGGATTTTGGTGATCCCCCAGTCTAGGAGTGCAGATTTGCTGTGGCTGCCCCTGGATCCCTTGGAGCACCTGGGACAGAGAAAGGTGTCCCTGCATGGCAGGGGTGACACTTTGAGTCTTTTCCAACCCAAACCATTCCAGGATTCTTTAATCTCAAGGCTTTGCTGTGGTTCACTGTGAAGATAGGAGCACCCTGCCCACTTCAGCCTGAGGGACAGAGCGTGCTGGGGGAGAGTCAGGAGGGGGATTTTGGGGATTAACCGGCTGGAATGTTTGGCTTTGGCTTGCTCAGGCTGCAAGGTGAGTGGAAGTGAGCCCACCTGCAGGTTTCTCACAGCCCAGACTGTGCAGTGCACAGGATCTCCCAGCAGCACAGAGCAATTCACAGGAGCTCTGCATATTCCAAAATTCTCTGAGCACCTCCATCCCCACAGCTGCTCTTGTCAGCTCCTTCCAATTCCTTTTCAGAACCCTCTGACTCCCCTTGCAGGAAGGATGAGCTCTAATTGTTCCAGTTCCTTCTGAGTCTCTCAAAAGGCTGAGCCACAACTTCTCCATCTACCTCAGCCCAGAGCTCCCCACGGCCATCAGGAATGCAAAATGCATTTCCTCCTGCCAGAGCTTGGAAATTCATGTGCACCTGTTAGGGTCTGGCTCTGCTGCACCTTTCATAGTGTTTCATGTAAGATCAGAGCTTTTCCCACCCTGTGATAGAATTCTGCCTGAATTAGGAAGCTTAGTTCTCAGCTTTTTGTTATACAAAATTGAAGCTGGTGACATTTCATGCTTTGAAAAGCTGCTCTGAAGGAGCTAAGATATTATTAGGTGTTATTTGAAAAGCATTTAAAGTATCTCAGCTCCATTTTTCTCCCAGTCTGATGGGATGGGAACATCTGGCATCAGTGCTTTGTCTAATCTGGAATACCCAAGGTCCTGCCTGTGACAGAGTCCTCTCCAGGCTTTCTTTTTTGGGAAAATCAATCTATGTTTGGCCTATTTTGAGGTGGAATTATCAAAAAAGCACAATTGCATTATTAATTGCATCATTATTAAGGAAACATTGGATTGTAGCCTCTGCCTGCAGCATGGAGGGACCTGCAGCTCCATCATGTCTGGATCCATCCATATGGATCTTGCCCAGCCTCAATACTTTGGCAGATTTGACACATTTCATCAGTTATGTTTGATTTCCATATTCATCTGATGATGGATTCATTGTACCCTGGTGCTTCATTTATGCTTTTCTATTCCTGTGCAAAAATCCCACGGCTCTTGAGAATTAACTGTATTTTTAAACCTACATCTAACTCCTTTTTTTCTCCCCCACAAACCTACCAATCTTCAAAGGTACAATTTTAACTTTAACTTAATGTCTTAGGCTGCAGAACATTTTGGTAGCATTTTTTCCCCAGTGTAATATTTCTGCTTTACTGCCCTTTCTGGTTGATTTTTAACACTATTTTCTGGTATGACACTTGCCTGAGTACCAGTTTATGGCACACCTGAGCTGAATTGTTCTTTAATGAAAGATTTCATTCTCTCTACAGGATTTTATGAGCAATCTTCTCTACCAGTCTGAATGACCTTTGCTAGATTTTTATTCACTTCTGCTCATTTGACTGCAAATATTTGGGAAAATTGTTGCATTTCTTTCAGTTGTATCAGTCCTTTCCCTCAAAATGGGCCATCATGAAACCTCTGAAGTTCCTATTTGCTGTTCAGCAAAGAAGGGAGGGAAATTTCCATGTTAAACAACTTATTGGTAGCACCAGGCATCCTTCTTTTATTTTCCATTGTGAAAATCTTCCCACCTATTTTTCACAGTGAAACGTGAGGGAAGCTAAAGGATGGGAAACCCCTCTGGTAACTATTTTAAATGCTTGGAAAAATGATGGACTTGCTCCCTTCTTGGCTCTCCAGGTTTCTTTCATCAGAAGAAGAGCACAAATGACATGAGAGCACAGCTTTTGTTTGCTGGAGAGTTTTATTTCTGTCTAGGTTTTATGCAAAGTGCTGTAGCCTTAGCCAGCCCACTCCTCAACACTGGTTCTGGTTTTCAGCAGGATAAATCCTCCTTCCCATGGCCTCTGGGATGAGTTAAAAGCCCTGCCATCTCCTTGGGGTTTGGTGTGGTCTCTTCCTGAACTGGGAAATGTGTTTTTAAAAAGAGCAATAAAGTGCCAGGGTCAAGAAAGTGTCAAGGGGCTGACAAACAGCCTCAAGTCACACATCCTGATGGGTCTCAAACCAGGCAGTTCAAATTTTCTGCCTAAATTCTGCTTGTGGCTAAAAAAACTGCCTGGGCATCTCTGTTATCTTCCCCAGTGTCTGGGCCTTGCAACCAATTTTCTGTGTTTTCACTTGTATTTCATCTCTCATCTTGCACAGAAAGGTCTCTGTACGTTTCATTTGAGCTGGAATTTACCATTCATTTCCCTGCTGAGATTAATGGCACTGTTTTCCTGGGAAAGCTGCAGCATGCAGGAGCTCTTGCTCTGTAAAACATCACAGATTTCCATGTGCTTTGTTTGAAAAATTACTAAAAAACAAAGCACATAACTGAAATAGCTGGGGCTGTGATGAGCTTGAGACTGAAGTGCCCATCTCCACTTGTGGCTCCTCTTTGCAATTTGAATTTTTTTTTAATTTGTGATATGAAAGCAATTCTCCTGCTAAGAGATGGATGCAACTGGAGTTGGTGGCATGACTGAAGTTAATATTCTCACCTTTTCTTGTTGATTCAAGCTGCAAGTCTTTTCCACTCAAGGATTACCATGAGTTTGGTTTTCCAGCCTTGCTAGGAAACGTCTTGTATCCTCTGAAAATAGGAACATTGGAGTTGCAATTGGCAGGGACTGAGAAAACCCTTATTAATGAACCATCCTGGTTTTTTTCTGCTGTAACTTCCATGCCCTCAGAGTGGAGCAGGAGGTGACACTTGTGGACAAACATCAGGCAGGGTGGGAGCTCCTCTGGTGGATCAGCTCTAATTCCAAATGTGGCCACAAACGAGGTGACCATCATGCCTGGTTGGGACAAAACTGGGAGTCAGGAGCTCCAACTAGTTTGTTTGTTGATAGGAAGAATTGCTGTAAATCTGCTTTGGTGGTTTGTTATTTTTTTTAAAAGAAGAAATAAAGGCACATTTGTTCCAATAAGAAACACTTCATGCAGCTGAGCTGTGAATAAAAGTAAAAAGGAAAAGTGGAATTCGGTGCATGATGTTATTTATAAAAATGGCCTTCACATTTCTGTGGTTTCTTCAACCTGGAAAAGCAAATTTGCCCAAGTTTTCGTTTCCTAAGAGGAGATAAGAGCCCCACTCCCTGGAAAAAGCTCAGTGAAAGGCTCAGCCTTGATGTGTGCTGCCTTATAAAGCACTGCTATATGTAAACCACAGCAATGGAATGTAATTGCAAACTCCTGCTCCATCCTATATATACAGTGCCTAGACAGTCTGGTCAGCTCTGCCCAAAGCAGGGATTTGTTCTGAGGGAGCCAGAGCTGTCTGGCTGTCTGGTCACCTCCCTGTGCCCCTGCCTCCCTCCTCATCCTCCCCTGCTCAGGGAGGAGCTGGTGTCCTCAGCAGGAGCGAGAGCTGAGTGCAGGGAGGATGATTTCCTCACTTTGCAATACTCAGCAGCACTTTGTCTCAGTCTATCAGAAATCCTGCTGTAAGCTGTGAATTGTGGGACATCAGGGTGGCAGCCCTGGCTCTGCAGAGGGTGACAAGGAGCCCACCCTACATCTTCCTTCCTTCCTCCCCCTCACTAGCAGGCCAGTTCTGCACATTTCTCCACTCTGAATCCAAGTCCTCCTCACCCCATTCAATACACGATGGCTGGGTAGGAGGTACAATCCTTTTTTTTTGCCCTGGAATTGCCCCAGATGGGATGAATTGCCCCAAATGAGATGGATTGCCCCAAATGGGATCAATTTCCCTAAATGGGATGGATTGCCCCAAATGGAATCAATTGCCCCAAATGGGATCAATTGCCCCAAATGGGATCAATTGCCTGTTGTTGCTCCAGCCCCCAGGGCTGGTGTTAGGAAAGGAGTTGTTGTCTGCTCATCCCTCCTGTGTCCCCTCCAGTCACCTCCTCTGACCTTAGATCCAAATCCTTCCACCACTCTCACTGGAAGGCAAGTTATGGTGCCCTGCCCCCACACTGGCCTCGAGGTTAAACCCCTCTCACAGAATCACCTGGGCTGGAAAAACTCTCTAAGATCATCAGGCAAACCTTGTCCCAAGTGGAGATGGGCAGTATTTAATACTCATGCATCACCTCACATTGTTCCTCCCATCCAGTGCCATTTGCTTGGCTCTGCCTGCATTGCTTGTCATGCAATTATTTAATTATTTGGCTCCTGCTTATCAACAGATAAACTTTATTTTTTTCTTTTTTGATTTTTTTTTCCAATACAGATTTAAATTTGCTGTTTTGTCTTTGCTCTCAGCTGCCTGAAGCAGAGATTTGGATAAGCCATGACCTCTGGAGGATTGTGGTCTTCTCAAGGAGCTGCCTTGCACCAGCTGAGCTCCAGCCTGTGGCAGTGCCACCACTGACCCATTCCTGTGTTCAACCACATCCTCAGGGCTGTGTTTGTTCAGCTGTGCAAACAGCACCTTCAGCTCAGTGCTGGGCACTCTAGGAATGCCTCCCTCCCTGCAGGGACATCCTGCAGGCAAAGCCCCTGGGTGGGTGGGCTCAAAACCATCCCCTCTCCCAGGAAAATGGTTTTTTTGGAGGAATTTGTGCCCCAGTCCCACTGGGTTTGCCTCTTCTGGGATTCCTGCAGCAAATCCCTCTGCTCTCTCCCCCTCCTGCTCCTGATCCTGGTGGATCTCCCAGGGCTGGGAGCTCCTGCAGGCCACAGGAAAACACCCAGCTTTTAGCTGCTGATGGCTTGAATTGGATTTAAATTGGAGCAGATCTATAAATAAAGGACCCTCCAGTCCATTACCAGCCCTCTGCAGTTCAGGCTGCCAGGCTCACTGCATTTCCAAGGCAGCTATTGAAATAAACTCTGTGTTTTGTGGACATACACACTTACATTTTCACCTCAGCCATTTAGGATCACATGAGCCTTTAAAAGCTTTCCCAGGCTTCAATTGCCTGAGCTGATTATGCACAAATCTGATTTGGGTGCTGGCTCCCTTTCCTGCTATCATCCTATCCCATTTCAGCCACCCCACAGTTGTGGAATCCAGATTTAAGGGGATTTGCCAGAATGTCCACAGAAACCTGTCTTGCTGAATGTGAAACTGATTCCAATAATAATTAATCTTTCCAGCAAAGCTTCTTTTGCAAAAGTTGTGCTCCCACTTTGCCCAGCTACCAGCATACATCCCAGTCACTTTATTCCTTTCCTGCTCTGTTTTATGTGTGTTTTTCTAAGGAATAACTGTATTTTAGAACTCAAGAGCAAGCAGGGCTAGCTGCATTTCAGTAAAAGAGAGAAACAGAAGTTAATTTACACTTGGCAAGCACAGAGATAAAGTGGGACTATGAAAATCAGGTACTGAATTTTAGGTTGTCAAGTACTGAACGTTTAATGGCAGAGGTTTTTTTAATGGAAGAAAAATTGCATGTATTCTGATATTCTCTGGGGCTGTCAAAGTTTGGGGAAAAGTGCTACACAAGCACTTTTCCTCCTGAAGAACAAAAGAACTGCATAATCTTTCATTTCATTCTAACTTTTGTTTAAAGCTGCCATAATCCTCACCCCTGCCCACTCCCTTTAGGATTATTTCTGAGTGGGATTTCTCTCTATTTTGCAGGAGCAGCTGGAGCATCTCCTGTGCTCCTGTTTTTGGGGGGATGCATCAGATGCCACAAGGGTGGGAGAGCTGCAGCACCACTGCCCAAGGTTGTCTTCTAAAACCTGCACATAAAGGATGTAAACTTTTTCTTTTCTTCCTCCTTTCTCTATAAGCCTAGGGAGATTTAAAAGTCATTGGGAAAATTTCCAGAAAAAGAGATGAAATGTTTAAAAATGCTATTTTTGTCCTGGTCTCTGTGAATTCCTCACACCTTCCCCTCCTCCCCTCTCCTCTGATTTGCACTGTGGGATTAATGAAGTGATTCAAGTGCAGATTTTGAACCTGAGAGTTGCTCCTTTCTTCTGCTGAGCTGCATCCCCCTCTCAGCCAAGGCCTGACCTTGAATCCACTTTGCAGCCCCCAGGGAGCAGGAGGGGTGATGCTGCCAAAATCCAGGGTGGGTTCAAGGGGGACCCCGTGAACCTCCACCCACAACACCCTGAATTTCTCCTCTGCTAATTCAGCTCTGAAGGAAACCCTTCAGGAGAGGGGACAGTCCCTGGTTACAGGGACCTGAGACAGACCAGACCTGGTTCCTTTCTCTGATTTTCCCTCTGGGCTCCTCACAGCCTTGCCATAGCTGATGGAGAAAGTTCTTTCCTTCATTCATTTCTTCTCATCTGGAACAGTTTTTCTGCTTCACTGGTTCATACATCCCCAAATTACCCCTGTTTTCTCCCTTGTGCCCATTAAACTCCCTCCCTTCCTCTGAGTATTAATTAAAAATATTAAAATGTAAAACCTGATTTGTGATAATCTTTCAAAATCAGTGGGGGCTTTTGGGATTCTCTGAGTGATGTGTCAGAGGCAGAATCAATCTGCAGTCTGATGCTGAGAGTTGCCCTGGCTGCTCTGCACCTGGGTGACTCCAGACTGAGGCTCTCCTTGGGCATTTGCTCTTTTAGACCATTGTGAGAGAAAGAAATGCAATAATTCCTTCAGTCCGTTCTTCAGCAGGATTAAAGTTGTATAAAATATTATAAATTAGCCATACTTGTACTTCATATTCTGCTTAAAACTCATTTGAGATAGAATAAGACTTAAGTCTCCTGATTAAAGCTTGATGGAATATGAGAAATTACTGAGTTAGGAGAAAGGAAATGAGCCTCTTGTCCTTGTGAATGCAGATGATCTAGAGTAGGCTTTATAAAATTTTTACATTACACTACTTTAACTGATGGATCTTCCAACTTATTTAGTGGTAATTTTCTGCTCTGGCATTGTCACCACCTGGATAATTAGTCATTTGAGGGAGAAATAAAGGTATTTTGTTTTCAGGGTAAAAGCAACATCCTTAAGTAATGCAGATAATTTTTGCCAAACTTATTTCAAATTGCCTTAGGGGCTGAAATTTCCTCTTTCAATATTGTAAGGAAAAGAATTAACTCTCAGAGATGCAAGTAGAGGTATAAAACATGGAAACCATGCTGTGAGCCAAATTTTTAGCAGGAGTTGCACAGTATCACCACTCCAGCCCATCTTTGCCCCAGACAGTGTTTGCTCTTGATTTATCTTTGTTTGGCTTTGGTTTTGCACTAGAAAACCCAAACAAAATTATTTAATCTTTGTGTAACATTTTAAAATTTACCTATCCAAAAGCCACAAAACCCAAATAATGCTTTCCCCTCATTTTTATAATGATGTGGTGAAGCACAAACTTACCAGAGGAAACAAACAGCACATCCTACAGAGATGCCATTTGCCACGTTGCTTATCCTAATTTAAAATGATTTTTGGGGTTGGGTGGATTGAAACCATGGGACAGGGGACAGCAGCTGCACCCAGAGCTCCCAGAGGGATGGGAGAGGATTTCCACCCCAGTGAGGAGTGTGGGGTGCTCCAGCATCACCCCCTGGCTGTCACAGCCTCAGAGCCCCTCCAAACCCACCCTGGGGTCCTGCCAGCCAGGGCTGCTTGTCTGAGCTCTGAGCCCTGATTTTGGGACCCACAGCTCAGGGGTGTAGTGACAAATCCTGCCAAGCCTTTGGAGCTGACAGGACAGCCAAGGGGCTGCTCCTTTTATTTGCAGGTGTGATTTTTGGGCTTGATTCCTCTGAAACCCGTTCTGTGCTGGAGGAGGAAGGGCAGAGCCTCCTTGAGAGGTGCTTTCTTTGTGTTTGAAGCAGTATCTGATGGCCTGGGATCAGCTCAATCACCAGGATTTCCTCTGTAGTTGGGGATCAAAGGTGCTCTCAGCTGCTCTGCTCAGTGCTGGCAATGCAGAGCAGCTCTGGGCTGGGCTTGGGGCAGAGCTGCCACTCTGTGTGTGCTGCTCAGCATCCTGGCCAGGGCACTGCAGGGCATCCAGCACTGGCAGGGGTTTGTCATCCCAAAAAACATGGAAAGGCTGTTGGTGTTTCCCTGGAAAACACAGTGCTGGTTTGAGACCCAGCACTGCTGCCTGAGCATCCTGGTGAGGGTGGGTTGGGATGGCTTGTGCCACCTGAAACACCCCAGGGGATGTAAAAACAGGGGTAAGGACCCACTGGCATTTAGTGCTGAGCATCTGGCTTCAAGTGAGACTCCAACACACACCAGTAAAACGTCTCACATCATCCCCAGGGCTGTGTGAGCTCCCTGTTAATTCCAGAGGCAATAACAGCACTGAGGTGGTCAGCATCTACTTAAAAAAATCAATCCTAATGATACTTGATCCATTTTTCCTAGATTAAATCGTAAATTTAAATCCATTTATTTCCCTTCCCCCAAATAAATGAATAAATAAATAAATAAAATCAAACCAGCATTTTTACTTTTAAGGCTTTTAAGCATTTCTCAAGAAATTGCAAGTGGAGATTTGTTACATTTCATTTCAGAAGATTTATGGCCTGAACAAACTTGCTCCTGGTAAAAAAATGAATCAGGTTTGTTCAGATCTCTGCTGAGGTGCTGGAGGAGTTTTTAATTATATAAATGAGATACTGAAAGAGAAAAGTACATATGTGTTTTCAATGCTTGAGAAATGTTTTCTCTGAGTTCCACACTTGCTGCTGGACTGGTCTGCTGAGCATTTGCAGCAGCACAGGTTTGGAAAAGCCTCAGGAAAACAGTTGCAGAATTGTATTTACTGAATTTTCCCATAAAGAGCAGTTTTCCTGCCTGAGAAAAACGTTTTCATTACAAAAGGTCTAAGTAAATACAGTCATGTTGCCAGAATTTATTACTTCTTGGGGAAAACATTTTATTAGGAGTTTTATTCCATTACAAATGCTGAATAGGAATTCTGGAGGAGTTGTGTTTGTTTTCTGAAGCGTGCTTAATTTCAGCTTCACCATTGGCCACGACTTCTTCATTACCATACTCAGTAATGGGCTTGCATACATTAACATCCATTTCTATGTCCCTAAGAAGATTTTCAGGGGAAAAAAATGAGCATTACATTAAACACCCTATTTTCTGCAAGAAGAAAAAGTTATGGGCAATTAGGGATGCAAGACCCCAGCTCCCAGTGATGTCAGAGAGCAGAGAAAACAGGAAAATGTTTCCTGCTTGACAAATTCCCCAAAGTGACTTGTCATTTCTCAGCTTGTTTCTCTCTATGAGTAACCTGAAAGTGACTTAAGTTTTTGTTTTATTCAATTTGTAGTCAGCTAGTTCCCTCTGCAGAAGGAGAGCTGATGAGCAGAGAGGGGAAAGTTTGGAAGTCCCACGTGGGAAAGTTCAAGGATGGATGAGCTCAGAAATGTGGAGCCAGGCTTGGGGGTGAGCACAACTCCCAGCCCTCCTGCCTCCAGAAAGCTGGGAGAACAAATGAGGGTCAGCAGACACAGCTTTGGGTCGTGTGAGGGAAAAGTGGGGTTTCTGTGTGAGGCTGGGTGGAGGAGCAGTGACACTCCAGTGCAGTGAGCAGCTCCTGTGCCAGCTCATCCCTGTGCACACAAAGCCAAGGGCCAGGCTCAGGAGCTGGGGCTGCTTCAGAATTATGTAACTTACTCACAGTCTTTCCAGGATCACACAGGGGTTCCACAGATGCCCTGGCAGGAGGGATCCTGCAGCCAAGCACGGGAGGTGCTGTGGAAGGAGCACACAGTGCTGTGGTAGAACACTCAATGCCCCTGGAGATCCCAAAAACCCCTCAAGGAAGAAAGGCCCTGGGGTACCTGGTGTAAAGGAAGGTTGGAACTGGGGGGGTTTTCATGTCCCTTCCAACCCAAACTGCTCTGTGATTCTGTGACTCTGTGATTCTGTGACTCTGTGATTCTGTGATTCTGTGACTGTGACTCTGTGATTCTGTGACTCTGTGACTCTGTGACTCTGTGACTCTGTGATTCTGTGACTCTGATTCTGTGACTCTGTGATTCTGTGAAAAGAGGTGAACGTGTGTCGGGTTTTTCCCTTTTCTGACCCAGAGATGGGGCAACTGAGAGGCAATTTAAAAAACTTTTATTCCATTTTCAGTCTCATATGAAGGCCGAGACAATACAGGTTATAATTCATGCCATCACAATCAGAAGTCAACTATTTCCTAATTACAATACACTATAAGTGTTTCTTAACCTAACAACTTTTGTCATATTGTACTATGAAATATCTTAAAGCAAATCATCTAAAATCACCCCTCATAAGTTCTATTACAATACACTTTTTATAGTTCTATTTCTCCAAAGTATCTAGCCTTATTTACAAGGCCATCCTTTAAAACTTTTTTCTAACTCCATCTCTCTCTCAACAATATCTATCCTGTTCCATGGCATTTCTAAATCAGCATTTCTTATCTCCAAGTTTGCATACAAACACATACAGTGTAAGGCTTCTGTCAGGCCCTAAAAACTCTCTGCAAATCCATTTCCACAAACATGGGCAGGATAACCATCAGCAGGATGTGATAACTGGCCTGGCTCGTGCTGGAGATGTTTCTCCAGCAGCCCTAGAGGGTTTTGTGGATTGCACAGCATTTCTGGCTTTGACATCAGCTCCTTCTCCACTGCAACTGGAATGGATTAATCATTCCCTGCCACAGGGACAGCATCTCAAAAAACAGCCAGACCAAGGCTGCTATAAACAGCAGCAAAACCAAGAGGGTTTCAACTTGCAATTACATTTTCTTTGCTAACAACTTCTGGATGGATGGGGAATCCCAGCCCAAGATCTTTTCCCTGTTCCCCATCTCGATTTCAGCAGGTCCCATTCCCTGACACACACACAGCATGCTGGGCTTGCCTACCTGCTCCTGTCTGCCTGGAGCCCAGCCTTCTCTATTTTCTGGGATGCAGGAAGGGAGAGACAAGGGGGCTGGAGTGACTCACCAAGAAGACAAAAGCACTGACTGTGTTTTTCACACTCAGCAGCCCTCACATCCTCGGCTGTCCCAAAGCAAGCAACCCAGAAAGAGGTGGGAGTCTTCACAAGCCAGACAGAATCGTGATTTTTGTCAGTTTTTAAGCATCCAAACTCCAAATCTTCTAAGCTGAAGTCTGTTATTTTGAAAGGCAGTGTGCAAGAATTTTTCGACATTTAAATTTTGCCTGGATTATAGAGAAGCTACAGTGGGACTTAGATACAAATCTACAACTGATAAATTAGAGGAATTAAAATCAGGCAGAGGAGAAAGGCTCCCAGCTTTGCTTAAGTGAAGTGGATTTATCTGAACAGGAAGGCTTTCCATCTCAGCTGAAAAATGAGATGATAGAAAAATCCTCCAGCGGAGTGTGGCAGGTATCACAAAATTAGCCTTCCATCTTTAAATCCGTGTGGGCAGGGAAAGAATCTCCTCCATCCCTGACTCTCACCCACGCAGGTGCTGGGACCCATCCAAATCCTGTTGCCTGGGGCAGCTCCAGTGCCATAAATCAGCAGCAGCTCCTGGCCTGGGCTCTGGAGTTGTGACATCGAGCTCTTGAAGCTCTGATGGTGAGGCTGGATCTGCTCCTCTGACAAATGGAGTGCAAGAGCTGTTAATTCTGCACGCACAAGATCTTCTCCAGGTCATAAAATCCACCCACAAAGACTTTTGTAGAGCTTTAAACCAAAACACTGAGAGCTTTTGATTTGGTCTGTGAGGATCCCCAGCAGCTTTCACCTTTGTGGAACCTGGCACCAATTCCATCCCAAAAACACTGACAGGAAGAAAGGTTAGTAGAAAATCTGTAGCTCTGCAGCATAAAATTTGGAAAAAATCCCAGGGGGAAGATGATGAATCTCTGATTTATATCTCAGCCAAAGGTTCTCCTCCTCTCTTTGCTGTTTTTTGTGGGTACAAAGTGTCTTGGTTGGGGATGTACCTTAGTGTGTTCCCCTCAAAAGTTCTATTGCAATACATTCTTTATAATTCTTTTTCTCCAAAGTATCTAGTCTTATTTACAAGGCCATCCTTTAAAACTTTTTTTTCCATCTCTCTCAACAATATCCATCCTATTTCATGGCATCTCTAAAAGCACAGTCCAGGTGTGTGGGGTGCCCCTGGCACCTGTGAGAGCTCTGCTTTCTGCCCCTGGGCAGAGAAACAAAACTCCCCAGGCTTTTGAACCACCAAATGATGGGAAAAGGTTGCATGTCACAAATCTTCAGCTGGTTTTGGCTCACCCTGTGAGTAGGATGGGTGTTTGCTGCCCCTGCAAGAACAGACTCGAGGACGCTTGTCTGCGTGGCAGATCACCCACTCAAAAATAGTTCTGCTCAAAAAAAAAAATCCCAGGTTTATTGCTTGCTAATTTTAAATCAAATTACCTACAGATTTGTTTGTTTGGAAACAAAGCTCAGCTGATTTCAAACCCGACATTTCAACAAAAATGTGTGTTGGTTTTTGCTCTGAAAGAATTTCCTGTATAAAAAACAGGCTGCATTGTTATTGGAAGTAAACAAGGCAAATGTTTACAAATAGCCCCATATGCAGTTTTGGTTTGGGCAGGACATTTTAATTCCACCCATCAAACAACTGCAAAATCCATTCTTCTTCCACTGCTCTCTTTTAAAGGCAGTAGAATCAAGCCAGCAAAACCCAACCTGATAACTATAAAATAATACACAGCATAAAATTAGATCCTCAAATCCCCACACATAACAGTGCTTGACTCCATCAGCATCTTGGAGTTTACATATAAATGAGAATATGATGATTTAATATCCACTGATGTACGAGGGCAAGCTTTGACACACTGTAGAAGCAGAGAAATCTTCCAAATGCAGTTCACATATTTCATTTAAATCACAAGAACAATGTATTTAGGGAAGGAAGATCAATAGCTCTGTTGCTGCCAGCCCTCTGAAATGCAAACTGGGCTGTTTTCTCAAAAGAAAACCCTTGCTTCTCGAAAAATCAGAGTCATAGACAGGCTTGGGTTGGAAGGGACCTTAGAGGTCACCCAATTGCAGCCCCCCAAAATGACATCAAGGTGGTGGAATGCTGTGATCAGCAGGCATTGCAGGATTCCTCTGGGCATTGCTGGGGCTGGTCCAGGCTGAGCAAGAGCAGCTCCTCTCCAAAGGGGCAGCAGAGCCCAGGTGGGAGTTGATGCAGGTTTCCCAAGGAGCCCACGAGTCAGGCTGCAGCTCCAGCCTGGATTTTGCTCTCTGGGTTCATGCTGTGTTTACAGCTCATCCCCAGGGGTTCACTGGGTGTCTCTGCTGTCCCTGATGCTGAGAGCAGCCCCTGCAGCAGGTCACATTCCCTGGAGCTGAGGAGAGGCAGCAGAGTGGAGATGGCAGAGGAAACCCTCCCACCTCTCCCCTCTGCAGCAGGGGCAGGCTCTGCTGCCTTCTCCATTCCCAACATCCCACTGCAGGCTGAGAGGCACCGAGTTCTGTGACTGAGGTAAGCACAGTGGAAGCAGAAGGAGAAGTCTTGCCAATGTTTGTGTAGCCTTGCTGCCTGATATCCTGCAACCCTCGTACGGGATTTGCACCGTGTGCCAGAACTTGATGAAAATGATATTTCAAGATCAGCTCAGGGCGTGGGTGGATCCTGCTCCAAGACATCATTTTTTTCTTACTTGAACTAGAATTTACTTACTGGAGAGTCTATTTACACTGCTGGTAGGCTTTTGTGTGCTAAGGACCAGGTTAAAATAAATATTATAAGGAGTTGAGGCAAGCCAGGGCAATCAATTTAATAACTGTGACATTTCTGGGACAACTCTGGAGTAGATCACATCAGAGCAGTAATTAACTCCCTATTATTTATGATAAAGTCAAGTATCTGAAGTGAGTGAAAGCTGTAGGAGAGTTTTGACTGACAGCCTTCCATTATCACAGGCTGCAAAACCATTTGTAAAGTTGTCAAGCAGGAGATATCCAGAGTGTTTGATTTGTCAGGCAGATATCATCATATCATCTTATTGCTGATTGTGGGATTTACAGCACTGGCAGCTCCTCTTCAGCCTGGCAGAGGAGTTGGCACCAGGGCTGGTTGTTGGGCTGGCTGCAGCAGCAGCCCATGGGTTTGGGGAGCTCTGACCCCAAACAGGGTCCAGTGGCACAGGGAAGGGCTTGAGCCCACCAAACTGACCCTCCCTTCAGAAAAAAAGAGTGATTCACACTATTAATATCTCAGTGACATTTTAATTAACCCCAGAATGGCCAGAGTGCAGAAAGCTCAGTGCAAACTCCCCATCCTGCTGCCACATCTGTGGTGAGTTAATGCCACGTGCTGCATCCATAACTCAGGGTTTATTCCTGGTGAGGTCAACCCACGGTGCAGAGCCTTGTTTTGGAAGCTGATTTCAGTCATCCCAAACATTTGCTGGGGAGCTGCTGCATCCCCACCTGGGTGGGTGAGCCCTGCAGCTGCTCAGGGATCCCAGTGGGATTGGGAAGCCCCAGCTCCCACTCACCCTACACTGCTGTCTCTTCCAAGGTCAGGGGAGGAAAAAAAAAAAACAAAACCAAACCTCACACAGGTTTCTTTTTGTGTGCAAAATTAACAAATATGGCAGTGAGAGCATTTTTTTTGCACTTGAGGCCTATGGAGAAGAGCTCTGGGAAAATGGGAACACGCCCTGCTAAACAACAGCTCTGGAATGAGGGTGATTGCTTTAAAAGCTGTGCACAACTGGTTTGTGCTTCCCAGGTAGCTCCTTTGGGATTAATTAGTGCAATATTGTTTGTTAATCTTGTGTCAGGGGGGAGCAAACAGTCAGTTTGGAAGAAACAGTCACTACTGAACTCAAAGTTGGAGATTCTTGAAAAACCTGAAGCAAAATATTTAAAATAAAGTGTATTTCTCTCTTTAATTCTCTTTAGACCAATGCTGTTTCCCTGAGTTGGAAAGTGACATTTGAAAACTGCTGATGGAGATGAGAAATCTTGGACAGTGTTTGTCATAGACATCACATGGAAAAGGAGAGAAACTTCAGTATATTTGTGCATTTACATGGGAGGAGGACACAAACTGAATGGAGTGATATTTTCTGTGATTCCAGGCCTGATAAATAAGGAAAGCACAGGGAGCACAATGCAGCATCTCCCTGCTAGAATCTGAGAAAAGCAGGCTAAAAATAAATGGTTTGGAGATAAATACAGAGTATTTATGTGCTGGAGGCTGTGCTGGGCCTTTGTAGCTGTTGGTTGCAGCAGTGAAAATCACACACTGAGGGAATGTCTGAACACCACGAGGTTCCAGCACAAGCCCTGAAATTACCAAGTATTTTTAGAAGGTTTTTGCACCATAAAGGACCCTCTGGGAGTCCATTGGGTTGCTCAGAGAGGCTGTGGATGCCTCATCCCCTGTCCAGGGCCAGGTTGGAGCATCCTGGGACAGTGGGAGGTGTCCCTGCCATGGCAGGGTGGCACTGGGTGGGATTTAATCTCCCTTTAACCCAAACCATTCTGGGATCCTACAAAAATCCATCAGCTTCCTGAGATCCTGCCACAGACAGGAGTGGGCACCTGGTCACATGAGATATTATGAATTAAAGTCAGCAATCCTCTAGAAAACATTCCATACAAACCAGAATTTTGGATGCCACAGAGGTACCATTCCCAAAGACTTTCTGGTTGTTCCCTAAGCTGTGAGGGTTTTTAACCAGGTTTATATTCACCACCCCAAATGATGAAGGAACACTATTAACCTGAAGGTTTCAGCTGAAAGCTCCTTCAGTGTCCAGAAATTCATGGAGAGAGCACCCAAGTGCTTTAAGAGAACCCCAGGGAAGAAAAGAGCATTGAGAAGACAACAAGAGAATATTAAAAATACTTGTTTTCCTCCATCAGTAATCACTTCCATCCGAGTCACCACCAAAGAAAGCAATTCCAGAGCAGAGGATTTTGAATAGCAGTGGAACCATAACACCAGGGAATGTTATTTAATTACAGAGCCATAACAGTGCATTTCAGCAGCCTCACAACATAAGTCTTAGCTCAGTAACTTTTAGGGTTTGTTATTCTTTGCCTTCCCCTCAAGTTGTAACATCATCCAGGTGGTTATCTCTACAAGGCTTAAATTTCCAATCTATTAAAGCAATCCTAGCAATCTATTATTTCTAGGCCATTGAGGGAAGGTTAAAATGAAAATTACACTGGAGGGAGTAAGTTCTGTTCCAAGTACAGGTTGAAAACATCTCAGAAGTGGAAAGCAGTAAGGTTTCAGTGGAAGAAGGGAAATGAAATGACTGATAACAGTCATTTAAAGTGATTTAAAGTGATTAAAGCAGCTTGAGAGAGGTAACATGAAAAGATTTTTCCCCCCACTAATGTAATGGGGAATTTTCAATGCATGATTTAGACAGCTCCTACCTCTGAGCTGTTTTTGTACAACTGAGTTAACTTTAAAGCACTACATTACAGCAATGGAAAATTTCATTTTCAGGAGCACACAAGAAGAGCAGCATCCATCTCCACACAGCCATCCACACAAGTTAAACAGAGCTGTGTGGCACGGGAGGAGCAGAGAGTAGAAATATTTGGGAGCAAGAATGAACCCAGCTGAAGAAAGATTCTTTGGCATTAAGACCTCGTGGATCCCAGCTGGATAAATCACATTCACAGATTATGTCCATGTAGCTGGGATGGGCAGAATCACAGAATGGTTTAGGTTGGTGAAAACCTTAAAACTCACCTCATTCCAACTCCTGCCACATGCAGGGACACGTGGCACAGAAGGAGATGTGCCACAGACACTGCAATGCTCTGCTTTGGCCAAGCTGAGTGTTATTTATCTCATTTTCCCCTGTTCCTGCAAGTGAGATAAATCCCAGGGAACAAAGCCCATGTGTGCCTGTTGGTACAGAAACAGCAGCAGAACAGAACCTTGAATAAAAAAACCCTTATTACCAGGTCTGTTTGTTTTTTGCTAGAATAGCAGCAGTTGATTTTATTAATTTTTATGGTGCTGTTGGGAAATTTAATAGTCCTATAAAAGCCAGTTTAAAACTCTCTGATTGTCTTATCTCTTCAAACAAATGCATAGTCTGGGAATTAAAAAAAAAAAAAAGGAGAGCATCAACTGGATAGGGCCATTACTATGAATAATTTCCCTCTTACTCAACTCCAGAGCCCTGACACAATAGACAAGAGCCTGCATGGTTTTTTTGGGGGGGAACATGCCAAGGCTCACTAAAAAGGGTGTTTTGTTCCCTGACCCCTGTCTGCTGAGGGCTCCCTGGGACTGCCACGTGTGCAGAGCAAATTGCAAGGCACCAAGGGCTCCTGTCAAACGAGCAATGGCACAGCAAGTTGTTTGAAAACAAATCATTCAATCATTTAATGTATTTTCACACAGGAAAGCAAAGCTGGCTAGTGGCTGCTGGGGATGAATGGCTCAGTGAAAGGAACAACCAGTCTGGGGCTCCAGGAGGTGAGGGAGCTCTTGAGGGTCCCAACTGAGGCAGAAATGTCACTGTGTTCATAGAAAGGCTTGGTGCACTGTGATTTCCTAAAAATGAAGTGATAGGGCAGATGTGAGCAGCAGAGATTTGTCTGTGTCTGCATCTCTGTACAACATGCCATAGACACGCAAGAGTGTGCAAAAACTCCATTTTTTCCTTTTTATTTTATACAACCAGAGAACTATACCATAGAGGTATCCACTAAGTGAAAATTATTACTAAAATTTTGCTGCTATTTTTTTTCCTTTTTATTTTGTACAACCACAGAGCAATACCACAGAGGTATCCACTAAGTGAAAATTATTGCCAGGCCTGTTCAGCTGCTATTTTTGTGGCTTTCTGATCATTTAAAAAAGCAGCCAAGCCTTTCTAGCTCGCCCCTTCCTATTACACACAGCAGGGAGCACGGCCCAGTTCCATCCCAGTATGGCCCAGCTCCATCCCAGTATGGCCCAGCTTCATCCCAGTGTGTCCCAGCTCCATCCCAGTGTGTCCCAGCTCTCTCCCAGTGTGTCCCAGCTCCATCCCAGCGTGTCCCAGCTCCATCCCAGTGTGTCCCAGATCCATCCCAGTGTGTCCCAGCTCCATCCCAGTGTGTCCCAGCTCCATCCCAGCGTGTCCCAGCTCCATCCCAGTGTGTCCCAGATCCATCCCAGTGTGTCCCAGCTCCATCCCAGTGTGTCCCAGCTCCATCCCAGTGTGTCCCAGCTCTCTCCCAGTGTGTCCCAGCTCCATCCCAGTGTCCCAGTTCCATCCCAGTATGGCCCAGTTCCATCCCAGTGTGTCCCAGCTCCATCCCAATGTGTCCCAGCTCTCTCCCAGTGTGTCCCAGCTCCATCCCAGTGTGTCCCAGCTCCATCCCAGTGTGTCCCAGCTCCATCCCAGCATGTCCCAGCTCCATCCCAGTGTGTCCCAGCTCCATCCCAGCATGGCCCAGCTCCATCCCAGTGTGTCCCAGCTCCATCCCAGTGTCCCAGCTCCATCCCAGCATATCCCAGCTCCATCCCAGTGTGTCCCAGCTCCATCCCAATGTGTCCCAGCTCTCTCCCAGTGTGTCCCAGCTCCATCCCAGTGTCCCAGCTCCATCCCAGTGTGTCCCAGCTCCATCCCAGTGTGTCCCAGCTCCATCCCAGTGTGTCCCAGCTCTCTCCCAGTGTGTCCCAGCTCCATCCCAGCATGTCCCAGCTCCATCCCAGTGTGTCCCAGCTCCATCCCAGTGTGTCCCAGCTCCATCCCAGCATGTCCCAGCTCCATCCCAGCATGTCCCAGCTCCATCCCAGTGTGTCCCAGCTCCATCCCAGCATGTCCCAGCTCCATCCCAGTGTGTCCCAGCTCCATCCCAGCATGGCCCAGCTCCATCCCAGTGTGTCCCAGCTCCATCCCAGCATGGCCCAGCTCCATCCCAGTGTATCCCAGCTCCATCCCAGCATGGCCCAGCTCCATCCCAGTGTGTCCCAGCTCCATCCCAGTGTGTCCCAGCTCCCTCCCAGTGTGTCCCAGCTCTCTCCCAGTGTGTCCCAGCTCCATCCCAGCATGTCCCAGCTCCATCCCAGTGTGTCCCAGCTCCCTCCCAGTGTGTCCCAGTAGCCCCCCAGCAGTCTCAGTGCCCACCCCCACGCTGGGTGCCCAGCCTGCTGCACACAGGGTTTGCTCCCCAGCTCCTCAGGGCAGTGATTCCCACAGCTCACGTTTCCATTGAGTTATTCCTGGCTCTGATAATGCCCTTCACAGCTGCAATTCTATCTGAGCTAAATGAGACTTTTAAGGCAGAGGCTGTAATGAGGAGGTTTTGCCTTCTGGGATCATCTGTGCTGCTGACAGAAGCTCTGAGATGGATGTTTTCTGCTCTCCTGTGTAGGAGAGGAAATGAGGATGAGAGCAGCAGATCTTGAGTGGTGTTTCTGTCTCTCTCCATGAGCTCAGACCCTCGGGCTGGTTCTGCTGTGGGCTGGAGCTGGAGGGATGGGGAAGGACATGGGGCAAGGAGGGGACAGACCAAGTTTTGAAAGAGAACATTCCAGCTCACTCTGCATCCTCCAGATGTCCTGAAGCACCTGCAGAACAACTGCTCCCCACATACTTTTATTTTACCTTTAAGTAAAATAAATACTTGCACTTTTTAACCTACAAGAGGATTGATTTGGGTTAGGTAGAAGGAGGAAATTTTTTACAGTGAGATGAGGTGGCACAGAGCAGCTGTGATCCCCTGGATCCCTGGCAGTGCCCAACCAGGTTGGACACTGGAGTTTGGAGCACCTGGGACAGTAGGAGGTGTCCCTGCCAGGGCAGGGGTGGCACTGGGTGAACTTCAACCCAAACCTTCCAACCCAAACCCTCCTGGGACTCTGCTCTACCCCAAACCTCCACAGCAATAAATTTCTTTTGCCCCAGTTGTGTAAATACTTCAGATGCTGCTCTCCCTTCTTCACCCTCCTCTGCATGCTGAGCATGCAACAGGCAGATACAAGCTAAATTTCATTTTATTTTTTTTTGTTTTTCAGAATGAAAGGCACCATCTGTGCCATATCCTCCTGTTTGTGTCTGCTGCATCTCTGCAGGCTGGAACCTGTTGTGGTTGCCAACACAGAGCCTCTCCAGCTGATGAACTTCTGGGTTTGGGCTTTGATTTTCTCTTTTTCTCACAGGCATGACTCATGTAGCAATGCAGAGAGAGAGAAATTTCCAGTTGCAGGGCTGTTTGAAAGTGTGCTGGGCACCTGTGCTGAAATCTTGCCTGGAAGGGAAGGTGTCAGGTCCACAATACCAAAGGCAGCATCCTGATGGATTCCTGACAGGGAGGGCTGAGTGGTAATTCATCCATCAACCTGGGCAAGACTCTGTACCTCTCTTCCAGATAATTGAACTTTAATTTATTTAAATTTAATGGAAAACCATATGGAGAGGAACAGAAAGCTAATTTAAAGCACTGCTCAAAGCAATCAATATGTTAACAGATTCTTTCAACATTTCACACTCGGTTGCAGAAAAATGTTTAAAATGTATGTTTTTTTTTTTTAATTAGTATTATGAAAACACAGGGTTTCTGGCATGTTGTATTCAAAACTCAAGAGCCAAAATAAGCCTCTGTTGTGAAAATTGAAATGTACTCTGGAAGCACAAATCATTTTATTGGAAGTGGAAGTGACAACTGTTTAATATTTTACCAAAAAATGCACATCCCTGAGGACTTCTAGGAAGACACCAATAAATCCTAAGGGCTCACATCACTGGGTTTCACATGGCCCTGAAATAAAAGCAGGGAAATAGTTGTAGGAGTTGCATTAACAGATTGAAGCTGGCAGGAAGAACACACGAAGGAGCCTTTCAGTGTAAATGGATTAAATACAGATTAAAGCAGAGGAATGCAAAATTCCCAATCATGCACATCAAAATTTTAATTATTTTCATATTTTTCTGATTCCTTTGATGCTCCTCAAGGTCAGTTCTTTCCATTCTGGGTTTTGAAAACAAGTCTTTTGTCAATGGCAGGATAATTAACACTCTCCTACTCTTAAATGTTGATCTCCTAACATTGACCATGCCCTGCCCACAGCCAAATGCTTTTTATTCAAGGTACAACTCAATTTACTTTTATATTAAACAAAAAATAAATCTGCAGGCAATCTAAGATCCTAGAAAAGAATAAATGTCCCAGTTATATTTTATCTTACAAAAATATAATGGTTTCATGATGTTGGTGAGCTTCATACCTGCAGTTTGTAATTTTCATTATGGTTTCATCTTTGTCAAGCTTGAAGAGTGCAAGATGTAAAAATAAGTGAGAGGCTGTTCTTTCCGAAATTTTAATAACTTGGGGTTGTTGAGAAGGCTGGAATCTGAAAGGAGCAAAAACTCCCTGCCATGAAATTTCAACAACCTGAACAAAGTCTTATGGAAATCCCATAAACAGATTTCAGTCAAACCTCATTGAGGGCAGGTCTGACTTTCCTGTGGCTTTTTTAAAAAACAAATTCTTTTAAACACCCTTTTTTAAAAGTTTTTTTTTTTCCTTTTGGTAGGCAAATGATCCTGCAGCATTTTTCATGTCAGATTTGCCAAGACCTCTCCCAGAAACTTATTAGCATGATGGCTCAGCTTTGCAGAGACTAACAGATCCAATGGAAAAAGAGCAAATAATGGCTAAAGTGTCAGATTTTATTTTATTTTATTTTATTTTATTTTATTTTATTTTATTTTATTTTATTTTATTTTATTTTATTTTATTTTATTTTATTTTATTTTATTTTATTTTATTTTATTTTATTTTATTTTATTTTATTTTATTTTAATTTTTTACAATGTAATATTCCTTCATTTTCTTTGTATCTTTTGCCCCTGGCTTTTCAACCTCTTGCCATTAGTCCTGACTCTAGAAAACCAGACAATTAAAATGCTGAGGTGCTTGAAACTCTGCTTATTTCTTGCAAGACCAGTGTAACAGTAAATGGTGGATGCCACATAAAAATGAGGGGCTCTTTTAAATAAAATGCATCATAAAATTGGTCTAATTAAACAAAATTTCTTTCATTGGCCAGTCTGCTGGAAGGAATTTCTCTTACAGTGGAATGCAGAGGAACTGGAAATTGCACTTTCTATGAGCATTTTAAGGCCCTGTGAAATAAATCTGAATGAGCAGGAAAAAAACCTTAAAGCCACTAAAATTCCATCAGTGCCAAAGGAAGGGGACAGGGTGCAGAATGGGTGGGAAGTGAGGGGTGAGCTGCCCCTTTGAAGAACAGAATTATTTAATAGCCTAGAAATGGTTCAATCAAAATTCATTGACAACTACTCAGCAAATATCCTTTCATCTCCCTGTGGGCAAAACCATCTTCCAAACCCTTTAATTTCTAATTTAGGATTCCTTCTGTTCTGTTACCAAATCCCACCCAGGAAACTGCCAAGATCCATTTTAAAACAGCTTAGGTTCCTTCTCCCAGCATTATGTTTGATGGAGGGTTTCTAAAATTCAGTGTGGTGATTAGAGACCTCCTAATTCCACACTTAAATGTATCCAAGGCACATATACATATATATCTGTATATGAAATATAAATGTATATATAATATATACAAACCCATTTAATCCTGTCCTACCCTTCCACTCAGATAATTCTTCTGGTTATCCCCAGATGATTTTTAGAGAAAAAAAAATGTCCTTCTTGGTCTTTAATCTCCTGATTTCTCTGGGATACCTGGGTAGCTGAGCTGGGGAAGCCACAGGGTTCAGCTGCAGCACGAGCCACTGTGCTGATTTTCCTTTCCACTCATTCTGCACTTCTGGGGACCATGTTTTCATGAGCAATGGTGAACATTAAGAGTATTTGTAAAGATATAATCATTTCTCCTGGAGATCACATCAATGCTGTGATGTCTGGGTGCATTTGCATAATTAAAACACGGAATTCAGCAAGAGAAGTTGCCTTAATGGATGACTCTCCTCACCCTCTACAACCAAGCACCATCTGTCATTTACAAAGAAAACTGGCTTTTCAACTAAGTTCTTTCTTCACTGGAATTTAGTATTTTTTATTTCCATGGCAGGAAGCTTTTTCTGGTTCCCAGGATACAATTTGGGACAAATAAATCAAATGCCTGCTGCCTAGAGTGTGTCTGGCATGTGCCTGTGCCCAAGACATGGACTTACTTCTGGAAAACCTTGCTGAAATTGGGAAACCTCTGTCCTGCCTGACCTGGATTGCACACAGGGATAAAATCCTTTCCTCCTTCAGGATTTCCTTCCCATCATCTTGCATTGCCTCCCTCCCCTCCTCACCTTCACATCTGCACTCCTGTCTGAAAGCAGAAATAACATCAGTCTCTGCCATCAGGTTTTTCCAAGCTGGATGGAAAGATTGGTTGGTTTGCTGTGATTCATTGTTGTTATTTCCCTTTCTTTCCTCCCTCAGTGTGGGAATTTGTGTTAGACATTACCTGGCAGGGAGAAAGCTGAGGGGAGAAGGAGAGTTTGATCCTGGGGCAGGGTGGGACCCTGGAGATGGCAAAGGAAGAATCTCAGATCCTTCAGCACTTCTGCTTCTTTTGGAGGGGGGGGGGGAAACCCCTAGTCTTCCCCAGGCTGACATATTTTCAATTAATTCCCTTTGAATTTTATGGGAGCAATGCTTAAAAAAAAGGGAAAAAACCAGAGTGAAGCAGCATTCCCTTAACAAAGATTACAGCAGGAAAAACTGGAGACCCCAGCATTCTCCCCCCAGTTTAATAAAAAATTTGTTTCTGCCTCCTTTTGTACTTCAATGTCTGTTCATGGCTCTAACTGTGCTGCCTCAGTGGCTTTTAAAATCCTCTGCTCAGGGAGCCCCTTGCCCTCCTTTCTATTGACTGAGTGTGAAACCCAGAGAGAGATCCCTGTGACCACTCTTGACACTTCTGGGCTTGGGTGACGTGGCCAAGGACAGCAAGCAGGGCTCAGACTGGCTTCCCTGGGGTTCCCTGGCCGTGCAGAAGGAAGATGTGACCACCCTGGATGCTCCAGCCAGCACAGGGCAGTCACCAGCTCATCACCACTGCAGCACCAGGGGTTCCCAGCCTGGGCTGGCACCTCTCCCTGGGCTCTGTGCAATGCCTCAGGGACATTTTTCCTGCTTTTTCCATGGCTGTTCCCAATTCCCAAGCCCCACACAGTCCCTGATTTCTGCAGGGATTGTCCAGCTCTTGTAACACACAGCAAGGAATTCCTGTGGTGGTGTCTCCAAGTGCCAGCACATGTGGGCTGCTCCCTGGGCACATGTTTGTGCTCTTCCCATTTCAGCATGATTTAAGGCTGTGGGGAAGACAGTTACAAAGGGGGAAAAAACCCAAAACCAAACCCCAACCTCTCCCAGACTGCTGTGGCCAGGCAGCTGAGCTTCATCCTTACCAGCCCCAAGCTGCTCTGAGATAATTAGCCTCAAAAGTCAAAAGAAATGAGCCAGATGTTCCCAAACCTGTTCAGCAGAGATTCTGCCTTTGATTGTGACAGTTTAGCATATGAAATAAAACTGTCTAAAGTTGGAACTGGAGTTTAATTTCTAAGATGGTTAAAAAAAAAATCTGCTTCATAGGAAAAAATCTCAGGAAGGAGCAAAGAGATTCTGAAAACCAGCAGGATAAAAGGCACAGTTAAGTAAAAAATTAATGAATTTTACTCTCTGTAGAGTTTAAGTCCCAGCTAAAACAGAAATGGGGGTATATGAAAAGTGATTATGCACACAAAGATTCAAATAAAAATCATTCAAATTATGATCTGCATCTATAATAATAATTATGGGAAACAAGTGTACAGACCATCCCCACCCATTGAAGAATTTGAAAGGAAGCATATGGAAAAACCCATGATAATTATGATTTTTCAGCTGAATTTTCAGTATTTTTCATTTAATTCCATACTAGAATGCAATAAAGTCAGAAATGATACCATGAGTTATCCCATCTGAAGAGTTCATCCCATTTTATTGTTTTTTTTTTTTTTGTGGATCTCAATTCAGCAAGCAACTGAAGAGACTGTAGGAGGATTGAGAAGGAAAAAAGAGAAGTATGAAAGAAGAGGCTAATTAAGATTCTAGACTATTGGAAAATCCCAATGCCACAGAATATGAAAGGTCAGGTAACTAAGAAACAGTCAAATTAAATTTACTTTCCCCTCTGCCTTTCCAAGAAAACCTCGGCAGCCACAGAATATTTCACCCAAAGGAGAACTGCATGGAAATATTAGGTGAACTTCAGAGAAAGGGCTTATTGAAATGCTTCCTCAGGAGCACTGGAACACTGCACTGAGCTGCACAGACACCTGCCAAGAGCTGGGACAGAAAGAGTGGCCAAGCAGCACTCAGGGTGATTATCTGGTTATCCCTCCTGGTGTGGGCACACAGCACAGCCTGAGCTGCTCAGAGTCACTCTGGGTGTGACCTTTCCCACTGCACTGCTCCAATCTTCACTGCCAGTGCTTCATGGAACGTGTGCTCACAGATAAAATCTCCCCAGAGCAGCCAGGAAGAGGAATGAGTGCAGCTCTGCCAAAAGGAGAGAGGTTCCCAGGTCAAACCTTTATTGGATTTGACTGCTGGGGGAATCAGTCACATCCTGCCCAGTGGCAGCTGGTGTCAGAGCTCAGCCCCTGACCAGCCTGCACTGATGTAGCTGATCTGTAAATCTGTGAGCTCCATTAATCACTTCCCAGCTGGAATAATTTACTGGACTGACACAATCTAATGGTTCACTGCAATATCACATACTGTGATTTGATTTCCTTTCTGATAACATTTTTAATTCACAGTCTATAATGATTTTTTTTTTTTTAATAAAATATCCTACTGAGTTTTCACATCTGCTCAAAGTTATCTAGAATAAGTTTGTCATAGTTTTGGGTAGGATAGTTTTGTAACAGGAAGGATGATTTTGTAATACTCTGTTGTACAATAACAAACAAATCTGTTGCAGCTACAGCTATCCTGGATTGAGCAGAGTCCTCAAGCAATTGTTCCCAATTAGTTCCCATTCTTCTGCTTCCCTTTTTAAAGACATCCTTATCTAGATTTCTGCAAACGTGCTAGCAAAGCCCATCTGAGAGCCATTCCTAAAAACCGACTTGAGTCTGAGTTTAGCTGAACCTGGTATCACAGGATCAGGATGGTTTGGGTTGGGAGGGACTAAAGCTCCTCTCATCCCACCCCCTGCCAGGGCCATCACCCCCATCCCATCGGAGTCAGTGTTTGATCAGGGGACACCAATGAGGATGGACCAAGGGACAAAAGTCTTGCACATAAATATCTCTAATTTTCTAACATTGTCTTGTCTAAGGATGAAGTCCCCAGATTCCCAGTAAAACTGAGCATTTCTCCTGCCATATCAGAAAGCAGGCAGCAACCCCCTGGAGCTGCAGCTCCCACATCAAAGGCAGCTGGGAAAGATTGGTGGCTGCTAAATATTTCTTCACATAAAGCTGAATGAAACCCTGCAAGTGGAACCAAGTTGATTTTCAGTAGTAGTGAAAAGGCCTTTAAAAATGTGACTCATGGAAGAAAAAGCATCTGCAAAGGATGTTCTCTTTAGATCCTTGGAAAAAAGTCACTGCTGTTCCTTTGCTGTTTCTCAGGCTGATATCTACTCTCTGCTTGGTTAAAGCTCATCTCTTCCCTGTGAAGGAGGAGAGAGTTATCTTCATTTTTCACAGAGCACAGCTGAGTTTCAGTGGCTGCCTTATCTAAGGTCACACAGGATGACAAAAGCAGGCACAGAAGAACATCCAGACCACTTGAAGCGCAGCCCTGTGTTGAAACTGTCAAACTTCTTCCCTGTCAGCAGGAACTGGACTCATAGATATATAATATCCTGTTTATTTGGGCCACTTGACATAGAGGAATGTTTTCAGGGAAAATTAATGTCTAATGAATTAGTAACAAGAAAAGCTGCTTTTAAAATAGCTTTTGCCTCTAATTATAGTAGGATAGGAAGAAACACTTCAGCTTCTTTTGCAAAATTCTGTTTGCTTTAGTTTGAACCACAACAGAACTCACATCCTGCAGGAATACACTGAAAGATTACATGTCTTATTTATACAGTATTTATTGTCTTCTTTGAAAATATTTGGCCAAGACTTGTCTTCATAACCACCTTCCTCCAAACAGAATCCACACAAAATGCAGCTACAGTTATTTAGAGGAATGTATGTGATTTCTAGCACTCACTGGTCTGACAGGCAAATGTTAATTGGGTGAGAATCCCTCTCAATTTAATTAGGACAAAAATAATCTGTTCCTATTCTATTGATCAGAAGAACACACTGAAATATAGCTGAGCATCAGACACAGATGGGTGTCATTCCTGACAGCCCAAATCTTCCATAACTAAAATACACTTTTATTTACTGCTTGGAATACTGTGTAGAAACATGATCAATGGGGCTATGAGGATGGAGTTCTGGCATTCAGAACTTAAGGGAAGGAATGAATTTTTAAAATACATTTTCAGGCTTTGGTGGGTGAGGACAAAGCAGACACAGCCTGAGCACGAGCTGTGAGAGAGATGGTCCCTTGGTCTCTGCCTTGGGTCTGCCTCCATGGAATTCCTCCAGAGTTCAGGGTGCAGGGAGGCCTTTGGGGGGGTCTCATGGCCCATCCTGGAGATGGCTCTGGCAAATCCTTGCTCCAAACAGAGCCTTGGTGTGCTCATGGCAGATGGGAAAAGAGGTCTGTGAGTCAGGAGGGAAGTGGGAGCTCCGTCATCTGTGAGCTCCACAGGTCACTTTTGTGACAGGAAGAAGCCAGCTGGACATGGGCTGCCTTTCCATGGGCTGGAAAATCCAGCCTGGATTGTGCAATTGGTGTCTGTGGTGAGGGGAGCCCAGCCTGACACAGGGAGGGCTCATCCCAGAAATGTGTGCAGCCACCCGGGATCATCTGCTCTGGAATGTGCTCATCAAGAGCCACAAAGCCCTCACAAATCCAGCCCAAAGCTGCTGGGGATGTGCTGCTGTGTTTGGAAAGCAGCAGCACCATGTTTCCCCCCAGCACTCCCACCTGCAGGTGAACAGAGGGAAGGAGCCCCCAAGCTGTGAGTGCTTTCCTCCTCTGACCTCTCTGAGTGTTCCTATTTGGCTTTATATTGATTTCTCCTCTCCATTCCCAAGCACATCAACATCCACTCTCCCCTGTGCAGATGATGATCCCTGTGTGTCCCTTCCAGCTCAGGATATTCCATGGTTCTATGATCTCCAAGTTCCTCTGTGTGCTCTTGCTCGACCCAGATTTGACCTCTTTGCTGCAAGACAGCAACTTGTTCACATAAAATGTTTTCTTTGTAAGCCAGTTCTTTATTTAGGCAGCTGCTTTTCCCCTTCTGTCTGCATACCATGCTAAAAAAAAAAAAAAAAAAAAAAAAGTTGCAGTTTTTGTATATGGTGTAAACCTCCACAGTTCTGCTTTTTTACTTTCAAGCCTTGCAGTGCCTTTCACAACAAAGACACTCCCACCCTTGTGGGATCTCCCTGTTTGTCCAACAGATCTTTTGAGTGTTTTCATTTGGGGAGATGGGTGACTCTTCAGACAAGGAGGAAAGAGAAAATGAAAACAGTCAACAGCAAATTCCCTGGAAAACAGCTCAGATTTTTTGATATTCTTAATTTGGTTCATTAATTTCTTTTTCCAGGCTGAAAAATGCTCCAGGTGAGAATGTGTTTCACACACCAAATAGCTCCCCACCTCTGCTTTGCTGGGAGTCTTGGAGAAAGCTGGACACAGGAGCTAGAACATGGCCAGGAGTTACCTTCAGTCCCCTTCTAAACACCCTTTGCCACTCTGCTGACACCACAGTCTGTGTTTTGGCCAAATTCCTGCAAAATCCACCGTCAGTTCACAAAGGAGTGCTCTCAGCACATGTCAAAGTGAAGAGGGAAGACATAAGGAAATGGGGCTGAGCTCCACAGCATCTTCCAAGGGTAATTGGATAACCAGAGCTCAGGCTTGGGGCTGGATACTTAATTTTTAAAGTGGTGCAGGGAGAACTGAGCATTAACAGGAATGGAAGTCCTCATGAAGCAAACCCAAAAGCCTGAAAATGTGAGTTTAAGCACAGAAAGTGCCAGCAGAGAGATAATTGGGTGCACTCCTGGCCTTATCTGCAGACTGTGCTGTACACAGAGTCATTAAAAGCAATCTCCTGGTGCAAGAGAACGCCCTCCTCATATTGAGCTGTTTAAGTGCTTGCTGTAATTATGTTTACAGATGTTTTAAGAATACATATGTAGGAAACTGCAGGTCTTTAATTAGAGGTAGGCTGGCAGAGGGTGCACTCTGCTCCATGCAAACAAGCCTGTGCTGACCTGGGAGTGACCTGCCAGTGCCTGTCTGGGGACAGAGGCTGCTTCCCTCCTGCAGCCCAAACCTGCTGCACAGGCAGGGACCCCCTCTGGAAGAGCCTCCCTGCTCCAGCTCTCTGTGCTGATCCCTCCTGGGAATGTCACTCTGGCAGGATGGAGGGATGGAGAGATGGATGATGGATGGATGATGGAGGAGGCACTTTTGTCTCTGGCTACTTCTTCCCAAATTTCTCAGGCCAAGAATTTGCCCTGGTCCCGTGGGGAGAGGTAACAAAATAGGGCTGAATTTTCCCATCTCCCTCCAAGTCCAGCCCCACAACTCCCTGGATGGATGATGGATGGATGGATGGATGGATGGATGGATGGATGGATGGATGGATGGATGGATGGAGGGATGGATGGATGGATGGATGGATGGATGGATGGATGGATGGATGGAGGGATGGATGGAGGGATGGATGGATGATGGATGGAGGGATGGATGGATGGATGATGGATGGATGGATGATGGATGGATGGGTGGATGGATGGATGGATGGATGATGGATGGATGGATGGATGGATGGATGGATGGAGGGATGGATGGATGGATGGAGGGATGGATGGAGGGATGGATGGAGGCACTTTTGTCTCTGGCTACTTCTTCCCAAATTTCTCAGGCCAAGAATTTTCCATGGTCCCATGGGGAAAGATAACAAAATAGGGCTGAATTTTCCCATCTCCCTCCAAGTGCAGCCCCACAACTCCCTGAACCTGCTGCCCCCTTATCTTGTCACTGAGCTCATGGGCTGCCAGCTGATGGGGGAAAGTGGCAGTACCAGAGCCCTTTCCTCCTCTCCCCTTCTCTTCTCTTGCTTCTGTACCTGCTGGAGGAATCCAGCCCACAGAGACAAGCAGTGCAAAGAGGGAGCTGTGGTAATTACACACTGTGTGGTATTGCAATTTTCAAGAATGTATTGCTCATATTCTTTTTTTTTTTTTTTTTTTTTAATTTGGAAAGCACTCATAAAGGATAACTTTCCCCTCTCCCAGGTTATTTGTGATCCACAGGTGTGGCAGATACACCTTTATTTCGAAGTGAAAAATTTTCACACCCAGATACCTTTTTTTGACCTTTGATTTCCCTTTGAACTGAGCAGCCCTGGAGGGAGAGGATCCTAGAGAGGACCCTAAAGAGGCTGAGCCTGGGGGAAGTCCTCAAAGAGCTCTCTCCTTATTTTATTAATGGAAATATAGCCAATAAACAGGAGGAGGTGCATGTGGAGAGACCAGAGGAGGTGGAGAGAAAAGGGAGAAAAGGTTAAAGGCTGGTTGACAAATTTAAATGTGAATGTTCCAGACTCTCTTGGAACTGGATGAAAGGTGCTGATCTCCTCCAGGCTATTCTCAGTGTTTTGATTCAGGCCTGAGAGTCTGCATTATGCAAAATATGCTCTCCTGCTACAGTTTCACCATTTCCTGACCTTAAACCCCAGAATAATTTCAATTGGTTGGTCACAGTGATATCTACTGATAACTTGGAGATAAGGCCTTTCCCACACTTGAAACCTGTCAGCACAGCATTTTTACTAAAATTATACCAGTTTTTAAGCAAAATGCCTTCAATGGCAAAGAACTGTGTGCAACATGCACAGAACCATTTGGGTGAAGGGAGCTGCTGTCCCAGTGTTGGGGGTTTGGTAGAGGAAGGTGCACATGTAAATGTTTGGAAACAGCCCTAAAAGCAGTGAATAATCATAGAATAGAATCCCAGCAGGGTCTGGGCAAGAAGGGAATTTAAATTCCATCTTATTCCACCCCTGCCATGACAGGGACACCTCCCACTATCCCAGGCTGCTCCAAACCCATCCAGCCTGGCCCTGGGCACTGCCAGGGACCCAGGCACAGCTTCTCTGGGCACCCTGTGCTCTTGTGAAGGAATAATTCCTTCCAAATATCCCTTTAACCCTGCCCTCTGACAGTTTACACCCATTCTCTCTTCTCCTGGCATAAGACGAGCTGATTCTCCTACTCAGGAAAAGAGTAGGTGGTTCTTCAGCCCTTCACCCTATGTGTGATTCATGAATTTTTGGCTGGAATGTAAGAGGGCATCATCTTGGGCTGAAAGGTTCTAGTCTGAGCACTTCATCAAAATCAAAGAGGTCATCCAACGGGATTTTTAAATTGAACTCCATTCCAATGTAATTAAAATTGTAATTGTAATTGTGATTTTGACTCCAAAGCTGCAAGCTCATGGGCTGTGAAATGTCAGCACCATGAAAAGCCTGCAGGTTTGCAAGCTCCAGCCTGTGTTCTTGGAAAGAGTGTGACTTGGTTTTATTCTCTCATCACTGTCCATGAGAGTTAATTGAACCCTCCAGTTCCCAGAGGCTCTGGAGAAGCCCAGTGCCCCAGGGCAGCTTTTCCTACCAAGTGAGGCATGGGAGGCAGAGATTCCATGGGAGCTGCAGAGCTGAGACACATCCCAGAGACACCAGCCCTGACTGGGTCTTACCCTCCCTTCCCTCTGAGCTGAAATGAGGAACAGGGCCAGATTGTGCAACAGAGCCATTTCTGCTCATCCTGTGCAAATTGTCCCTCTCTAGATAAACAGATTCCCTTCTCCTTATCTCCACCATCATCTTTGGATCCAGCCATGGAATTTCAGCCACGATGGTCAAGGGTTTAAGTGGAGTAAAGGCTTTTAGGAGGAGAAAGTTTATCTTTTATTGGATTACTCTAAAAGAACAGATAAGCATCCAGGCATGCAATTCTGACTGTTTGGAAGGGAATTGCTTGTTAGAGACCTTGGCCTTTCTCTCCAGCTTGTTCAGTTTGTCTAATAGAAATATTTTTCCTTGCAAAGCTTGCCATGGCTACTCCTGAAATGCTGCACAGAAGTCAGGGAACAGCAGGCTGGACTGCCAGTCAGGAGAGGCTCAGAGGCAATTTCTGAGGAGCTGGAATATCAGCCATAAACATGAGTTACACGTAGGTCTCATGGGCTCAGATAGGAGCAGGTCTGATTTTTTTTTTTTTGTGCAGACACTCAAGGCCATTCCTTGGCAGTGGTACAGGAGCAATATTTACACAAGGATGAAGGACAACTTTGTCAAGGCATTTGCACAAATTAAAAACTTTATTTTTCCTTGCTATTATTTATAATAGCAGGCTGGGGGAAAAAAAAATAGCAAAAGCCAAAACAAACCCAACCCAAAGCTGGTTTCCCTATGAAGGAATTTTAATTGGTTTTCATGGTAGGATTGAGTGACACTGTGTTTTCAAAGCACAGGCTGCATCTTGAGTGAAATGTGAGGATGAGGAGGAAAAGAAAAGTATTATTCCTTCTTGCTGGAATTCTGTATTGATAATGAAGAGCAGAGGCTTTAACACAAGGGATTTATGCTGCGTGATCTGTGCTGAGCCAGAGAACAAGCCATTTTTTCACTCATAATATGAAGAAAATTTAGTTTGGCTTCAGGCTGATCCCTGACTATATGATAATATAGATAAAAATTCATTGAATTTAGCTTCAACTTTTATAGAAGAAAAGAAAAAAGGAAAGGTCAGTATTTAAAATCTGTGGCCACATATGGTAAGGTCTGTTGATACTGAACACCCTGCTGGAGCTGTTCAATACACAGGAGATACACTCTGTGTACCAAAGAGCAGAAAAATAACAATGAACCACTAATTTAACTCCCCTGATTGCTATTGAAATGAAAAAAAGACATTACCTAAGTTTCTGAAAAGAATGATCCCACAGACCTTTCATACAAGAAATAATCCTGCACACCTGCATGGCCCATAATGGATGAAAATGGGGCAGTGTCCTTGGTAGATGATTAGAGCTATTTAGGAAACAGCAGTTTCCTTTTGTAGGTGAGTGCTGGAATTCCTTAATCTCTTCTCATTCTAAACTGGAATAAAATGTTAACATGTGCTGGTTCAATAATCACTGATTCTGCAGGGGTTTTATAGTTGACAATCCTAAACAAACCCAAAGAAAAACTGAAGGTAACATCTTGCTGAAATGAAATATTGACAAATTCCTCAGGAAACTAGAAAATGGAGTCCAAATTCATTTGTCACCTCAAACGCTGCTGCTCCATGTCTGTCTTAGCAAGGGTTGTTGGATACAGCCCCAGTCATTCTCTGTTTCTGCCCCAGCAGCACCCAGAAGGGTTTGAGACACTGTGAGCTTCATCCTGATGTGGTTTGGGGTGAAAAACACAAATATTTGTGAATCTACCATGTTTATCTTTCTACTCCCAGCCTCACTTCCTCTCTGAAGTGCAGATTTATCTCAGCACTTCAGTTCTGCCTCAGCCCTGCAATGAAGCTGTGATGGAAATGGTGGGAAACTTTATGGCTGGGAGACACAAAGGGTGAAGCCAGACCCAGAAAGTCCATTTTGCTCCAGAGCTCTTTAAAATAAAAAGCCTCAGACATTTATTCTTGCTGTCAGAGTTGGAAATACACGAGGCTGTCAAAACCCAACTCAGATGCAGTGTTGTGTCTGTCACCGTGCTGGTGGAGTTTAGATAGGAATGAGAAAAAGAATTTGTTTCCTCGGTAGCAGAAAATTGCTTATTTTACAAGGTGCCACGGAGAGTGTTATCTACTTGGGATTTACGGGGTGGAGGCTTTAATAATGCATTTCAGCAGGGAAGGAATGTTGGTTTTATGACATCCTTCCCAGGGCGGTGCTTGGCTCTGAGAGGCACCGTGGTTTGAAAATTACCAACGCACCTCTCCGGGAGCTGAGGCTCCACCTAACCCCAGGCAAGGCAGGGGTGGGAGCCCAGATTGTTGCCAAGACTTGGGGGGCAGCTGGGCTGCAGGGGCACCCTGGTGGGGCAGTGTCAGGGACAGAGCATCGAGGCTTTAAATGCAGCTCATTATTTTGGACAGCACCCCTTTGTGTGGAAGCATCAGTAGCAGCAGCACTGGGGCTGGAGCCATAAAAAGAGGATAGCACCAGGATCCACTGGTGAAACACTGGAAAGAACAGCCAGGTAGCACGAGGCTTTTGAGCCAAATAAGGATAAAAATGATGCTGTTGCCTCTATGCTGGAGCCAAGGCTGCAATGTGCATTTCCTGGGCAGCAGCAGCTCTGAGCAGGGTGGTCACAGGCTGTGTGACAAACAGCCAACAGGAGGGCAGTATCAAGGAGGTGCAGAGAGTTATTTGTTGCTTAATGAAGAGCCTCTCGAGGCTGAAAATTTACAGTGCTCTCACAGTTCAATTTTGCTGGAGTAGGGAATAGAAATAAGGCTGGAGTGGAGCGTGGTGTGCGGAGGAAGCAGCGCAGAGCCAGAATTACATTGACAAGGGAAAGGCAGGCTGAGAACACGAGCCAGCAAAGGTCAGCCAGGCCATGGTATGGGGGTGGCAATTAGGCCACTAATTAGATTCTCTAGGGCAGGCTGGGGAAGGAAGAATGCTTTACAGTAGAAAAAGGAGGAAACAAATTCCCAGCGCGCTGTCAGACGTGTCCCTTCAGACCAACCTGCCTCATGATTGCCACGGTGAGCCAAGCCCTGGTGGAAATGAGGAGCAGCCTGGGCAGCTGGGGGTGGCATACAAGGACCTTGTGACAGGGGGAAGTAGGTTTTGTTCTCCAAAGAAACAGTGAAGTTCAGAGAAGGACCTGCTGGGAGTCCTCCACCATCCCCAAAGGAAAGGCCTCGGTCATCAAGTGGGATCAAAGCTGGGTTTTGGGAAGGGAGGGGAGGAATTGAAGTGTCCCAGACAGGAATCTTCCCTTGCAAGCCAGAGTGCATTCACTGTCTGTCCATAATGTGCAGGCAATGGGAGTAAGGTGAATTAAAATTATTTATAAAAATATTTATAAAAATATGAAAATATTCCCTGGAGGAAACCAGGTCTCCAGTGAGTACAAGGAACTGAATTTGTGTCATACGAACACTGCAAGTTGATTTTCTGAGGTGGATTCTTTGCAGAATCACTCTCCCCACTGACTTGTGCTTGGCTTCATCCTGATCCCCTCCTCCTGGTCAGATTTAAAAATCACATTTCATCTTATTTTTCATTTCCCGGGCTGTGAGATCAATAGTCTAGTCACACATCAACATAATCCAAATCTTCTTTTTGTACTGTTTCTGTTGTTATCACAGAAAGGACTTGGACTGAAAAGAACATTTTACAAAAGGTTGTTGATTCTGCTGGGATGGATCAAAGCTAGAGCTGTAACATTGAGGGAAGAGAATTCAAATAGAAAGGAAAAAGTGAAGGCATCTGGGACATACAATAAATGCATCACTTTAGCTGTGATTTTTCACTTGTTTTACCCTGTTCATAGGAAGAAATTCCTCCCTGTGAGGGTGGTGAGGCCCTGGCACAGGGTGTCCAAGGCCAGGATGGACACTGGGGCTTGGAGCACCTGGGACAGTGGAAGTTGTCCCTGCCATGGCTGGGGAGTTACAAATATGTGAACATATCTCCAATCTATCCACAAATAAAATCAGTGGACTGTGCTGGGCCAACCAGACATGAGGAAACTGGACCTAATTAACATTACATTCTACTCTTGTGGTATTTCTTTGTACAACTTGAAAATAAAGTTTGGAGTCCAGCTACAGATTATATTGAATGTACAGCATGGAAAATTCTCCCCAATAAATTATCCACAACATTCAAATCTGAGGGGGAGCAATATTTTTTTTGCACAAAAGAGTGCCCTATGGAAAAGCTGCACTCCAAAAAATCCCCCCCAATTTGGTGGTGGAGCTTTTCTGGTTGTATCTTCCTGGAATTCGGATACTTTGGTCAGAATTGCATCCAATTCAATTAAGACCATCCGTGTCAGCAGCACTTGTCCTGTCACTCTCTTGGCCAGCACTGGGATGAAAAGAGGGAGACTTTGGATAAGAGAGAGGACTTTTGGAGCAGTTCATAACTGAGCTGTGGTCCTTGGCTACAGCACAGTGGATGTAAGGGTTGGTTGGCCCAGAAAGTTGACCAGGGGTCACTTTTCATCTCCCCAGAGCAGAAAGCACCAGCAGCCTTCACTCAGCTGGCAGCCAGTTGAAAAGGAAAAAACAGATTGTCATTTTTTTGGGCAGCAGCACTTGCCAGCCTCAGCTGCAGCCAGTGGTGAGATGCCTTGTTGCCTGAGGAAGTGTCCAGCAGAGCTGCAGGAACACAGAGTACTGAGGAAGGGCTGGCTCTGTGCTCCTGGGGTTTGGGAATGCTCTGCCCGGCAGCCGGGTCAGCACAAACCCAACCACGATTTCTCCCAGCAGAAAAAGGAAAAGGAGCAAGAATAAAACTTTGTGAACCTGGAACTAGAGGGGTGTGGCAGGAGGGAGAGGAAGGAGAGTGCTAATTTGGCCAGGGCACCCCTGGCAGAAGCCTTTGCCAGGACAAGAGGAAAGGCTCAGCAAACACAAAGCAATGGGGAATAAAGCAAATATTTCAGCTTGGGATGGAAGCGCTGATGCTTCAGTCAGTGGGGCCACAGCAGTGATGGGTTATTTTTATTTCCTTGGAGGAAGTGGGAAAAGGACAGAAAATGGGAATTTTGTCACCTTCCACCCTCACCAGGTGTGCAGGGAGGGCAGAGGGAGCTCCCAACACCCAGAGGCTGCTGAGAGCCCCCCCAGGTTCACTGGGCAATACTTGGTGTTCCTTGCAGGCAGTAATTGACAGCAGCAGCTTAATTAAACAAAAACAGCAAGACAGCTTCTTGCTAAAAAGGGCAGGCAACAATAATTTTCCAGAAATGGATCCTTCCAGCTTTCACTGAGGATAAACACTCAGAGCCCTTGCAAATTCTGATCAGTGACTTCGAGCCTGTGTTGTTATCTTGCTGCTTCTTTTTTTTTAATACTGTGAAGTTGTTGGGAGGAATAAAAAGAGCCAGAAATCTTTATTATTCTTCCTAAGGGATTCATTGCATTTTGCTTTGCATTGCTTCATCTTATTACCAATTTTCATTGTACATGCTTTTAATAAATACTTATTGCTATAAAGATAATAACATTCTTATCACATTAATGGCATTGCAGTGGTGTAAATGAAAATGAATATTAATAATGTTAACAGTAGATACAGTAGAACACCAAGTAACTGGGAAATCTTTGAGTGTTTTACAGTACAAGAAACCTTTATTTTCTGGTTTTACTCTGCCAGTGATGGAAGAGAAAGTAGGAGAGACAGAAATTTAGATATTTGTGGAAAATGCTTGGTGATTATTTCCCACTATAGATCACTGCAGTCTGGTCTATTAAAAATATCTTCTCATCCCCAGTCCTTCCCTGAGGTATTTCTGCTGCCTACCAGCCCTGCAATGAATGAGTGCAGACACCATATGGGCACTTGTCTTCCAGCCTGTGTGTGGGTCTTTTGGGGCTCTGCTCAGACTCCAGCAGATGGGTCAGACTGACATTTCTTTCCTGAACCAGCAGAGAAAAAACCAAAAAAGCAATGGAGTTACACTGCCATTCTAGGCAGTTCTGCATGCTCTCATCTGAAAAGCTGAATGAATCAGCCACAGGGAGTTTTGCTCTCTTTTAAATTGTGTCCCTTTGCATGAAAGAAAAAGTCACCTGTGAGTAAATCATCAAATATGTGATTTTTGCATGCCTGTACATTTCCCAAGCATTCTCCTTTGTTCACATGTAGGCTGAATTTGAGACTGGGAGCACATGGAGCTGAACAACAAAGCTTTTTTGGCATGATTTTTTTTCACCTATGTTGGCCAAAATACTCCAACAGGAGCCACTGAGACCAGTGGTTGTATGTTCTGCAGAGAATAATCAATTCTGAGCAAAGAGCTCTGTGTTAGTACAACATGAGAGGAAATTCCAGTGTGCTGGGAGTGCAGACAGAGGCAATGAGTACTGCAAGATTTCCAGTCCTCAGCAGAGACTTCAAACTGTAAAGCCAAGGGTTTACATGAGGTTAAGCCTTGAGATTTTCAAGTCTGAAAGATGTGATAATGTCAAAGTTATTGTCTTTACTTGGCTGAGCCCTGTCACATTGCTCATTTGCTTTCATAGTTTGGGGACTTTTTTACACACTAAGGCATAAATTTAACAGAATAAACAGCAATGTAAAAAACTACAGATGGTGACTGCAGAGCAGCCAAGCATTGGCTCCAATGGTGAATTTAACTTTAGGGCTCCCTGCTTTAGCAGATGGCAGATTTCAGACCTGACTTTGCATTGATGCAACTTTCTTAGGTGCAATCTTTTGGTGAGGGGATCAAATTCACTGAGATTTTGCTTTAGCAAAAAATGGTGCCATTGCCTCAAACATCAAATGTATATGTGGGTATGTAACTCATCTCATCTCAGATGTTTGGGTTTGGGTTTTCAGTTTGGGGAAGGCAGCTGGATTCTACCACAGGATGCAGAGTGTCAGCCAACACCTGGTGACAGAAGTTACAAGTCATGAAATGAAGAATTCTTTTTATATGATCACATAGAATAACGTATTGCTGTGCTTCTGACTGGAGGTGGAAATAAGAAAATGTGGCTGTAGCACTGCAGGAACCTGCATTAACTCCATCAGTGACTCCTGCAGAGCCTGACCTTGTCAACATATCCTTCTTTTCCCCATCATTGTGACAGTGCTCCCATCACTGGCTATAAATGAAAAGTAGATGCATTTTACAGGAATATGCAGATCCCAGCAGGCACATTCACCTCTCTGTGCTAGCACCACTAATTTGTGTCTCTCCATCACTCTGATTTACAGCAGTCCTCAAAATGCAGACTAAGGCCTCTCAGCAGTGTTTATCTCACTGTCACTTTGTCACTTTGTCTCGCTCCCATGCCTCCAAGCAGGCAGAAGCTGGCAGCCACTGTCTCCAGCTTAAAAGTGGATTGAATAGATTAAAAGTGACCAAAGGGTATTGTGGAAACCAGAGGTGTGAAGGAAAGTGGCCAGGTCTCCAAACAGGATGAGGAAAGATGGCAAAGCAGCCTTGGAGGGTTAATGCAGCATCCACTGCCCACAAATAACACCATCATTTCACCACCCAGAAACACTCCAGGGAAATAAACATTTCTCATCATTGCCAGGAAAGCCGAATCATTAAGGAACAGAATGATGATGAAATGCAGAAAGTCTTGCTTCTTGAGCACAGCACATTAAGTTTCTGGGACATGAGGCTCATTTGTAATAGGGATCTAATTCATATAATCAACACCAAGGCTAAACACTGAAGAGAAGATTTTCTGAAATAAAGATTGATTTCTTTGCCAGTCTTTCCATGCTAAACACAGTCCCAAATTGCATTTCTGTGTCCAGGAGCCAGTGTTTAGAAGCCTAAATATCCATTTGTGCATACCAATGGGCAGCTTGCCTGTGCAACCCGAAGAAAAGGAGAAGGGATGGGTTTTCCAAATCTCAACTCCCTGGTGGTGCTTCTTGGCTCTGGCTGTGAGCAGAACTGGCTCAGTGTGCCTGTCTGTCCTCAGTGTTCCTGGGCAGGATGAAGAACTCCATGGCACTGCTCCGAGCCCTCTGGATGGGGTGAGGCTCTCACTCCTCATCTGCTGTCACAGCAATGCCTGACTTTAATATTTCCCTCTTCACCACAAGTCTCAAAGCCCTTTTCAAGCCTTATTAAGGTTCTCATCACACTCAGGGATGATGCAGAGGTCCCCATGACAAGGAAAAATGAGGACAAGAGAAGTGACTTGCTCAATGTCACACGATTGCAACCCAGAGTCTGCAGCAGGGAGATGTGAGCCTCAGGAGTTTGCTCTGAGCCTAATGAATACTAATGACTGGCCATATTGATAATCCACAGTGCTTCCACTGGCTTTGACACACACAAAGTGCTGCCCAAACGCTCATTCTTTCACCCTCAGTGATCACTGGGGCTCTGCATGGTGCTCACCCCGCGACCCACTCTGCAGATGTGGAAAAACCACTGAGTTAATCAGATACTGCTCCACCTGGGGAAGCTGAGCGTGGAAGTGGTGGCAGGATGAGGCATGAAGGAGATGTTCACAGTGCCTGGCTTCTGGCATGTCACCCAGTGCCTGATGGAGGGGTGCTGGAGCTGAGAACCTGATCTCCCTGGCTGCCAGAAGAGGAGCAAGCTCCATTAGAAGCCCTTTCAAAGCATCTGAGTTAGAAGCTGTTTCCCTCTGCTGAGCCTCTGGAGAGATGAACATTAAAGGTCTCGAGCTAGACATGTGAATATTCCCCCTTAAGTGCTTATTATTATTCCCATTTTGCAGGTGGGTGAACTGGAAAGGACAGGACTGTGCTAAATTAAGCGAGCTGCCTGTGCTGGTTGGGCTCCCCCTCTGCTCCCCCATAAAACTCCTGGAAATGTGTATGAGGGAAAAGAATGTAAAGCTGCATAAATCTCCAGGGGAATATGTTTAGGTTGTAAAAATACAGAGACAGCATGGAAATACCTCCAAATGCTCTGGGAATATATGGTGAGTCATGAGCACTGTATATTAAATGGTCAACGCTCCTCCAACAGAAGCAATTCCTCATGTGAGACCACAGGAGTCACAGGAATTGGCTTTGCCCCAAACTGCCTGATTCAGCAGGATAGCAGCAGTGTGCAAAGCCCTGCTCTTATGTTTCAGCTTTTAGGCACTGGGACAAAGGAGAAACTGAGAGATTTTTGATGGATTCAAGCATGGCAGTGTTTTAACTGGATGAATAGGGACTCACCAGAAAAATAAAATGCAGTAAGAATAGATAATCACAGAACCACAGAATGTTTTGAGCTGGAAGGGACATTAAAGCTCATCTCATCCAACACCTTCCACTAGACTGAATTGCTCAATGTAATTATTGTATGAGCATCCCTCCCATGCTATTTCTTCTGTCTCTCAGTTTTTTCTGCCATCTCTGGCAATCTTCCTAAAGCCCAAATTCGGTTTGCAGACATGGTAGTCATTAAAAATTATCATCTAAGAAAGTGTTTATCAGCTCCATCATTGCAGGTGCACTGGAAGAATGATTGCAAATTAAAACAGCTTTGTAACAAGGTCTGAGCTAGCAAAAAGGAGGGGGAAAAGGCAGAAAAAAAGGTATATTAATTTTTCTGAAATTAGAAGATAGCATAACACTCGCAGGAAACATTTATCATTATGTCAGCAAAGAGGTTATGTGATTGATCTTTTTAATAATGGTTTTCATAACTTTGAAGGTAAAGACAGTTGGTCTATCTTGGTATTTTTCATAGAACATCTAACAAGTTAAATTACTTTATTTTTTTATCTAAAATGAAGGCTCATACAGCAAAAGCAGGCTTGGAAATTAATCTCTTTGCAGTTGTACAGGGGCAGAGCCCATGCTCTGCTCCTGAAGGAAAAAATCAGGGTGGCACAGGCCATGTCTATGCAAGCAGACCCCACTACTTGAAATATTTATAAATTATGGCTAAAAGAAACAGTCTTTTTTTTTTTTTTTTTTTTTTTTTTTTTTTTTTTTTTTTCAGCACTATGAGATGTTTGTCCAGAATGTAAATAATTTTTAAGGAAAGATTCATATGTGCAGGCACATGACTTGTATGCAAATGTGCTTCATGCCACAAGCTGTTTTATGAATTCTTGAGCCACTGTTGAAGGCTGGGGTTTGCAAGGAACTTCATGAATGAGGAGCAACAGATGGGAAAGAGGAAGGACTGGGGTGTGTAGGGAAAAGAGCCTATAAAAAGCAGCTAATCTGTTTTTTTCTGGAGATAGACAGAAGGGTAAAAATCATTTAAGGAAACAAGGTACACATATAATCCAAGCACTCATTAGAACACATCCCTGATCAAATTTTAAATGCTTCATTTTGGATTCAGGAGCTGGAGGAGGAGTAATAAATGGCATGAAAGTGAAAACTCAGGGAATTGGAGTTGCATGTAAAGGACTTTCAATTCCCTACCATGGCTCAGAGACCAAATGTGACAACACAAAATAGATCTGGAGAGCCACAGTTTGTGTATGGGACAGAAAGGGAAAAATGTTGTGTAAGAGGAACTAAACAACTCCAGGAGTAAGAGCCTCCCCTCCTTATCCACCAGAGCAATGTGAAACCACTGCTGGTTTCACACTGGGAAAAGAGGAGCCAGGAGCAGAGATCCTGGTGACTCCAGTCTATCATTTTAGCAGATCTGAGAAGTCTTAGAGCATCTTTCATCATTTGTCTCAAGCTCTCCCTTAATCAAAGCTCAAAAGCATTGCAGATTTCTAAAGACTTTTTTTTTTTTTTTTTAATTTTTTATTAAAGCAAACCATTTAAACAGAGCTTCAAGCAACCTAATGTCAAGCTCTTGGCTGCTGCCTCCTGCAGTTTTGCTGTGGCTGTGATGAGCCCCTGGGGCTGTCACCTCTCTGGGAGTTCCAGGAGGAGCAGCAGCACAGGTGAGCTGCTCCTGGTGCCAATCTGAACCCATCTCCACCTGTCCTTTGGATCACAGCTCCTTCATATCCCTTCAGAGGCTCCAGAGCTGTGCATGCAGCAGGTTTTGAAGATTTTCCTGCCCTGGGAATCACAAACACGTCCTCCCAGAAGCAGCAGGTACTCACAGGCTCCAAGGCTTCTCGTTGCACATGGTGCCACAAAAGAATTATAGTAATTCTGAGCACTGAACCATTAAAATTCTATTTTAATTGATTCCCAGCCACCTCACAACTCCAGCATCTTGTTAAATCAGCGGTGGATGAAAGTAGCAGGAGGTAACATCTTCTGCATTGCTGCAGGGAGAGTGTATCTAAAACAAGGCAGTAAATCCTGGGTGCCTCATTGCCAGAGAGATGCAGACAAATTGGAAGAAATTCATAAGAAGAGCAATAAAAATGATTAAAGGTTGGAAGAGACTGAGTTATGAGTGAAGATTAAAGGAACTTAATATGCATCACTTGGCTAAGTGATGGCTAAGAGGGGAATGATACTCTTCAACAAGTACTTGGATAAAGATCACCAATAAAAGGAACTCTTTAGGGTGCTGAAGGACACAGCTCAGGATGAAAGGATGGCATCAGGCACAAGGCAACTGGCTCTCAGCTTCCATCATTAAAATCTAACTGACCTTTTGTGGGAAACCAGATTCTGCCACATTTACCTAATCGAGTTTCAGTTTTAATCTCTGCCTGTTCCAGGGACAAAGGCATTGTCTTCAATTAAAGGCTGAGCATGAATTCCCAGAGGCATTCCAAGGATGTGCATGCCCAGAAGGATAATTCCCAACCCAAGTTGGGAAAACAGCAAGAAAGGCATTCAGAGTATCTGAAGGTTGATCTACCCTTTACTCAGAGCTGAAGGATGCACAAGACATGAAATTAGTGATGTGAATGTGCCTGTTGCCAGGATACCAGGGGCAAAATGAGAGTAATAATGCATTTCTTTAAAATACACACATTCCATTAATTCTGGTGAGAATTACACCAGCGTTTCAACAGGAGAACAGACAACTAAGAATAGCAGATCTTCCTTCAGTTTTCTCAGAGCACCAACTCACAGCCTTGGAGCTGGGAGAAGAGTTGAAATAATCCTTGAGGGTGCTGGGATGGGAAATGTGCCTGGAATTAGGCTCGGCTCAGCAGAGAGGCTCAAGTGCTAAGCACAGCATCCACAGCACCTGGTGGTTTCCCAGGCTCACTGCATGGAAACTCCTGGCTGGATTCACAGGTCCCCACCCAGCCAGGAAATTGTTTGCTTCCAGCTCCATCACAGCTTTCCCTGGAAAAAGGAAAAAAAAGGGAAAAGGGAAAAAAAAAAAGGGAAAAGGGAAAAGAAAAGGGAAAAGGGGAAAAAGAGGGAAAAGGGGAAAAAAAGGGAAAAGGGAAAAGAAAAGGGAAAAGGGGAAAAAGAGGGAAAAGGGAAAAGAAAAGGGAAAAGGGGAAAAAAGGGAAAAGGGAAGGGAAAAAGGAAAAGGAGCCCTAGGGGTGCCTGCTCAGGCAGCTCTTGAGGAAGGTGGCTTTGCTCCCTGCAGCTCCTGGTGATGCTTTGATTGAGATGTTTTGGGGAAGTTTTGGTCTTTTCCTGTCACATCCATTTGGGGTGGAATTAGGATTTGATGTAAGGATTTGGCTCTGTGCTGGCAGCCTGCAGCAGCATCCCTGGAGAAGGGCTTTGGGAAGCACTGCCTGGGGATGGAGGTCATGGGAAAAGGGCTCCCCAAAAGCAGCTGGGGTGGGAAGCAAAATCCTGCTGGGTCCTTGTGGGCAATGAACTCCTTCCTCTGCTTTATGAGTTTGGGAGAGAGGAAGCACAAAGCAGAAACATCTGCATTTCTAAGCCCTCTCTGTGAGAATAACCTGGGGATGCTGATGCTGGAGAGGCACGTGGAGGAAAAGCAGCCCTTTTCCTGGGATTAGCATCCCATTACAGCAGTGCTCTGAGGACACAATCTGATTTATTTATCCCAGAGTTAAATCTGGCTATAAATGCACAGCTCTGCTGCTGGCAAACACAGCCACTGGACCTGTCCACCACATTTCTGCCCCAAACCACAGCCAGCAGCAAGGAGAAAGGACTCACATGGTTAAAAAAATCACCTTTAAAATTCACAAGTTTGCACCACTAATTGTGGGCCTGCTTTTCAACACTGCTAAAGGGCTCTCCCATTTTTTCAACACATAAGCCTGGTCAGAGCTAAGAAATATGTACAAACTTGTTTTAAAAGTGGGATGATTCTTCATATGTTGCAGAGTAAGCATGGCAACCAGCAGAAATCAGATTTACAGAGGTGGAGGTCAGGACCTTTCTTTTTATGAAAACCAATCAAGTCAGAGATGGCTCTACTATAATTTCTATATTGAAACTTCTTCATTTCCTCCCTCTTTGAACTCTGAATCATGAGAATTAAAGGTCACCCTTAGCTTTTAGATTTTTAGGCTGTTTATTCTGATTTTTCCTCCTCTGGCAATCATTACAGGAGCATGTAGTGACAGGACAAGGGGTAATGGATTCAAACTGACAAAGGGCAGGGTTAGATGGGATATCAGAAAAAAATTCTTCCCTGTGGGGTGGTGAGGCCCTGGCACAGGGTGCCCAGAAAGCTGTGGCTGTCTCATCCCTGGAAGTGTTTAAGGATGGGCTGGATGAGGTTTGGAGCAGCCTGGGACAGTGGGAGGTGTCCCTGCCATGGCAGGGGTGGCACTGGATGGGATTTAAAGTCCCTCCAACCCAAACCATTCTTAGATTCTGTGATTTCTCCTGGTAACACTGTTCCTGGACAGGGATTTATTATGCCACTAAAGTTTGTGTTTTCCTCCCCATCTCTCCAGGTAACACTGAAAACAGTCTGTAAGTGTCTGTGAGGTGGGTGGACTCAACCTTTATGGAGTGCCTGGAAGTTTGAGCTCCCACATGTGGAAAACACCACCAAGATTTTTACTCCAGCTGCTGCTTGGTGAGGAATAATATAAACAGAGACTTCCCCAAAGAATGAAGATCTTGTTTTCATGACAGCTTCTTTGATTTTTTGTTTTTTAAAAATACAGAAAAAGGAAGGGAGTGTAATTACACAGAAATCTGGCTAAGGATAATTGCTATTCAGAGCATCCCACGAGGCCAAAAAAGGCCTTGGAGGGCAGCATATTTAACTCAGAACAGAAATGCTGAATATGTGTGAGTATTTTATAAATCACAGGTTTCACCTTGTCAGGGTCTTTATTCTGGGTGTTTTTTTTTTCCCTAAAAACCAGGTGAGGTTCAGATGTGATCTGAACAGTGGTGCTGTAGGAAATGAGTGCATGTGTGGCTTCTGGAATATTTTAAACCTTTTCATGTGGTCTTACAGGTGCAAAATCACCTGCTTGAAATCTTAATTTGGCTCCCAATCAGAGCTGTGTAATTTGTAAACTCCTGCTTTGCATTTCACTATTAAGGTACATATGGTTTCTGTGCAAAACAGATTCCCACAGAGCTGTGTGAGCTTGAGATGCTTCTGAAAGTTAAAACCAAAGATGGGCTTGATCACAAAAGGAAGTACTAAAATAGAGAATTCACTGTTCTTTCATGTTCAGCTCTTAGAAATAATATTGCTGAGTATTAAACACGTGGATTTAAGCTTAGCAGGGTAAGGAGGGAAATATGAAGTGTTTTCCTTCTGGTAATACTGGCTTTGCAAGTGTGGCATTAAACCTTTGAGGGAAATGGTGTGTGCTGCATCTCAGAAGGGATGTGTGTGTCACAGTCTAAATAACCAGACTACACATTTAACCATCAATTTATCATCATAGAGCCACAGAACAGTTTGGGATGGGAGGCACCTTAAAAACTACCTGCCATGGGCAGGGACACCTTCAAATATCCCAGGGTGCTCCGAGCCAAACCTGGCCCTGGGCACTGCCAGGGATCCAGGGGCAGCCACAGCTGCTCTGGGCACCCTGTGCCAGGGCCTCCCCACCCTCACAGGGAATTCCTTCCTAAAATTTAATCTTAGCTTGCTCTCTGACAGATTAACCATTTCTATGTATATTCATATTCACTTTATATATATATATATATATATGTATATAAAAATGTGTCTATATATATATATATATAAAATGTATATATATGTGTGTATATATATATATAATGTATATATGTGTGTGTATATATATATAATGTATATATATGTGTATATATATGTATATATATATGTGTATATATATATGTATATATGCATATATATGTGTGTGTGTATATAAATAAATATATATATTTATATTTATTTATATTTATATTTATATTTATATTTATATTTATATTTATATTTATATTTATATTTATATTTATATTTATATTTATATTTATATTTATATTTATATTTATATTTATATTTATATATGTAGGTAGGATCTCTTGTTTGCTAACAAACTTTGCACTGCTCTGAGCGGCAGATTTTGGCTGCTCTGCTTTGTGCTGCTGCCATTCCGAGCCCGGAGCAGGGCAGGGGATGCTGCCTCAGCCTGCCCGGTGTGCGGCAGGGCAGCTCGGACCCGCTGCAGCCCCGGAGCCCCGGCAGAGCCCGACCCACGGGGATGGCCCGGGACACCCCGAATTCCTGCCGGGCTCGGGAGGGGCTCGGGATTCTCTCGATCCATCCCCGGCGCGGGTTTTTGGGTTCGGGATGCCGCGGGGGATGCCCGGGGGATGCACAGCATCCCACCCGGGGGATGAACAGCATCCCACCTGGGGGTTCCGCGGCGCATCCCCCGCACCCCATCCCCGCTCCCCATCCCCGGGGGCACCCCCGGATCCCGGGCAGCCGCGGGGCAGAGCCGAGCGCCGGCACTCCGCCTCCCGGGCTGCGCAGCGCGGCCGGGCAGCGCCGGGGCTGCTCCCTCCCCCTTCCTCCTCCTCCTCCTCCTCCTCCTCCTCCTCCTCCTCCTCGTCCTCCGCCCCCCTCCCCCAGGGCAGAGCCGGCGGAGGCGGCGGGAGCGGGGCAGAGCAGAGCAGAGCCGGGCGGCAGAGGTAGGAGCGCGGGGATGCGATGGGATAATGGGATGGGATAATGGGATGGGATGAAGATGGGATGGGATGGGATCGGATGGGATAATGGATTGGGATAATGGGATGGGATGGGATGAGATGAAGATGGGATAATGGGATGAAGATGGGATGGGATGGGATGGGATAATGGGATGAAGATGGGATGGGATGGCGGGGGGTCCCCAGGCAGCGGCTCCCCAAGTTCGGACTTTGCGGGAAGTTGTGCAGCCGCAGCCGCGGGGCAGCGCTGGGCTCGGGGGACACAGCGCTGTCCCCGCTGCCCCCAGGGCTGGGGCATCCCCTGGGATCCCCGGCAGGAGCGGGGGAAGCAGCCCGGGCTGCCGCAGGTCCCGCACCGCGCCCGGCGCTGCGCTCGGGGCTCAGGAGAGCGGAGCTCGCCCGGGCTGTGCTGGAAGAGCTTTCCATCCCACCCGGCATCAGCCGGCACGCCTGCCGCCGCTCGCCATGGGTATTTTTGGGTGAAGAGGGGTATTTCTTAAATCGGCTGTTAAAAATAGCTTTATAGCTGCTGAGAATGCAGGCGAGGTTCCGTGACGGGTTATTATGGTCAGAGTCTGTTAAGCAACAATTCACCAGCTTAACTTTGGCGGTCTCGTACGTGGGCTTCTCTTTTTCTCCTTCTTCTTCTTCTTCTTTTTTTTTTTTTAAATTTTCCTCTGCTGCTTCATTGTAATACTACAGCCGTACTCTGCAGTGATGTGACTTAGGCACAGACAGATTTGTAGGTTAATAGGATATGTGAGAGTATTGCTCAGATGGTGCATCCAAACACCTACCAAACTCTCAGATTTGGAAATTTTTAGAATTTATTGTATTTGTTATATCGTTCTGTGGCCTTAAGTCCCCTTCACACTGACTTCCTTGCATATGACATCAGAATGGTTTCACTTCTTGAATTGTTAGCCAGACCAAAACCCTACAATCATCATCATCCCCTGTAGAACAAACACGTTCTTTTGTGTTTTGAGACTTAAAAAAAAGAGCAGAGTGGCCAGCTGGGCACATCACAGATAAAATCTCAAAGTTTGCTGGAACTGTTCATGAAAAGTAAATATTTTTAAGATTTAACTGCAAATCGTATGTGCTCATTTGGATAAACAAACACCTGACTGAACAGCTCTGCACTTGATACTGACTGGGAACTGCTTGATCTTTGGCAGAGAGGGAAATTTCCACCAATAAAACACCCCCCAATGTACATGAACCATACATATATATTTACATCTGTGCTATTTATAGGCATAGATGTGTTTTTTATATGCAGTCACTCATAAACAGTAAATCTCACTTGAAACCAGCAAACATTAACAGAGCAGCTGCCTTGAAGCCTCTTTTTGTCAATGATTAAAATGTTGTCACACGTCTCGTGGCCTGAGAGCTTCTCTGCTGCTGCTGCTGGTGCCATTTCACTCTTGGGCATTGAGTCAAAGGATTCATCTGGCTCTTCTCATGCCAAAAGAAAGAAAATCAATTTGAATGCAGAAAGGAGGAAACTACAAGTATGAAGATTTAGTAGTGAAACTACTCTCTTTATTTTCTTTTTTTCTTAATAGCACTTAGATCCTGTGTGTGTGAGTTGCAGTCACTGTGCTGCTCTGAAATCAATAGCAAAATAGTTTTATGGTTCAGATTTTGTCATGGGAGGACGAATCTCAAACTCAAAGTGTTTTATTTGGTGGTCTGTAACAGGAACATGATCAAACAGTGGAGATTTACATTGCAAAACACTTAATTGCACTAATGCAATGGAAGGCAGTAATGGAATTTTATCTTCATCGCTAAACTAAAAGTAGGGGTCTGGAAATCCTGCAAATGAGAAGGGTGAAGCAAACTCATATTTGAATTATTTCACGTGGTTGAAGGGGAAGGATGAAGGTGTGTGATCCACCAGCAGCATTAGCAAGGATAGGATTATGAAGGCACAATCACAGAGATGCAATTAAGGAACTGCTTTGTTATATTTTAACATTATTTTCAGCAGCCTGTGGCAGGAGCTCTGTGAGAATGGGGAGTTTCAGTAGTCAAAGCTTTTGTTGGCAGCCCAGGTGATTTCAGTGTCACTGAGGGTGTTTTTGAGGATGGGCTGGTGCTGAAGCACCTCTCACAGCTTTGGTTTATACTGAAGATCAAGTGGTTTGGGGGATGGCAGCAAACTCTGCCAAAGCTGATGAGTTATTGCTGGCCAACAAGGATTTCTTATGGAATTCCTCTGCTCACTAGGAAGGGAATCCTTCCTATTAAACTACTTTTTCTACACTGAGTGCTTCCTCATATGTCCACAGAGCACAGTCTCACTGTTGTAACTCAGCATTATGCCCCTGTAGGTGCTGATAGAATTTCTCCAGAGGCAAGCTGGCAGCAGAGGGCTGATCTCACCTAAATGACATGTGGATTTAGGAACTTGGAACACCCAGCTGTGCCTCCCCTCCAGCACAGATGCATCACTTAGGTGAAGAAAAGCCATGACAAACAGATACTGAAATCCTCCTCTCTCCTAATAACTCCTACACTTAATGTATATCCCAGTCATAAATTCCAAGGAAATGTGCTCTTAAATCACTCAGTGCTACTCTGGGTGCCTGCCTGATGTGGAGCACTGTTTCAAACATCCCAGAGGGTTTGCAGAAGATGTACCCTGATTTGAACTGGGCTTGCTAATTGCTGTCTTTAGACTCCCATTTTCCCTTTTAACCCACCTGTTTTCCTCCATACCTCACACAGGGAGGGGTAATTCTGAATTCCCACCATACTCCTTGGCTGGAGTTATGTTGCTCAGCTAGAAGAATCCAAAGTGCTGTGGAAAAACATGGTAGATTTCCAACAAGAGAGCATTTTTTTCACCCTGTTGCCCCACAAATTAGTATTTCTTATTTATTTATGTTTTTTAGTGAAGTGCCCTGTTTTTCTTGCCAAGTGTGGTGTCAGATCTGAACTCTAAATACAGCTATTCAGGGGGAAGGGATCTGTAACCTCCTGCAAGCTCTCATTTCAAAGCAGCCTGAATTGCACCCATCTCTCCACTTGCACTCAATCCCACCAAAATGAACTAATGATCTATAGCTCTGCTGGCCCATCCTCTTAAAAATGTGTGTGGCTGCCCGTGTATCTGCCAGAAAACATGTTGTGTTTGTCCCCACAGCCTGCTGGGCTGTGTTTCCAGGGCTCAAAGACATGATTACAATTCTGTCCTGGTGCCTGGCTGGGATTTTACAGGTGAGGGAGACAGGGAGGCTCCAGAGGAGGTGGAGAGCCTTGCAATGGGAGCACTGTAATCCTTTGATTACACAGCTGGGCCTGACATGCCACTGAACAGCACTTCAGGGGCAAGCAGTTAATGTAGCTTTTCCATGGAATATTTATTAATTTATGTTACACCTGGTTTCCAGCAGCTGTTGAACGTGGCTTGCAAGCTTTAGTTTCGAGGAGTGTCCTCGGAGGGAGGATAAGCAGGTGATGCCTTGCAAGAGAAAACAGAAGAAAATTGTTGTCCTGGTGGGTACTGGGGGCAGCTGGGGTGAGGAGGAGAGACCTGGGAGGTGGTGGGTGTGAGCAGGAGTGGGGGACCCTTGGCACTCTGTCCCATCTCCTCTGTCCCCTCTGATGGACACCAGAGCACACCAGTGGTCACAAGGCAGAATCTCAGACTGGTTTGTGTGGGAAGGGAACTCAAAGCTCATCCAGCTCCAGCCCTGACACCTTCCACTGTCCCAGGCTGCCCCAAACCCAGCCTGGCCTTGGACACTGGCAGGATCCAGGGGATCCACAGCTGCTCTGTGCCAGCTCCTCCCCACCCTCAGGGAGCAATTCCTTCCGAAAAGCAGCACCAGATACACACTCAGTATTCTAAAACTTACTATGCCATCATGTACTCACCAAATAAGCACAGCATTTTGTAAATAAATGGGGGTTTAGGCCAAATCTGTGTCTAAGGTGGGTTGTTCCTCACTATAAAAGGTGCAGATCTGTACCTAAATAGCAAAATACTCAAAGTGACATTTTCCATTTGCTTCACGCCTTCCAGTAGGAAAAAATAAGTTTCACAAGGAGATTTTTTTTTTTTTTTCCTATAGAAAAAGCTTGATTTTCAGTGTGGGTGAATGTACCCTGCTATCTAACCATAAAATTAGAAAAGCTGGTGAGAGTGAAAATGGCTTTTTTATTATTGTATTTCACTTTGGTGTTGCATTTATTGGTGTTTGGCTCAAACAAGTTTAAGTTTGACTTGTAACTTCTCAGAATTGCATGGAATGGAGGGAAGGTCATTTCTTTCAAATAAGTCATTGAGTTACAGGTGAGTTTGAGCTGAGGTCAGACAAGAGTGAAGATAAAATGTAAAGTTCAAAGTCATACAGAGGAAACAAGATAAGACTGCTGTGAAAAATGAAAAGCTCTGCAAGATACAAAGGGCAAAAAAAATAAAGAAATGTGTACTTGGGAGATGGAAGAAGCCTTGTAGTGCTGCAAGAGTGCTCTGAGGATGGGCAGCACATGGATGTGAGTTTGTAATATTGGATGGTTTGCCCAATTTCAGCTCCTAGAAGAGTGTGGAGAAAAAGCACTTAATTAAAGTGCTTCAGAACTGGCACCAAATGAGTGGTGAGATACCAACAAATAGGAGAGACCTCAGAAAAGAAAAAAAAAAGTAGCAGAAATCAGGACTCTGGAAGGTTTTGCCCATAATTTGGAGGAAATGTAAGAGCCCAATGTCAACCTTGCTGTGCCTAAATTGGGATATAATGGTGTGAGTGCCAGAATTTATTAATCCAAAGGAAAAGGACTCTTTGACTGGTGCAGCCAGGTTTGTCTGTGTGAAGCTAGAAATAGGAGGAAATGGAGAAGGATGGTTTAATAGTTTATTAGGAGAATGTAGCACATAATGAGATGGGTTTGCCTGCAGGCCCAGCTCCTCACTGGGGAGCTTCATCTCCTGAAAATTCTTAAAACCAACACTTCCTTTGCAAGCCCTTCAAATACTTTATCTAATATTCCTTCCCAACCTCTTTGATTTGGGCTACTTTTTAGTTGTAATTTGTCCTTTTCCTGCTTAGCTCTGTAGATATTAGATAATGTTAAACAGATATTGGTAATGTTAAATAAATTAAATGGATAATGGATCTCAAATTTTTAAGTTCATCCTTTCATAGATGTATTTCACTGTGGTAGGCTGGTGATTGGGCTCCTGCTGTTGTCTTCCACCCCTTCCTGGTGCATTTTTAGAGCTCATCCTTGGGATTGCTGAAGCCTGAGGACATTTCTGGAAAGGATTTTGGGTGTTGCTGCTGCAGTGGGAGAGGAGGGTTTGAATGTGTCCATCAGGTTTTGAGCCCTGGTGATCCCAGGGAAGGAATAGTGGTTCCCACTGCAGGATTGACACCTCCAGGATCAGGGATGCTCTGTGTCTCCCTGGAGCTCAGGGCTGGGATAACACTGAGACATCTGGGTTGTAACTGCATCTATTGCCAGCCATAAAAATTCAGATAAAAACCCTGCTGTGCACTAAAGGCTGCCAGTAGAAACTGCAGCACGAGCTGTAGTGATGGGCTCTTAATTTAAGGAGACAAAAACATGTTCTTGAGCACTCCAGCATGGAGTACTACAGCTTTATGCCCTGAGCAACTCATTGGAGCTGTTCGTAAAGTAAATAATTTAGATGAAAAGTTTCATCAATTATAAAGCTCTGAAAACAGTTTCTCAGGTTGAGGATTAACTTGCCTGAGGATCAGATAAGGATAAATCAGAACAAAACCACTATTGCACTTGACATTTAGTATTAGAATTACTTTGCAAAGCTATTTTACCATCTTTAAAACAAGAAATGAGCTGTGAGAGGTGAGCAGAAGGGAAGAGTGGAATCTGAGCTGATCCCCTCACCGAGGAAAAAGGAAATAAAAATTTGTCTGACATCAGGTGATGTTAAGTAGGGAAGCTTTTAACCCTTCAGAGTAGATGTTTGAGCACTGCTGAGGAAAATGAAAACACACAGCAGAGTAAATGCAATCTGGATTGGTATCCATGGAAATCCCAGGTGGATTTATCTGGCATTGGTCTAGAGCAGAGCAATTCACCTTTTGGGTTTCACTGGTGTGAGGGGAACCAGATTCTTGTGGGACTGGGAACAGTTTTCCAGTTGTTTTGTATTTTCCAGTTGTTTTGGAGGAATTCAGAGCCCTCTGCTCACCAAGGAGTGTGGCAAGGCTGGAAAATCTGGGAAACCCTCCAGAGCTTGTCAGGGAGCAGCTTTTACCTGGAGTCAGTAACTCTCTCAGGTGGGCTCCACTCACCTGCTGCTCATTCCTGCTACAGCTGTAAAAATTGAGATTCTCCTGGTTTAGCACCAGAGTTAGAATGCTGCAATAACTCATTTTGGTGTAATACAGGGGAATGCATAAAAAGCCTCTGCTGAGTTTTGATAGTGTTTTCCTGTAATGATGCCCATTAACTGGGTGTAGTCATCTCTCCAGTTTTCCATTTTTTTTGTCTTGCTGTGCTGGTACATTGGATAATAAATGGGAAAAAAAAAACCCTAAAAATATGCTGTGAAAATGCTGATAATATGTAAATACCAACAGTATATTTTTTTTTACTATTACAATTTCTACAATCTAAAGCTTCCCAAAACTGCAAAGTGAACATGCACTTTATGGCAATTAATATTTATGCATTAAAAACATGCCTGTTACTGAAACAAGAATATCCCATCCATCATCACAAAATATTTTACAGTGCAGAACTTTAATACCCTCCTCTCTTGTATTTTGAAAGATAGCAAATAATTCCAGAATAGCAAATATCATTAAGTTGCATTTAACAAAACAACTTGGAAGGTTTCAAATGAGATGAGTTCATTGCAAACAGCAATTCTCTGGATGAACTCTGGTTTCATTAAACTCACTGAAATGTCTTCCTGCTGACTTCAGCACGCCAGCATTTTGAAAAATAAATTGAAATGGGATCTTTAAAAGTTTTCTTCTTGATGAGTGGCTGGAGCTAAAGCCATTCAGCTGTGCTTCTCTGTGCATGTGTTATTTAGCTCAGCCAGGTCTCGAGGTGAAGATAACGTCTGGTGGGGATGAGGGAATGTGAGCAGGAAATAATATTTCTCTTTGAAATAATCCATCAGTAGCTGTGCTATCCCAGAGGCCCCTTTTTATGGAGACCCTGCAGATGTGGAGCCCCTTTCAGAGCTGAGGGAAGCCAACCATGCAGGTGGACATTCCTCCTAAGGATATTTCGGGCTTAAAAGATGGAAAAGCCCCAAAGTGCAGCTCTTTATTTATGGCTTCAGACATGGCTGTGGGGACATTTTTAGCTTTGTCCTTTTGGCATCAGGGGGTTTCTATGCAGCAATTGAATAGGAGGAAGGAATTAATTTGATTTAGCCATGTCAAGCTGAAAATGAAGTTCCTCCTGGCACATCCTTCGAGGAACCCTCAATGGTCTGGATTCAGCTGCCATCCGCTCCAGTTTTGCTGCTATATTTTTGGACTTCCTCTGCTGATAAATATTTAGAGTCTGTTTATCTTTCATCTCATTTCTGTTACATAGTGCTTACAGATTTCTTCCCCCCCCCCCAATAAATACTTATTACTGCAGAAATTGGTGTTGCAAGCCTTGATATTGCAGTGCCAGCAATTCTGTAATTTTAATTGAGGCTGGCTGACAGTACTTCTATTAATTATCCAGGAGAGGCTTATGGCTTTCTAAAAGAGAAGTGTATTTCTGGCTGGAGGAGTTTGAAGGGGAGCTGTAATTGCTTTATGTCTGGAGTGCAGGTTTAGGTGCAGGAGGCTTGGCTGGATTAGATGTGGCCATTGCTGGAGATCAATAAAGCATGAAAAGGGGAAAAGCTCTTTCAAATTTGTAAAAGTTGTAGCCACCAGGATGCTGCTAAGCTCAGAGTGAAAAATGCAGCTGTTTCTTTTGGGTTTAATTAAAATCCAATGAAAGACAATTCGAAGAGACCTGAATTGATATTAATTACTGTGAGCAGGTGAGTAATTGGAGCAGGTGAAGGATTTCCTTCCCAAAATTCTGCAGAGCCTTTTCTAATAGCCTGGCTCTATGCAATTCTCACTGGTGCTGCCCAGCTAAAGCTTAGTGCTCTTTTCCTGTGCCTTCCAAATTCCTTTGTGAAGTTGTTTTTCCTGATGTGAATATGGCAGTCCCACTTTAATTGGATAACAGCAGTTGTCACCCTGCAAGAGGGATTGTGATGCCCAGGGGCCTCAGAAGTATCTGTGTGAAAATAAATATATAAAACATCTAAAAAGCTTTGCTAAGAAGCAGTAAATTTAAAAATTAATATGGTTAACAGCATTGAATGAGGTGCCTTATTCTATTACAGCTTAAAGCCACCAGATGTCACTTATTTTATGCACCACTATTTTGGGGAGAAGCATGCCCTTGGCATGGAAATGATTAAAAAAAAAAAAAAAAAAGGGTAACTTACTGTAAGTGGCTTTGTTTCTGTTTGTGTTCCCAATTGGCAACTGTCTTCCTTGATAAATATTTTCATCTTAAAATAGATCATACAAACTCATTTCTCACAGATCAGACAGACTTGCATTTTTTATGAGCCTTAAATGTCAGCAGTGCCATTTTGAGATTCAGTCTTTAAGAAAATAATTAATAGGCTTACTCCATTTTCAGAAGGGGGAATGTACATTTTACAGACAGGATGGTTTTTTGTCATGAACTCTTGTAGCATTAAAGACACTTCAGCCAATGGGTCACACAGATATTCATCTGCAGCCAAGCTGGAAGCAGTGAGAGGAGTTTTAAAGCCATCCAGGAGGTGGAAATCCTTGTGGAGAGGGAAATCAGAGACCAGCATCTGCTTCTGGAGTTCATCCTCAGGGTTTAAAGGCTGCAAGGAGCACTGAGCAAAGGTAGAGGGGGATGTGTGACCCCCTAAAAAAACAACCCTTGGCACCCAGTGCAAACTGGATTTCCTGGCTTGGGTGGGCATGGCCAGGGAGCTGGAGGAGGTGACAATTCCTCACAGTGGGAGCCAGCAAAGGGCTCCTGCTCCTGGGTGTGTGTCCTGCTCCAGGGGCTTTTCCCTCCCACCACCAGAGATGCCAAACTGAGAGCTGCAGGCTCTCTTTCTGCTCCCTGCTTCATTGTCTTGGCCTGTACTCAAAAGGCAGCACCATTACAAAGAGGAAATTTAATTTTCTGGACTTGAAGCAGAAAGGCTGAAAATGGAGTGCTTTCCTGAAGGGTAATGATTAGTGATTTTTTTTCACCCCAGTAGTAGCACTATAGATTGTTTTTACATTTTTAATATGTCTTCTCCCTCAGGTTTCAGCTTGGGGTGGAGTCCTTCTCACTCTGTGGATCTCAGGCAGGTTGGAAGATGTAAATCCACAGCTCTGAGTGAATGATGTGAGAGCTGCTCTCCAAATAATTTTCCATTTCAGTCCTCAGGAGTGGCTGTGCTGAAAGGCTACCTGCCTTCATTTTTCATCTGAGGTGAAAAATGTACTCTGGCATGGCATTCTCTAGCTGGAGGCAGAGTACATGACACATTTCCCCTCCCTTCTTCCTCTGTGCTTGAGCAAAAATAGAGGTGAGCAAAACACTCCTTAACTAATAGAAACATTGTTGGCTTCTCAAAGCAGCAAATTTGTATGTTAGCACCTCATATGAAACCAATTATATTAATGAGGGCTCCAGTTCTTAACTGGGAGTTGTTTATGACAGGGAGGGTTTCATTTCCCACTGCAGGTCTTGCACCATTGCTCCTGAAAATGCCATCTGCCAGCTCTGGCCCCAAAAATGTTCCCTGCACAGCTCAGGGATGGGGAGTGTGACTGCAGCTTGGGAAGCTGGGAAAATTCACTTTCTCTGTCTGTTGAGCTTATGAAAGGCTGAAATTCATTCTGTTTAATGTGGTTACTGGGAGAAAGTCAGAGAGTCAATGCTGTCTGCCTTAGATGGCTTATTTAGAAATTGGATTGCTGGTGGCATCCTGTCTTGTGTAACACATTTCTGAATTTCATTCAAAATCCCTCAATTCCCAGGTAATGGGATTCTGGATGGTGACTTAGGAGAGCTAGTTTTTTCTTGGACTTGTACCTTTTTATTCCAAATTATATTACACGTGTCAGAACTCTGTCATTTTCTCACCCAGGGGTGGAGAAGCACCTTGGAAAAGATCTGAGGTCTGATGTTGGGATTTACACACCCTTTCTGGACCTGGACCAAACCCCAAGACACATTTGAGTGCACCCTGAGACTCCTGTGCATGGCATGAATGGTCACAACTGCATTTTCTCATTTAATTAGTTCTCACCTTGGGAGAAGCATCTCTGTAAAAACACTGATAAAATACTACACATTGTATTTAAATGTCCTTGTTTGGATAAAATATTCTGTGTTTTCCAGATCAGTTTTGTTGGCCCTATACAAGTAACCTAAAGGAGGAATAATAACATCAAATGCAAGTTTTCATATGTAAAGAAAGAAACCCATATAATTGTTTAGGATTTGCTATTCTTCTCAAAGTCTAATTTAAACCGTGCAATAAACTGAGGTGTGTTATCAGCATATGATTTATTTTTTCACTTAATGAGAAGAACTGTGATTTTTTTAAAGTTTACAGATTATTCTAAACTTCTGCAGTCACTTACTTTGATTAAAAATGATTTGGATGCTGAAGGCATTTTCCAGGATTTAAACATGCAGGAAAAACTGCAAATTAAATCAAATGATCAGCAGTGAGACTTATTTCTCTCCTGCACCAAGGATGATGTTCTAGAATTCCTAATTTTCCAGATGCTGGTGAAGCAACTGCTGTAAAAGGAGCAGGGCTTGGTTATTCACATGAAAAAAATAGAAAAAAATAGAGTCACAGAGTGGTTTGGGTTGGAAGGGACTTTAAAGCTTGTCTCATTCCAGCCCTTCCAGGCTGCTCCAAGCCTTGTCCAACATTTCATTTCAGTGCAGAGAACCCATCCCTGGGTGCTTCCCTTGTGGACTCTGGTCTGGAGCTGCTCTCCTCCAGCACAGATGGGATGCACTAGAGCATCAGCACACTCCAGATGCCACCAGCAGGGAGATGAGCTCCTGGGACAATTCTTTGGCCAGATGTCCTGGTTTAAGGACAGGTGTCTGCCAATAAAGGCAGAAGCTTCTCTTTGAAATGGAGAATGTGAACCCCTCCCTCCAAATTATTATAATTTTGAAATTAAGGGGCTCTCAGGCAAAGAGATGGGAATTAGGAATAACAGTTCTTTACCAGGAAAATTAAAATAGCAATGCAGTATTACACAGAGCAATCCCAAACCCTGCCAGAGTCAGAATCCAAGCTGACACCCGTCAGTCAGTCAGGGTGTTGGCACAGTCCCATTCAATGGTGGCTGCATCCTCCTGCAGGGGCAGATGTGGTTCAGCTGGAGCAGTGCTCCTGGAGAAGGTGCAGTTTCCTCTGAAGCTCCAGGGATGATGTGGAAAGGTCTGGTTTTCCTCTGGAATCCAGTGGAAAGAAGGTTCCTTGGTGTCCAAAATCTCAGTTTTTATCTGGGTAGGAAAGGCTTGGCTCCTCCCCTGGCTGGAGCATCTCCCAGTGGGATGATGGAATTTTATCAGTCATGCCCTGGGACTCACTGGCCATGAACAGGAGATATCTCCTGGAGGGAGGATGGGCTGTGGAAAGATAAAGATGATTGCCCAGCTGGTTTAAAGATGGCCCATGAGCAGATAATATGTGCCAGGTTTAACAAATGGGGACAGAATTCACATTTCTGGCCACATCAGCCCAACACACCAGAGGGTGAAAGTTTCCATGGCAGGGACACCACAGCAGTTCACAATTCAAAACCTCAACCAAACCAACCAGTTTGGGCTCAGACTCAGGAGGGCTCTCCCAGCTGGGTGATTGTGGTTTGTTTAGTGGTGAAGGCAGCAGCTTGAGGCTCAGGGTTGGACTCAGTGATCTCAGGAGTCTTTTCCAACCTTAACAATTCCCTGATCAGGCTGCTGCTTTCACATGGAGCTGTTGAAGGCAGAGCTCTGGGCTGTGAGCAGTGGATATCTCCTGTGGAGAACACAAAGCAGGGTGGAGGGGCTGCAGTGTCCAGAGTGCTGAGTCACATTCCCAAAGATTTGATGGAACACCTGGCATTTCCTGGCATTTTGTTGCAGGCTGCTGTGTCTAGCTCTGGGCGTGGAGTGATCTTTGCAGGAGACAATGATGGATGGAGCTCGTGGGGGCACCTGCTGTGCTTTGTAAACATCATTCTTGAGGTGGAAAGTGTTCAGGAAGCTGAGAAAGGGCAGCTTATTCCTAAATCCAGACAGCTCCTTCTGGTGCCCACTGAAGTGACTCAGTGGCATCAGTGATAGGACAGCTGAGGACAGAGCTGGTCTCACCTTTCTCTGCATCTGAGGCACCAACACCAGTGTTTCCTCTTGCACTTTGATGCACCAGTTGGGCTGAGCTCCTCTGCTGGCCAATACAGCCTTTTTCTCTGTATATAATATGTATATTTTATTATTCATTGTTTCATTGTGGCCAGGTGTCACTTTTGAGAAATGAGCATTGCATTCCTCCAAGCTTGAGTCCTCACTACCTGATAAGGCTTTAGGGGTTTTCCTTAGTGTTGTTATTTAGGTTATATAGCAGTGCTTAGAAGGAATAAATGGACTTGGAAGCCATCTCTTCCAGCCTAAGATACCCCATGAAGCTCTTATGTCAGTGTAGTCCTTGCTGCAGAAATAGATTAAGGAATTTCTAATTTATTTCCCATTAAAATCATCCCCTCCAAGTGTATCTGTATGCTCTTGATGCCATCTTAGTCTCCTGCATGTTTGAGAGCTTTGAATGCATTAACAGCCTAAACCAAGTTATTACATTAATCTCATGAAATCAAAGATTCACATCTTTGACTCAAGGTAAACACCATCAGCAACAGAGAAATTTAACAGATGGAAATGCATTTTAAACTTGAGAAGCATTTTTGCTGGAGATGTTTTTTGTTAGATATGTTAATTCTGCTAAAGCTGGAGTTTCTAAGTTCCTGCAAAGTATTTTGTGGGGTGTATTCTGGAGATGCTTTTAGTTCTTTGCAGTTTTTTATAATGTTAACACAGTTTCAATCTTTCTGCATTAGAAGCTGAGCTTTTTGGGTTATCATTAACAGTCATGCATCTGTTCTTGAAAGTCTGGCTGCCAACTGCAGCTGATGGAATTTGTGTCACTTCAGATTCCTTGTGTGATTTGCCTCAGCAAAGATTTATTTCAAGCAGAGGAACCTGAGCTCAGAACTCATCTTGGTGCCATTTCAGCTGCACTGTCCTGTAGCTGCTCTGTGTCCTCCTCCACTTGTCTGGAACCAAATACATCAACAAGCACTGCTGCTTAAAAATAAAACCTCATTTTACCTCCCACTGTTCACTTCTGTGCTCTGCTGCCTCCAGGGATGTGAGAGGTTTCTGGCTGGAGCAGAGCATTTGGGAGAGCTGTGCTCCCTTTCTCCTTAGAACTTGTCCCACAGAGCAGATCTTGGAGCATCCTGGTCCAGGCATCCCTGTGTAGTTCCCAAAAGTTGTTCAGGTAGGGATCAGTAAGGATCTGAATGAGGCACTTGTGCTATCTCAGAGCTCCATCAAGGGTGGGCTTTGTCTTCTCAATTCCTCACTTCAAAACCTTAAAAAGTGAATTTTGACCCCTCTGCAGTTGGAGCAGAGGGAGAGTGGAAGGTTAGTTTGGGACACTTTCCCCGTAACAGAAGTCAAGTAATTAACATACCCATTGGAAAAATAAAAAAAAGTCTCTTGGAGCATTTGCCTTGGGTTTCCTCTGCCCACAAATAAAGACCATCTAGTTTGCTAAGCTAAATGTTGTCTTTATGCTGCAGAAAATGTTGCAGAAGAGGCAGGGTGTGAGGGGGTGCATGCCAAATTTCTCTTGGTACATTCATCATTATGCAGAGTTGGGGTTTTGGTTTGCTTTTCTAATTTCTTTTTCCCCTTGGTTTCTTTTCATGGAGATTGAGTAAAGAACACCCTCAGATTTTTATCTTGTTTGTTTACAATCTGAAGGCCAGCTAAGCACAGTGTAAGGCATGAAAAGGTATTTGTGGTTGTGTTATTTCCAAGTGGAAAACAAGCACACTGAAGCCAAACACGGGGGAAACCTGCAGGAACAGAGAGTCAAGTCAGGGAGTCAATGGTTCAGTGGAACAGATTTTTGTATTGTCCTGGATATTACAGTATTTACTCACAGGGTTCCATATGTAGCATGGAATTTTTCCCTGTTGTTATGACTGTTGTGAGCTGGGGGATTTGTGCAGTTGAAAGATTCCTGGGCTGGATTTTGCTGTTTTGAGAACAGCATCAAGAGCTGTGATACCCTTGAGAGGTGGTGACAGTGCAGCACATCCTCCCTCCTGCACTGGTGGAAATCAGTGAGTTGAGATGTTTGAACTCCTTTGAAGCTTGTGATAGAAGTGCTGCTCTTTAGATGTGATGACATGAAAACAGGAGAGGACAATCAGGAGAGTTTAATCCATCATCAAATGGGTTTAGGCTCCACATCAAGTGGTGCCAGCCACACAGGACACAATGCCCAGGCTGCAGAGATGCAGAAATGTCTTCAGAATGGTGGGATCTTATAAACTGTTTAAAAAAAGTTTATTTTTGTGAAGCTAAAAAGCACAGACTACAGAGGAGTGAGTGATGGAGCCCAAGCCTTAGGAATAGTGACAGGAGACTGGAGAAGTAAATGTTGCCTGACTTCTGCAGAATAAACACTTTTCTAGGAAGCTGGAAGCAGGATAATGATATTATATCAAAAAAGTTTTGCTTAATTAGGTGTAGCCAGCAGTTACCTGCAAGAATTTTATCTGGTGATATTTTAGAGATAACTAATTAGAAATTTCTTGAGAATGCTTCGAAATTTCTTGGGTTTTCTACTTTGGGCTCTGAGTCTGCTTCACTTTGTAATAAACAAGGAGGTTTCTTGGTTAATGGGCTGAGGTTTATCTGATGTGTCATTGCTTAAAGAATTAAAGTTGTTGAACATTTAGAAAAGTTACTACTAAGCTTGGAACAGAGTTGGGTTTTTTTTTAAAGTACAAACAAAGCCCCAGTTGTGATTTGGCATCAATGAATAGTTTGAGTTGAGTAATTTTTGTTTGAATTTACAAGAAACTTTAATGACAGACTCTAATGCTGAGTTTGTCTTTTCAGGATGCAGCTGTGTATGTTTCCTTTCACCCACTCAGCACTAGATGAAAGATGAAATGCCCTATTCATGAAAAAGCACTTACATGGTACTTATGTACAGATGAGATATGTTTTTCCATCCATTTCAATGCATGTCTCACAGACAAGGTACCCTATATGAGTCACAATGAAAAGAATTCAGATGACTCTGTTAATATAGTAAAGTTTATGGAGAAAATTCTGCTTGGGGGTGGAGGAAAATCCCTTCTCAGCCACTAAAAATCAAATGAGCAGCTGCGAGCATTTGCATTGCTCTAGAATTGCCATAACTATTGTGTTCAAAGCAAAGTTAAGAGTCATATAGAGTGGATCCCCTTCCAGAAAAACTGCTTATACCTGAAGTGTGAAGGTGTATCAGATGAATTCTGGTAGATACCATTGGGTTGCATTGTTGCATGCAGAACCATTTCACCACAGCATGAGATAAACAGGCACCAAAGGCATTACGTGATGAAAATTCTATTTATTCCATACAATGTTATTCATCCCTCAAAAGCAGCCTTAAATTAGCAGCTGATCTCTCACAACCCACAGGATTTGGCAATTTGTGCTGCATACCCCTTGCAAAGTGGCAGAAACTATTAGAGATCAGGTGGTGGATGGAAAATGTTCCTCCCTTTGAATCGAGCTGAGGTAGCAGCTGCTGAAATCGAGGAAAGTCAAATGTGTAAAAGGAACAAATTGGTAGGCAGAGGAACTCATAGCTGTGAGTTATGCCCACTGTTTTGCAGCATGTCAAGGCTGAAAATGCTTGGCAGGACGTTGGAAATACTCTCAGAACATTTTTCCCCCACGTGCTGGTTCTGGAGCAGTAATCAATGCAAGAGACAAAAAGCTGGGCTTAAAATAACCCGTCAGCACTGACAGATCCCTCCTGCAAATCCAGAGTTCCAAGGGTGCTACACAGCTCTCACTGGCTGTGAAGGTTTATTTCCTTTTGCACAGTGAAGTGATTCCACTGTCCCTGTCCAGCCTGGCCCTGAACACTTCCAGGGATGGGGAATCCACAACTTTTTATTGTGCTCAGGTAGAGCAGTGAAATCACTGTGCTGCCCTCACCTATCTGAGCTCTGCACCGAGGGAAAACCTTCTCTGTCTACTGAGTTAAGTTGCTCCAGAAGAGCTGTTTGAGTAAATTGCAGCAGTATTTTTGCAGAGAGTCAATGAAGCAGCCTTGGGAGCTGAAATTAAACAGGATTCACAGTGGATGGAGAGAAACAGGTAACTACAAAACAGCTGGGTGTGAGATGTGAGCTCTGTCAATACCACAGCAATTCTTTGCCTCGGGCTTTTTCTGAAGATAAACACTCATTTATTTCTGATTACAGCCTGGCTGCAGGGCTTATGAGAGCTGTATTTAGAGATGGTATTTTTTTTCCCTCTTGCCAACCCCCAAACCTCTTCAGTTTGTTCGATAAAAATAACTGCAGTGAAAGAGCTTCATAACAGATTCAGCCTTGGTGCTCAGTGGTTCCCTTTGCACTGGCACACACAACAGGGATTTGGCTGATCTGTGGGATGAGAGTGGGATGTGTTCCTTGAAAGAGCAGGCAGGTAAGAATTTCTATTGTTGTACATTATTGTGATGCCCTGTGCTGGAAATGAAACTTCAGTGGCTGTTTGCTCTTATTAGCAATGCAATACAAACATTTATGGCAAAAACAGCTTTACCACATTCACTTTCTGCACTTAAAGTTGTATTTCAGGTGATCCATGTGCCTTCCCAGGGAGCTCTTTGGTTTTGGTTTTGTGGTTTGTTTTCTTTTCCATATAACAAAAGAAAGTACATAGGGCAAATTTAGACTGAACAATTCTCACAGATATTAATTCATTGCATGAATTGCTTGACCTTTTACATCTGTCTTTATTTTATTTTGGTATTGGTGTCTCTCTGGACATTTAAGTAGATGCACTTTTTCTTAGGAAGTGGTAAAAATTAACTCCCAGTGGCAGCATCATCCTGGCTCTTGGTGAATCGATCATTTTAATGAGGGACTGGCTGGTTTTTGTTAAATAGATGCAATTTCTGGTTGTGTTCTGAATGTTGAACTTTCTCATCTGGCTCCAGATTTTTGGGAGAGGAATATGTGAGCCCCACAGGATGGGTGCATTGGTTATCCTTGTTTCCATGGAAGGACCCCCAGAACCATGTGGGGAATATTGGGAGGCTGCTCACAGTTATTATGAGGATTGAAAATAAAGACACTAAACTTCAACCATGCAGAATGATTTCTGAAAGTGGATTAAAGTGGCTTTTTTCTGAGAAGAAATGCACTGGAGTAATTTATGTAAAGACACAGGTTTTTTTTTTTCCCCTACAGTGTGCAACTCTTTCATATTCAATATAAACCTGTCAGTGATTCTGTGGCAAGGCACTGTGTGAGATGAATAGGAACTAGGGGAAGGGAAAAGATGAATTGCTGGAGCTGTTGCACATCGTGGGCAGCAAGTTTTGATCAGGAGTTGAGAAGCCAGTGTGTACTGCAGGCAAAATCCTGCTCCAAACACCCCAGAAATGGATGAGAACAGCACTCTGCTGCATGTTGCTACAAGAGGGAGGATTTAAACACAGTGATGGGAGCTCTGCCCTGGCACAGCAGCTCCAGGCTTGTGCTGCCACAGGTTGGGTGCCTGCTGCTGGTGCTTTTTTTTTTTTTTTTTTTTTTTTTTTTTTTTTTTTCCAGGTTTTTGGATCTGTATTTCTGGAGAAATTGCTGATTTTTGGTTCTGTTTCATTTCCCTGCCTGCAATTTTTATTCTGCAAAAAAATAAGTGATGAATCTGATTTAGACTGATGCAAATCAGATAGAATGGGAAGAAGGAGCACTGAAGTTATTAAATATAATTAGCGGGCTGGTTTTTTTCCTGCTGAAAAATGCTTTAATTTAAAAATGGGTAATACAGAGTTTTGTTATTTTGAGGCAGACCAAACAAACACATTAGAACATGTGGCTGTGGCATGTTGGGAGTGCAGGGAACTGGATCTTGGTAATTTCCAGGAACTTGCACAAGGCTTCAAGTGCAATAACAGGTTTCTGGGGGAGGGCATGACCCTGCTGTCACTGATCCAGGTCAGGGGGCTCCCCTTCCCAATCCCCACTCTCTTTTCCTTGCTTCCAAGAATCAGTTTATTCAGGCAGTGTTTATGCCCTGAGTGGTGATTCAAGCTCAGTAACTATTTCCTGCAGCCCAAATAATGGGAGTCATCCTTAGGTGATTGAAATTACTATTGTTATGCTGATTTTAGAGGAGTTTGCTGACTTTTTTTAATATAATTTTTTTTTTTTTTTCAGAATTTGTTCCATTCTCACATTTTATTTAGAAGTGTATGGATGAGAAAAGAGCAGACTGTGTTTGGATTAGATTCTCAGAAAGAAACCAGCTGGGTTATGGAAGAAGCCACTGTTGTTTTTTAGGCAGGATTGCTGATTCAGTGGTGGTTCAGGAGGTTTTCTTTGGCTTTAAAAGGCCATGAAATGGATTCTTTAAAGAAAATTTTAGACTTGAACAAATGTTCAGCAGTTGTTCAACAGGCTGAGTGTGTAACCATGGGCTGTGGTCACCTATTCTTGCTTTTAGATTGTACCTGTTTTCCAGTTGGCTGCCTTGAAAATGGTTCTGTGGGTTTATACAGCACCTTGGGAGTTGCATTTATTGATGATTCTTTAAAAATTAGGAGGTTTAAGTAAACAAAGGAGCTTTGCATAACTTCAGTCTGCAGGAGGTTGCTGAGCTTTGTAATGAGTCCTGTGGCTTTTCTAAATCACTGTAATTGCTTTTTGCTTGTTTTTATTGTTTTGGTTTGGGTTTTTTTTCCCCTTTTTATTTTGCCAGAAGTTTGCAGAGGTCAGTGATTCATGATCCTCTTTTTATTGACATATCATCTTTCTGGCATCTTCCTGATTTCTCTGAGGTAAATAGATGTGAGTTCAGGCAAAGTTTATTTCCAGAAATGTTAACTTGATGAGCCAAACGTGTCCAATAAGCAGGAGAGAGAAAATCTACGATTATTTCTCTCCTTTCCTTACATAATGTTCTTTCTTTTTAAATTTAGTTTAGATTTTATTACTTCTACTGGGGTATTTTTTATTGGAATGGTACAACCTGCCCACTCACAGGATGAACTTCCTCCTGCTGTACAAATACTTCACTCCCCTTGTACAAATACTTTAAGTTGTTTGTGTGCTGCCTGTAGTCTGCTTCAGTTCCAACCATTTCCAGTAAGCTTGATAGCTAAAATACATCTGTAATTGTAAGGTTTTGCAGGTTTTTTGTGTCCAGAGGTCATAAATTTATCCTGAAGCTGAAGAATTGCTGTTGGACATGGACAGTGCTGCACTGAGTAACAGAGGAATGGAAAAGGAATTACATGGTTGTGCTGCATTGCTGCTAAATGTTGTTGGGCTTTTCCTTTCCATATGGAAATGTCAGGAGGATTTCACTCCACCAGCCTCACTTTGCCCTTTCATGTTTCCATTCCTCTGGATGTGAGTCATGGAAAGTTCATCATGGTGAGACATGGGCAGCCCTTCCCTTCCAGAGCTCCATCCCTCTGTGACTAAGGACAGCCCTGCCTGCACAGGAGCTTTCCAGGGGGAAAACTTCCACGGGGAAGTTCATTTCTGGAGTGCTCATGGAGGGCGTGGGATCAGCTCTGCTCTGGGATTTCAGAAAACATCAGCAGTGCAAACTGAGACCTTGATCCAAACAAACCTTCCTGATTTGGCAGGGAAGGCACTTAGGCAGAAGGAGTATTTATCCAGATTAGTGGAGACTATGGATAAAATAACATATCTGTTACTCTAAGAGTGGCATTAGATGTATTAAATTAGGAGCAATGTGGTGTTACTGGCCAGATGATTCAGCAGTATTATCTTTTGTCTAATCTTTTGTTCGGGTTTTTTTTTTGGATAAAAGTGTTTATCCTTAATTTTATAGCATCTGTAGCTTTTCAGTTAGGCTTCCCCCCATCTAATCTGAGAGCTGGTGGATTATTTTCTCACTTGTCTTAAACACCCAATTTTAGGTTGTGACCTGCCCATCAGGACAAATTTACATGAAATCTTCAATAATATTGTGTGAAGGGAGGAAACAAAGTGCTGTAGCTCCACTGACATGAACTCAGGGGAGCATTTATACCCCAGGATGAGAAATGTGTTCCTGCTGCACCTGAAATGTGTTTATAAGAGGTTAACAGGCACCTTTTCATGTGGTGGGAGGGGAAGCTGACTGTGATTAGAAATAACAAAATTTAGCCTGAAGAGCACCAACAGAAGTTTGATTTATCTTTATTTGAAAGAGTTTTGAAAGAAAGGAAAGCATATTAAATATTAAGGAACTGGTGACCTGGAAAACAGGTCACACACATAGGTGCAAAATCTGTTCAATGTTCTTCATTTTATTCACAGAGGAGAATTTCAGCTACGTGACTGAGCATATGAAAGCAATTGCTTTTTACAGCCTGTTGGTCTCTTCTCCCAAGGGACAAGCACTAGGACAAGAGGAAATGGCCTCCAGTTGCACCAGCAGAGGTTTAGGTTGGATATTAGGGAGAATTTCTTCATCAAAGATGTTGCTGAGCCCTGGAACTGCCCAGGGCAGTGGTGAAATCACCATCACTGGAGGGGTTCAAGAGCTCCAGTGCAGCTCTCCATGCAATTCCCTGGTTCTGAGAGCCCATGGCCATTTTGGTTGCAGTCTTCCCTTACAGTCCTTAAAGACAAAGGGGAGGAATTTTATGAAATGTTTGTTTATTAGCAATAATACAGAATTTAAAATATTTTCTATACAGCCAGCAAAACTCGTGTGGATGATGAAAAATCTTGCAAGTTTTCTTTTGAGGGGAATGTCTGTGAGCTGAGTAGAGCCTGGTGGATGCTGTTTCCAGTGCTGTGGTGTGAGGCTCAGGCAGCTCAGCCTTTTGCTCTTTGGTTTTGTGGTTCCTGCCAGGCTCCTCTCCTGCATCCTGAGCCCCCAGCAGCCCCTCCTCTCCTGGAATACAGGAATTGCTCAGGGAAACTGGCATTAAAACATCTCACCTGTTTGCTGTTAAATTCTCTGTTGCATATAAATACCTTTGTTACCTTGAGCTGCTTCAGTTTGGAGCAAAGTCCCTTTGGCTTCAGTGGGAATATATTGAAATCTAAGAGAGCTTTTCCTTTTTTCCCCCCATTCCTCTGTGTATATCCACATTTCCTCCTTAGGCTATTCCCAGAGATCCTTATTTTTATGAGGAGGGCTGCTTTTGGCCAAGGAGCTTGCAGAGGTTGCTGTTGATTTCTGCTCTGTGGTTAGGGCTGGCACACATTAATGTACAGCAGACAAATGCAGTATGGACGTGGTCATAAATAATTCACCCTTCCCTCCAACAAGGGGAAATTACATGCTACATTATTCAATACACAAAGACACTGCTTGTTGTGTAAAGAGAGTAATTTTCTGCCAGTGAACAGCCAGCAGCTTTGCAGCTGAAATATAAGGAGACACACATGGTTTATCACCAGCTCAAGCCTCATAACCTTCCCTCTGCCTGCAATCCACAGCCCTGTGCTCTCAGGAGGGGAGTACAAAGAGGTGACATGTGCTGATGGCTCTGGGAATGTTGGATGGAAGGAACAGGAACAAGGCACTGGAGATGTCTTGATTTCATGGGGTGAGTGAGGGAAATGAGGGCTGAGAGAAGATCCTGCCCTTCTGGTGAGCATCCTTCATGCCATGGGAAAATCTTAGGGAATGAACTTCTGTCAAAGGCTTCTTGGGAGAGAGGAGGGAGTGGCAGCAGGGAATTATATCTTTTTTTGTGTTTATCACAATTACAATTGTGTTTATTTCATGAATGTGACGGTGGAAAATCATGTAAAATGGTGTTGGCAACTAGCAGTTATAAAAAAAAAAGGGATCAATGTCTCTATCCTATTAGCTGAGTGATCTGTCATTGTCCTGTGATAGGTCATCAAACTGATCATCTAATTAAGCAGCCTGATGCATGAGCTGGCAGAGTTATGGTTGCTGGTGGAACTTTACATCTCCCCTCATGACTGGTGTGATTAATATCTCAGTTTTACTGTAGCCTAAACATATTTCTATTTTTTCCCCTTGTATCAGCTACCTGATAAACTATTTTCTTCACCTGTCAAAGATGTAGTTAACATGGTTTTTCCTTGGCTTTGTAATATTTGTAGCAGATTTTAATGATAAGTGTCTGCATCTGGGATGGGTTCAATAAATTCCAGTCCATTTTTCTAACACACAAATGGGCACAGGCTAGGACAGAGGAGGTTATGTGGTTTTTCAAAGGTCCTGTGGTCTGTATTCATTAATGTATTTCTGATTGCTCTTTTTAAAAAAAATGAGAATTGATGTTGAATACACAAAACCTGGCATTGATCCCATAAGGCTATCTCAGATAAATCTGTTCAGTCAGTGTCACTGAGCAGAAGAGGACTGTTAGAAGAGGACTGGAAGATAAATTGGATTTTTTCTTTATTTTAAATAGCCAGTGCATAGGAACTGGTCCATGAAAATAAACAGCAAGGAGGTGGAGAGCAGAGGTCTGGTAGGATACTGAGGTGGATGTCAAGGAGGAGTTCAGGGTAGAAGGAGTGCATAAAAACAAATGTGTAGAACATGATAAATGTAATTGAAGTGGGTGGGTTTTGGTTACCAGATATTTTCCAGGTACTGCTTTAACCTGGAGCATCTTCTTTGTGCTTTTTTTTTGAGAGGGGCTTTTTTCACCTTCCTTTTTTATCTTTTGTGATGAAGGCCCTCATCTCCATCCTCTTTTTTTTACTGTATTTTTTTTGTATCTATCTCTGTTTTCATTACTTCCTCTATTGCATGAGGATGCTGCCTCTGTCTCTGGTCCCCTTTGCTTCCTCTTTGAAAATATTTGGTCAGGGTCTTATCTCTGCCTGAAATATTTACTTGGGAAGTGAAAACTTCTCACTTCTTGTCAGGACTTCCCTTTCTTGCCCTCCTTCTCACCACCACTGGTGGTGTTTGGACAACCATCAAGGTCTTTCCAATCTTGCTCCTTCCCATAGTTCCTCTTTTTCTTTTGGCCATTTACTGGGGGATATTTTATGTGTAAGAAAGCACAAACTTTCTAGGTTTAAAATGACCCATATGAATCCCATTTAATATCTCTAGTTGTTCAAATTTCTGGCAAAATCATCACAGCTTTGCTCCTTTGGAGAAGTTTTTAAGACTGGTCTCTTTGAGAAGTCTTGCACTGATTTCTTTCCCTTTGGTTTAAATATAGTCAGCAATGATTATGCTGTGATTTCTGCCTGCCTCATCTGGCTAAGAGAATAAACTCATTAATAAAATGAACTTTTTTTTTGGGGGGAAGGAAAGTATTTTGCAAATACTTTTGTTCAATATTTATCTAATTATTCTTGAGTCCCTGAGACACAGCCTACTTGCTCTGATTGCAGAAATCCTCCAATATATGACACTGCTCAGTGGGAGAAACATCAGAATACAAATAATTTTCACAAAAAGCACTTTGTCTTGTACAAAAATGCAGCCAGAAGGATGATGATAAATGTGGGATCTGAAGTGACTGTCCCATTTGATCAGGACACTTTGGTAGGAATGAACCAGGAGTTATTATCTAGAATTATTGCAGGGTTGCTTAAGCATTATAAATAGGTGTTGATAGAGCTAAAGGCAAAATAGTCAAATTGTGGGACTCATAATAGTACTGATTATACTTCTGTGATTTGGTGAGTAATAAGAGGACCCATCATTTGGTCCAGAAACCTGAGATCCTGTCATTAGCCTTGTCTGTTTTTTAATCCCTTCACTTTGCTGAATGTTTTACTTGTGGCTTTTGATATTTTTGGTTTTTTTTGGCTCTTTATCTCCCACATTTGAAAGGAGACTGTTACTTTATCCCTGCCTCAAACAGGCTCCTACCCCACTTCAGGACTGTTAATTTAAGGTCTCCAGGAGCAGATAGATCGTAATTATTTAAACCTGTGTCACTGGATACTGTCCAGAAATGCTCCCATATTTCCAGAGCAGATTAAGATCTGCTGGGTGGGTTGGTGAGTCGTGCAGTGTTACCTGTGGTAGCAACCAGCCTGGAAAACCAGGGGCAGCTCTCTGTGACCCTGGAGCCAAAAGTTCCCTGGGTTTGATATCCTGAGTGCTGTAATTACCAGACCTGGCACATGTTTGACATCCTTCAAACATGAATCTGAACTGGCTCCTGCTGGGGTGTGGATGATGTCTGGGTGTACATAAACATCTGGGTTTGTTTCTCTAGGTTGGACAATGCATCTCTTTGGAGCCACCTCTGGGAAGATGAAGCTTCCAGCAGCAGTAATGCAGTTTGGAACCTGCTTGTTTTAAAGGAACCTGGAAATTTCTACCCATATTTGCCTATTCCAGCATAAAGCAGAGGACAATGAGTTATTTTTGTGTTTTGCATATTTTCACACTACGCAACAATTTTTCTTCCTTCTCATTTTGTTCAATGGGAAAAACTTGAGCCAGTTTTGTAGCTGATCCTTTTCTTCACCACATTCCTCTCACTGAGCCAAATTCTTGGGAGCCACATCCAGAGTACATCTATTTTTGTGTGTTGGTGGTGGTTGGGGCTTCTTTTTCTTCCTGTGACACATGTCACTTTTTATTCTGTTTTGAACCTGTCCTTTTGCATTGCTGAGTAGTTGTAGAACCACTCCAGGAACGAAAAAAATCTCAGACTTGCAGAAGATGACTCATACACTTCAGAAACGTTTTTATGGCTGTGCTTGGCTCATTAATGTAGGAGTTTAACAGTAGTAATATGAGGTATTGCATTAATTGCTGCATACATTTGTTACCAAATGACTTGCACAGACAGTGTTTCAGATGCCGTGGACCTGATCACAATAACCAGAAGTGTCCTGTGTGCAGAGGAGAAAATAAAATCCCTTTGTACACCGACAGCAAGCAGATGAAGTGGCTGGCAGTTCTGGAAGTGAGGACTGATCACTGTGAGAGCTGGAATGGGTTTTTCTGCCTGAGGAAGGGGAAGCTCTGCAGTTTGATGTTTGGGCTCATCATAATGACTCTGGTGATGGTTTCCTACATACTGACTGGAGCCAAGCACGGCCTGCTGCTGATCCCATCTCCCTTCCATTACGGAGCTTTTGCTAGCAATCCCAGCTTAATGGACAATGAAAGCCTTAGTGACATGAAAGACTATTACCAGCCTTCAAAAATGAATATTTCATATGTAAAGGATTATCCAAGCATTAAATTAATTATTGACACCATTACTTCGAAGATAGAGTTTATAACGAGGCAGCGCCCTGATTTAGAAGAGCTGAGGAAGCAAGAGCCACATGTAAGTATGAACTGAGGCGTGCCTTAAACTGGTTTACATCCTTATTTCAAGGCTTTTGGATCAATCTTTTGCCTAGATATAAAAAAGTGCAACTGCTTGGATGTTCATGCAGTGATTTACACCACCTAGAGTCTCCTGATTCACAGCAGCTGAGAAGTTGATATTGTAGATCACATCCCTCTGAGTCACGGGCAGGATGGATGGGCTCTGTAAATGGTCTTGACACCTGAAGAAAAAAATCAGGCAGCCTTCTGGTAGCTGTACAACATCACTGAACTTTTACCTTCTCTCATGCAAAATCATTGTGACTTAGATTTACCTGTCACCTGAAATGATAAATAGGAAAAGAGCCTTTCTAATAACTGCTTGCCAGGGTACCTGCCTGAAAGTCATTGCAAACCTTGTATTTCAGAGTTAAAAACTGGAAGGTAATTTGATTTGAGTATTAGGTGTTTGACTTTAAAAATCAGTTCCTGGGGTTGCAGAGGAGTTTATTGAGGCCCTTTCTGGCCTTAAAATGAAAGAATTTCTAAATACTTGTCTCCCAGTCCAATGGGTTGCACAGGATTTGGTCCTGGTGCCATCAGAAGCCATAAACGGGGTCAACTTTGTAGGCAGAAACATCCAGGTGGTTTCTGCTCTCTCGCCACTCTAAGTAAGAGAAGTACAACTGATTGCTTGCTGCCTTGACTGAAATTATTGTTCTTTATGTTGCAGATGTTTTCGGTAATTCCTAACAAATTCCTTCCAAACAGCAAGAACCCTTGTTGGTACGAGGAGTACCGGGGCAACACAAGCACGGATCCGTACGCCACCAACTCCTACGCGCTGTACTCCAAGCGCTTCCGGATCATCTTCGAGTACCTCAGGAAGGTGTTCTGGAACCACCTGGACCACTACCAGGACAGGCACTACCGCCTGCGCTGCCTGCCCCACTTCTACATCATCGGGCAGCCCAAGTGCGGCACCACGGACCTGTACGACCGCCTGCGGCTGCACCCCGACGTGCGCTTCTCGGCCATCAAGGAGCCCCACTGGTGGACCAGGAAACGCTTTGGTGAGCCAGGGTGCCCTCTGCCAGCCTGGCAGGTGGGTCCTGTGGGAGTTGTTGGCGGGAGGGCCGTCAGGACAAGCTCTCTGTGTTCTGGTCTTGGAGTTTGTAGTTTGTTGTTAGGGCACGGGTGTAGGTGCTGCTAAGGGCTGCCAGCCACTGCTGTAACCCAATACCTAAAGAGGTGTAAGGAATGTGTTACCCTAACTCTGTGTCCACATCCTACTGGCTTCTTTCCAAGTCCCCTCCCTGACCTTCTCCCTAGAAAAGTCCGTTAGGTGAGACCCTAACCCTCTTTGTCCGTGGAGTCATCATGCAATAAACGAGATCCCTGAGAAAGACAAAGAGCCTCTTTTGGACTCCTTCGTTTATCTAATGTAGCACACTTTAGCTCCCTCAGAGTAAATACCTAGGAGGGAGTTCCAGGGTGTTACAAGCCACAACTCAGAGCAGGACAGAGGGAGAAGTGTGAGAGGGAGAGAGTGTAAGAGAGAATAAGAGAGAGAGGAATAGAGAGTGATTTCCCATTTACAATACAATAAGACTTCTTCTATGCTGAATATTCTAATTTCCACTAACCAATCTACTACAAAATACTAATTTCCTAATACTTGCATGCAGCCTATAGGAATTGCTATATTACCATGTTTTATGGCTTTCTTATCTATAAACCTTATCTCTAAACCATGCTTGGAACAGGATGTCTGCTGGCTCTTTGGCATTACCTAAACAAAGGAAGGAGTTCACATGGTTGCTCTCAGCCCCACAAAGCTATCATTTCTATTTCACTTATGGTTTCAAAATCTTTAGCTAAGCACTCATATTTATAAGGTTTTTCCTATTTCCTCATTCCCAACAGTGTTTCTTAAAATTTTTTAAGTCTTCAGGATGAGGTTTGTAAATTTGCTCCCTATTGTCTTGCCTAGACACTGCCAGCTTTGGCAGTTTGGAGAAATCCAAGTGGTGGATGCACAGCCTGTTTTTGTTCAATGGTGTTTTGGGTTAAACCTCTTGGGGAAAATGCACATTTCATTTGGTCTGTTTGCAACAGTTTGGAAAATCTAAGGGGAAATAAAAACAGTGGATAAAACTTATGAATTTATAAAGGCAAGGAGAGAAGCTGTTAGATTGTCATGGGGGAGTTGAAGAGCAGCAGGGATAGTTTTGAGCTGCAAAACTCCATAAAGCCTTTCTTACATCAATAAATGATGGGTCACTATTGAAAATTTCAGTCCTCATGGTTCAATAAATGAAACTGTGGCAGGAGCTTCACCAGTGCCACAGCTCTGGCCAACACGGATCAGCAGAGATGCTCTGCATGAGGAATCTCTCTCACACTGAGGGCCCTGCATGTATTTTTGATACTTTTTCTGGATGATATCAGTATTTCCATCTCTGAAGGCAGACTGGAATAGCTGGGGTTGTGGCCAGCTGGAGCACAAGGCATCCACCCCTCGTGATTGCACCTCCAAAGGGTGTCTGGGGCAGCAGGCTGAGCACAGAATTTCATCCCTCTGAAGTGTTTTTCTGCTTCTTATCTCTCTCTGGATGCTGAGAATGGTCAGTCTTGTGGTTAGAGATTAGATGAGCTGCAGAAGACCCATTTTATTTTCCTAAATGTTCCCCTCTGCATGTGGATGAGTGTTGTGCCTTCTGTATTCCACCCAGGCATTGGATTTTCCTCTTCTTGGGTCTGGCTGTTAAGTGCTGGCGTGCCCTCACTTTGGATGACTTTGGTATCACAGATCAAAGACTTCTCAGTGATTTTACTGTTTCCAAGAGGAAGATTCTGCTTATTTTGGCGACATCTTAATTTCTGTTTCTCATTTGCTGTTGCTTTATGGCAGACACAAACTTTGGAACAGGAAAAACTGGCACTGAAGGGTAGATGAGGACTTTGATCACTACTTTCTTTTGGTGCTTTTCTAAGCTTCCTTGGAATGGGAAAATAATGAATTTCTGTGGCTAAAGACAAGAAAGGACACTTTCTGAGGCACTGGGACACCAGCAGCGCTGCTTCTGTTCTTTATTTTGAGATCATACCTCAAATTCTTTATTTCTCCTACATGTGGTCTTGTCATTTCCATCTTGTTTCCCTGTGCCTGGATCCCAGAGGAAGCTTTGAGCTCCTGCAGACAGGGTTTTGTTCCTTGCTTCTTGGTGAGGAGCTCTCAGCCAGAGATGGGATTTCATGATTTTGCTGTTAAATTTTCAATTTTCTTCCTTCGCAGATGCCGTGAGAAAGTTGCCAAAATAAATACTTTGGACATTTTCTAAACACATTTTTGTAAACTAAGATGTAAAGCAATGTGATGAAAAAACAGCCTTGCTTTTGAGATAATTTAGTTAATAATAATTTAGATAATTTTAGATAATTTAGTTTGAGAAGCACTGGAGGCACCAGTGTGAACTGAGGAGTGACACCAAGTCAAACAAAGAGAAGCATCGTGGTCCTCCTTGAGGACCCATGAGAAGGGACTTGTTCATCACAGTCAGCAGCTGACTGGAGACAAAACATGGGAATTATAGAATAGTTTGGGTTGGAAGGGACCTTTAAGCCCATCCAGTTCCACCTTCCACTGTCCCAGGTTGCTCCAAGCCCAATGTCCAACCTGGCCTTGGACACTTCCAGGGATCCAGGAGAGGCCACAACTTTTTCTCATGTTCAGATAAGGTGATGAAAACAAGGGACTGTCATCAAAATCTGTGGAGGATTTTGTGTTCCATGGTAGTGCTGGCAGGAAAAGCTGAATCCAACTGATACCTTAAACTAAAATGTTTTACACCAAATAATAGATTAACCCCAACATAAATATTTGGAATCAATTTTGGAGGAGGCAATGCACCCATCCTCAGTTTAGCAAGACTGAGCTTACTAAAGCTCTGAACTGACCTTCCAAACAGGCAGAAGAATGTAAAAAATCAGGCTGGAGTGCATCTAACTTGAGAACAAGGGTGAATTCCTATCTCAGTGCTGGCACTCACAAACCCTCCACTTGCAGAGTCTTGTGGTCAGCCACTGGGGACCAAGTGCTGATCCTTGAAGAGAACATTCCTTGCATAATTCAGTTTTTGAAGTTGTTTTTTAAAGCTGGAGGATGAGGAAACATTGCAGAGCTCATGGTCTCGTGGGAGAGGGATGTGTAGGAATGACCTTCTGATCATCTCAGCTGTCTGCCACTGAAAATGGAAGATCAAGTTTATTCCTGATGTCTTATCCTTTAATTCTGCCTTAAAAGTACATTACCTAATGGTTACTATTTAAGAATTAAAAAAAGAAAAACGGAGAATATGACAAACACCCTCACAAGTGAAACTGAGACAGCCAGCAAGTGGCTATGACTCCTATGCTCCTGGCTATTAACTTGCTTTGGTTTCTAACACTTAAGCTGGACAAGAAATCTCTTTGTTCAATGGCATCCTCTGATTCAGTGGATTTTTAAGAGACTGACTAATTTCAGCTGAAGTTAAACAGCCCTCTGGGGAGCCCCCATTTTGCAAATCTCTCCTTTCCCCTTCTGCTGGGATGGTTGATGCTCCACAGGACTTTGTCTCAGCTTGACTGTCTCTCTCCTGGCTCCTTGCCCCTGGTTCTGTTCCCAGGAGTGGGGTGGCAACAAACCAAGGCTGCCTCTAGCACACCACACTTGCACTTCTTTCCCCCCTCAAAACAAGTCTAAATATGCTGTTGAACTTTCTCCTACCCTCATTAAATTCCACTTTCCTAAAGGGGAAAATCAGAGGCAATGGACAAAAGAACTCCCTTGCTGAGCTTTCCTCTCACATAATTGATAATTATTGGCATTGAGGGGACATGAAAGGGAGAATGAGAAGTCCTGTGTGGGGAGCATGTACAGCACATGGAGAAGTGAGACTAGATTTGGAAACAGGAGTGGGAAAAGGAGTATAAAAATCACAGGATGCAGCTCAAGATGCTGAGAAACGCAGGGGGCAGGTGATGCTGAACTCACCCTGGAGTAGGGAAGGAGAAGAGAAAATAAAATACTACCATGGAGCTTTATTTGCATACCTGTGAAAGGAAAGAAACCATGAATGATTTCCCAGTGTGTGCTGATTTGCATATCTGGCATCAGAGCCTGTGCTCAAGCTCAAAACAGTAAATCTAGTGGGAGTCCAATATTACTGCAATTTACATGGGTGCAAATGGAAGTAGAATCTTATCTTCTACATTCCTTCCAAAAGCTAAATTTAGAAGAAGATAAATCCAAGCTCATTCATGCAGGGACTACAAAACAGAGAGCTTAAAATATTTCCTGTCCCTGCGAATTTGTGGCGCAGTCATTCAGTTTCTCAGATCTCACCTCATTACTGGCACTTTCATCTGAGGGCTGCCCTTGGTCTGATCTCGTGCTGGTGTTGGCTGGCTTGGGCTCTGGAGCCACCTTGGTTTGCCCTGTTGTTGCTGCAGTTGGTGATTCTCTCTCTCCTTCTGGCTGTTCCTCAGGAATCATCCGGCTGCGGGATGGGTTCCACGACCGCTACCCGGTGGAGGATTACCTGGACCTGTTTGACCTGGCTGCACACCAGATCCAGAGCCTGCTGCAGAGTGATGCAGGGAAGGAGCGTGGCAGGAGGAGCAACATCATCATTGGTAGGGCAAGCACAGCCCCAAGTCCTCTCTAGCTGCACTGGCTCAGAGCTGGGGCACACAGAGCCCCTCATCTGCTCTTCTCTGGTGTGCCTGGAAGCTTTTTGGCTTTTCCTGTAGGCTTTCTTTTCTTCCTTTCTTTGTTAAGAAGCTGTGATTATCTCTAGAAAATTCCTGAGTGAGTGCTGTATATCTGATGAGCATCAGCATTTAATTAATGTAGGTTTGTTGTTTTTTTTTTCCAAGAATGAGAATGACCTTGGTGACTCCTTCAAACACAGTTTTCATTTTGCTTTCATAGAATCATTTAGGTTGGAAAATACCTGTAAGATTCCCCCAGCACTTCCAAATTCACCCCTAACTCATGTCCCCACATCCACTTCCAGTCCAATTATGAGGGGATTGCCTGCAGTGCTGGGATTGTGGCTTCAGCTCCAAAAGCTGGAGCAATGTCTGGGATAAATCAGTAACTGTGGTGTTATGACACACACTGGAGATCCTGGAGCTGGTGGGAGATGTAGTAGCAAAAGCTCCTAGTGGCTCTTCTCAAGCTCCAACAGAAGAAATTGATATAATTAATTGGTATTAAGTTACCTAATTACCACTAAAAATCATCCAATAGTGCTGTTTTATTGTACTTTATGGAAGTCCATGCTGAGAACTGGGCTCTAGGGAGGGATCCTTGGATCATGACACACAATCCACTGGGCTCACCACCCTGGTCCATGGTGTGCTGCTTTACATGCCCATGAGCAACATCAAAAACTTCTGAATTCTGCTTTGCTGTCTGCTAAAACCAGAGATCTGAGGGGATGGGAATTTTACCAGTCTTATTTCACAGGGAAACCAGACACATTCCATGCAAAAAGGAGCTGTGCAGGGGACAGTTCCCTGTCTAAAACAGACTTTTCAAGTAGGCTTGAAGTCACATTTCTACAGAAAACAGAGACAAGATTTTGCTGCCTGCCCTCAGAATGATTGAGGGTTTGGTGTCACTATAACCTAAAATTTTAACCTATTGCTGGCTGGATGAGATGGTGATGATGCCTTAGGTTGGTTAAACCAGAGCCTTGGCTGAGTCACATTTGTTCAATTCTTCCCCAGCCTCCATTTAAATCCATCATTCACTTTATTAAACATTTGCAGCACTGAGCAACATTTGCAAGATGGGGTTCTTAAGAAATGCTGCCATCAAGGACATCTGCAGATTTTCCTGCTACTTTCAATAATATCTCCTGTCCTTTCATGGGTGAAGTGCTTATACTAATTAAATTCCCTAATCTAATTGGCAACGTACATCTTTGATTACCCACCTCCTGTTGCAGCTTTTTGTAGAGTTCACTTTGTGTTTCTTTTTCCTGTGGTCTCATTTCTTGTGTCATTAAGGTTCTGCTGGGTTTTCTTATTAAGTTTACAGGAAAAGTCTTGAATGATTATAGTCATTAAGGCAGTCTTTTATGACCTTGGTGAAAAACAAAACAAAGCCATCTAGCCTAAAATGAATCTGTATGAATATCAGGTTTGCTCATCATCTTCCTTTTCTTATTTCAGATGATTGCAAAGAGAAATCAAATTAAAACTGTAAATATTTCAGTAGTTCATCATGTTATATTACTTTGAAAAGTTAAGCTTCTTTGGATATTAAACCTAGAGGGTAATAACTGCATTTTCAAAAAAAAAAAAAAAAAAATCAACTCAACATCTGTTTAGAGATGAACCCAAGAGGACAGGGCTGATCCAGCCAGAGGCATTCTGAGCAGGACTTGTTTATGTGAGATCATTAATAAGATAAATTCAGAGGAATGACTTGTGAAAACACAAAATGATGCTAATCCATTAATGACTGAATGAGGAGGCTATGCACCATTCTTTAGGCAATTTAATAATTCATATGTTCTTTAAGTCCATAAGAAAAAAAATAATTCAGTTGCACTGGCATAATTAAACATAATTAATCGTTGGTAATTAATTAATCTCATCTTTAGTATGGCTTGTTCTCAGTGCAGGTATTAAACCTGTATTATAAAACAAAACCAAACACTGTCAAATTGACAGGAAAATTTTTGTTTGCCTGCCTCAAGAAATTAAAATTATAAAAGTTAGCAGGGATCAGAATGATTATTATATTTTTACATATATATATATATTTTCCCCCTCATTAAATTCATGACAGTCATATTGTGGGAAGATTTTCCCTCTTGACCCCAAGTTTTGCTGGGCTGGAGCAGCACCTTGAGCCCTGTTAATGCTTTAGCATGGCTTGGTTTTGGTGATTTTGGGCTGGATTTGGCAATCTCTGAGGTCTCCTCCAAGAAGAATAATCTTTCTGATTCTGGGATTTTGCCTGACTTGTGTCCTGCCTGCAGGTTTCAGGTGGTGGAACTCACATTTTCTGTGGAATGGGGGCTCTGGTGTGAAGAGACTCTGCCCATCTAGGTGTGAATGCACTGGGTTTTGCTTTTTTGCAGTTCCCATTGCAGAGGTGTTGGCAGTTTGGCCACTCCATTGTGATAAGCCCAGCAGAACACCCAGGGTGATGAGGGAGCAGAGCAGAGAGCTGTGAAGGATGATCAGACCCAGCCCAGGCAGGAATGGGTGGCTCAGTGAGACTTTAATCACCTTGGCATGATTCGGGAAACATTTTGGAGGGAGCAGTTTCAGAGATGCAGCAGGGACTGCCCAAGGTCTCCCCCATCCCTGGAGTGCCCTCCAGCAAATCCCTGCCTGCAGGTGCTCCAAATCCCAGCATTTCCCCTCTCCTGGAGCTCAGGGGAGGTTTCTGTGGCAGGGCTGGCTCAGCCCCTGGCCTCTCTCTAATCCTTTGTGTTTCTGCCTCACCCAGCGTGGGAGCTGGGCTAATTGAGTTTTAATTGACAGGCTGAAGCCTGCTGGTGATTAGGCAGTGCTTTGGCTAATTAATTTAGAATGGAAGAGCAGAGCTGTTGGGGACACCCAGCTACAGCCAGTGGACCTGATCTCCTCCTCCTGAAAAGAGGCAAAATGAACGTGACAGAAGATTAATGTGTTTTCTAACAACTCCCAGACTTCCTTAATGAATCACATTATGTTCACCTGAAGTTTGGAGCCAGTACCTTTCTCATGTTGTGTTTTGTCCATCTTTTTAAAACTTTATTGGTCTTTCCCAGCAGAGGAAAGAAGAAAAAACAGGGAAATAATGCACAAGTCTATAAGCTTACAACATTATTATTTTTTTAATCTCCTTTCCTTTGATTTGAAAAACCTCATTAGCAAGAATTAGTTTTCATTAGACTGTCAGAGAATGTAAGTCCCCAAAAAGCTTCTGTACATGTTTTATTGAACTGTACTGTGCCACATAAATGCCAGGATTACTTAAAAAGACAGAGAAGGTTCCAAAATTCAAAACAGGTATCAGATCTTTTATTTAGCAGCTGAACCATCATATACCTCACTCTGGCAGAGATTTTTACTGAATATATTTCTCCCTGTAGCATTGTATTCCAAGTGAGCTTCTTCAGACACTAAATGCTAGAATCTGATATTTTACCAAAGTGTGCTATTTATTCTATAAATCCTTTTTCTATTTGTAAATAGTTGACTTGCTCTACACAAATAATTATATAAAAGTAATATTTCAGACCTCAGTGACACATCTCAGCTGCTTTTTAAATATTTATTAGATGCTCAGTGATTTTTCTGATTATGTTTTGCACACTGTAGATTAGCAGGGGTGGTGGTTTCCACATTTTTCTGTGGGAGATATTACAATTTGCTAGCAAGCTGCTGCTCTGAGATTTGGGAGCATTAAGGCCAGTCTGTGGGTGCTGCAAAGAGCATTGCAAGGCCAGGTTGGATGGAGTTTGGAGCCACCTGGCCCAGTGGAAGGTGTCCCTGCCCATGGCAGGGATGGGAACAAGATGATCTTTAAGGTCCCTTCCAGCCCAGATCATTCTGTGCATGATTCCTCACTGAACAATGTGCTGAAACCCTCAGCAGTCCATCCCAGCCCAAATTAAATCCATTTGCATGTTAACCAATAGCAGGAAGCAGTGTGGTTGTGGAGAGGAATATTTCAGGTGGAATTGCATAAAACCTGCCTTAGCCATCCCTGCATTCCCAAAGGCACAGGGCAGTGGGATTGCTGCAGCTCTGGGAGCTTCAGCAGTCTGCAAGAGCTAAAGTGTGCTGGGATTCATGGGGTCAGTTTTGATCTGCCTATAGCACTTAAAAATTCAGCCAATTTCCACTCCAAGAGGAAGAATGGATTGAGGTACCAGCAGAGATGCTTTTCATTTCCAGGAGAGGCCAGTGCCTCGACAATGTGGGACAACAACGCTTGGATTTTCTTCTATGACAACAGCACTGAAGGAGAACCTCCCTTCCTGATCCAGGATTTCATCCATGCCTTCCAGCCAAATGCCAAACTTATCATCATGCTGAGGGACCCTGTTGAAAGGTGAGCAAGAAAATTTTCTTGTTATTGTAACATTTTTAGTTCACACCCTGTTGGATGCAAGTAAATATTCACATGGTGTTTGAGAGTTACTTGGTTGTGGTAGGAGGGGTTTTATTCTGTGTGTTTTGGCTCAGGTAACAGTGATAATGTTTTAGAGAAGCATGTGAGTGTGAATGCCATGAGTGCCATGCCTGGACTCCTGAGCTACTCTGAAAAAAAAGAATTTATATGTTTCCAAATGCAATCTAATGCCATTACCTGAGCTAACATGCCCTGGTTCTCAGCAGGGCTTTTTAGACTAGGAGGGCACTGTGATTTCAGATCTCAGCAGAAGTGGTCCTGGGAAATGTTTCACTTCATTTAAGTAGTAAAATCTATGTTTTCATGGGGTTTTTAGTTCAAACTGATTAAATAATCATGATTAAAAATGATTAAATAGCTCTGCAGTCAGCAAATGATACAAGTTTTTAAACTCTAAAGTGCTTGGTGAGACAGCTGTGTAAAGTTTCACTGGGCATTTGTAGCCTGCACAGCCAAGAGTTCATCCTTGGACTTCCTGATGTTTGCAGGGAAAGGGCCTGGCTTTTGCCAAGGTATGGGTGTTTTAAATGGCTATGGAGAGTCAGCCATGCCCAGCTTTCCACTTGCATTTCACTTCTTCTCGCCAGTCTTCCTCCAGATTTCTGGGACATTCCTTCCCACTGTGCCCTCTGAAGCAGGATAACAATGGAGAGGGTGGAGGGGATGGAGCAGAGTCCCCAGGGATCAGACTGGGGAGGTGTGAATTCCTTCTCACTGCAGCTCCAGAGGGACATTCAGAATAATTGTGGCAGGGTCAAGGGCAAGGGCAAAGCCCAGAAAAACTCAGGGAAGGAAGAGGATGCAGATGATGTGGGGATGAAGATGATGGTGAGGATGAGGCTGCAGATGATGTGGGGATGAAGATGATGGTGAGGATGAGGCTGCAGATGATGTGGGGATGAAGATGATGGTGAGGATGAGGCTGCAGATGATGTGGGGATGCAGCTCTCAGCCTCAACAGCATCTCCTGACCCCAGGAGTTAACAGATGGTAATTTTATGTGAGACAGCTCTGGAGTGGCTTCCAGTGGAAATTAGTGACAAACTCCCTGATTGCCTTATCCACCCTCTGGAATGGGGGTGTAGCTCTTTGCCAGCTTTAGCAGGGGTGACAGAAAAAGTCAGCTTCATCTCCTTCACTGTGTTTATGTCAAATTACTTCCTTTTTGTTGGCAATTCCCTGCTTTCCTGATGGCTCATCTGAGCTGCAGGAGCAGAAGGGGCAGCCCAAGTATCTGTTGGTGATTCCAGGCAGTGGGAAAGGTGGGAGGGATGGGCTCTAATCTAACCTGCACAAAGTCTGGGCTATCCCCAGCAGGGAATATTTGAATGACATCTATTTTTGAGATGGCTGTTGTCAACTGGTGTCATTATTTCAATGGAGGTTGAAGGGAAGGACTTCAAGTAGCTAGAACAGCTGAAATCCTAATCAGCAAAGGCAGATGTCCCCAGAATTAAAAACAGATGGGAAAAAAAGAAAAAGAAAAATGGAAAGAAAATCTCAACTGCCCTGCAGAGGGAGAACTTGTCTTCAAGAAAGGTTTTTCATAAGATGCCAACAAGTCTGAAAAATGATGCTTTTCATTTGATGGATGGTCAGAAATACCAAGCAGTCATATTAAACCTTTTTAATAACCTGCAGCCCATGCTGTACCTGGTGCCTGCTGGCTGATTCTTCCCAGGAAGAAACCTTTCACCACTCAGCTCCACCATCCCTGGGACAGGCTGAGTCCTGATATCCACATTGGATATCCACATTTTATCCATATTGGAGATGCTGTTGTGTGTCTAATTGAGGTGAACTCAGCTGGCCTGGTCCTTCAGATTTTTCCTTTCTTCTTTCTCTTTTTTTTTTTTTTTTTTAAGTGAACAGAGTCTTCATTTGCTTCCCATGCGAATTAAAATCCTCTTCCTGCAAAACACTGACATAAATAATGAGTGCAGAGAGGCTATTCCTGTGCTTAAGTGCTTTGCTGGATTAAGGCCTAAACTTTCCAAATGAGGTGTTTTTATGTACCCATGGAAATCTAGGGAAGTTAAAGGATAAAGTAAATGCAATACAAAAGGTTACTGCAGTAATAAGTGAGACCTAAAAAGATGGGAGTTTTTATTTCTTAAACACCTGTGTCTTTTTGGAAGAGACTGAAAAATATGTAAGATTTCTGGAATTTTGAGAGATGGGTACAATGGAGGCATCAAATCCCCTGCAGGTTGTACTTTGATTATCTGTATTTCAGTACCACATTTCCCTTTCAGGCTGTACTCTGATTACAGGTATTTCAGTGCCACATTTCCCTTGCAGGCTGTACTCTGACTACCTGTATTTCAGTACCACATTTCCCTTTCAGGCTGTACTCTGATTACAGTGTTATGGTATTTCAGTGCCACATTTCCCTTGCAGGCTGTACTCTGATTACAGGTATTTCAGTGCCACTTTTCCCTTTCAGGCTGTACTCTGATTACAGTGTTATGGTATTTCAGTGCCACATTTCCCTTTCAGGCTGTACTCTGACTACCAGTATTTCAGTGCCACATTTCCCTTTCAGGCTGTACTCTGATTACAGTGTTATGGTATTTCAGTGCCACATTTCCCTTTCAGGCTGTACTCTGATTACAGTGTTATGGTATTTCAGTGCCACTTTTCCCTTTCAGGCTGTACTCTGATTACAGTGTTATGGTATTTCAGTGCCACATTTCCCTTGCAGGCTGTACTCTGACTACCTGTACTTCGCCAGTGCCAACAAGTCCGCGGAGGATTTCCACGAGAAGGTGGCGGAGTCGCTGCAGCTGTTTGAGGGCTGTGTGCTGGATTTCTCCCTGCGAGCCTGTGTCTACAACAACACCCTCAACAACGCCATGCCTGTACGTATTCCCTGCCACCTCTGGCTCCTCGCTGCTCCAGCCTGCAGGAAATGTTGTCCAGACACCAAAATCCCCCAAAATCAAAACTTTCTCCCTCTTCATTTGTTTGTGGAGGATGTAAATATAAATCTAAGAGATGCTGTGGGGGCCCAGCTGTCTCCTCAGCCTGTTCCCTGGTGGATGCCAACAGGGATAACACAGCCTTGCTGTTGTGCAAGTGCATGGAGAGCATTTTAGTGAAGATTACAATTTAATGTGCTTTTTGCAGATGTCTTCAAAAAAGTAGCTCTGGCAAAGATCTTTGTGGTACCAAATAGCCTCAAAATCAGAATAAATTATGTGTTCTTTTCTAAGGAAAGGCTACCAATAACTAGATAAAGTTTTTTCCTTTTTTTTTTTTTTTTTTTTTTTTTTTAAATGTGCCTGCCAGAAAATTATACAAGAGAACACAGAAACTGGCAGGGGGATGGATAGGTATTACAAAGTATTACGGGCTTAGGATTCCAAAATTCACAATTTTAGTGTAGAGCTGACTTCAGATTTTGCTCAAGGGCAGAGAATAATACAGAAGAGATTGACTTGAAGCATCACATCTGGCCAGTTTGCCTTTCAATCCTCTTTTATTTGCTCAGGCTGTAAAGGATTCAGAGGGAACAGTTCCCTCCTTTGCCTCTGGGGTGAAGTTATTGCCTCTTCCACTGGGAGAATAACAGTGCCAGAGTACTCCATGGGCTGGAGCCCTGCAGCAGCAGAGCCAACAGGACCCTGCTCTCTCTCACCAGGTGACTGGAGCTGCTCATCCCTGAGTGCAGCCCCAGGACTTCCTCACACACCAGCTGCTGCTGGGCAGCATCACACGATTTTCCAGCCATCTGCCTGCACAAATGTGTTCCTTGCAGTGTGGCAGAGAAAGGCAGAGAGAGAAGCAGAAGGGAAGATTTTCCTCTTCTGTTCATCCTCAGGGTGCAGAGCCCATCTCCGTTTGTTGTCTTCGGAGCCCTCTTGAAGAAGATGCTTTTGGAAACGAGCAGAGGAGGCTCTTGCCTTCCATAGAGCCACAAGCAGGTGTTTGGAATAAAACCCACATGCCAACTGTGCTCCTCAGTGGCCTTTTTTAGCTTCTCCTTCAGCCAAGTTGCTAAATCTGTTGTGTTCGTGGTTTGCTGTGTGAGGGTTGCTGTCCCTGGTGAGCTCATTAGGTTGCTAATTCTGTGACTGTGCCAGGAAAAAAGGGGATTTGCTATTTGTTAATGTTCTTCTGAAACCAGAGAGGTGTCCTAGGCATTGTCCTGCTGCTGGATGCTGAGGGGACAGAAAGGGGTGTTGGCACCTGGAATCAGTGGGAAGAACAGTACCCAGAGAAAGGCACAGTGAGCAGGGTGGTGCCAATTGTGGCCTGCAGCACCTGGAGTGTGCAAGGAAGATGGAGAAATCATTAACAAGAGGCTGGAGTAAGAAAAGAAACATTAAACCACAAGTTAATGCCCCAGTGGTGAGTGGAATGAGGCGCTGGCTGAGGGCTGGGGTGCTGCCCTGCTAGAATTATCCCATCTTAGCCTGGTGTCTCAATCAAATGAGAAGTTCCAGATTTTGGTGTAGCACATCTATAAAGAAATCTCCTAAATATGGAGATTTACATTATGAGCAGCCAAAGACACACATCCAAATCACACAGGATGATAATAATTCAGCAATAATTCAAAATATGTTTTTTTTAGAGGAATTTAGGTATCAGTGTAGCTCATGGGGCAGTGCCAGAGAAAGGGGCTGTGGTCTCACTTCATGGGCTCTGTGGTAATGTCAGCTGAAGATGTCAATCCTCTTTTATGAAAGATGCTTAAGACTTTGGATTCATGTTCCTCTCCTCTGAGCTTGAAGGGATTTAGAAAAATATTTATCAGCACAGTTGGAGGCTGGACTTTTTAAGAACACCAAGGGTACTCTTTTTATATTTCAACTTGTTATGTAAAATTGAGGAGGGAAGAAAAACAGATATAAGGGCAGGAGAGGTGAAAATCTGCCTTTCCCCCTCTCTGGTCTGACAGATTCTGGCTCAGACAAGGCACCACCAATGCTGCTGCACCTGAGACCCATGCATCTTGGTAAAATGACATCTCCCACCAGCAGAAAAGCTGTTTGCAAAGATTTCTTTAAGAGGTTCAGAAAACAAGAGGAAAATTGAAAAATATTCACATACTTTCTTTCTGCCATTCCTCAAAAGCACATATTTGGGATTTTTTGCCCAGAAAACAGAGGTGGGTGTTGTTTTTTTACAGCTAGGAGTGTTGTAAGGTGAACTAATTTGGGTTTTTTTGTGCTTACAGGTGAGGTTACAGGTAGGGCTCTATGTTGTGTATCTCCTGGACTGGCTGACAGTTTTTAACAAAGATCAGATCCTTGTTCTTCGCCTGGAGGACCATGCATCAAACATGAGGTACACCATGCACATGGTGTTCCAGTTCCTGGATCTGGGTAGGTGCTTGCTGGCTGGTTTAAGTGTGCAAAATCATGATTATCCTTCTCCTTTTAGGTTGGTTTTGCTTTATTGTGAGAGAAAAAGAGAAGCAAAGGAATCTGGCTTGAAGGATGCATTAATCTCATTGCCTGGAGTCAGGCAAAATTAAATTCTCAAATGCTTGGTGTTAGAAGATCTTAGTGAGAGTATATAAAGAAAAAAAATCTGCAGGCCACTCATAATGCAGGGATTTATCTCCAGCCCTGCTCCTGAAGGCACTCAGGGCTTGTTTGCCACACTCTTATGGAAATGCAAAGTTTATCCCCCACAGTTTTAACAAACTGAAGGGCTACCAGCCCAGAACCTACATCTGAGCATGAAAGGTTGTGTTTGTAGCTGAGGAGAAGGGGGAAATTGTGTTTTTGCTGCCTTGATTGAGACATCTGTTGCTAATCCTCGGAAGAAACGCCGGCAGACAAAACGTTGCCCAATGTTGATTTGACAGTAGCAAGAGAATGAAAATGTGGCTGAAAAAATCATCTGTCTGGTCCAAAGATTGGTCTAGATGATGAGAAAAGCTTGGATGCAGCAGGCTGAACAGATGAAAAGCTTGGCATCTGCTTCCTGAATATGGCTTGTGCTGGAAAACCCTGTAGGTTTTTATCTTGCTGATGCACATTTATTCCCAAAGTGGGGGCATCACCACACCTGTGGCCACTTTGATCCCACTGCCAGCCTCCAAATAAACAAAACAAAAAGGGCTTCTCTGAGTTTCTGTTGGGTGTTACTCAGCTCACACCATGAAATGAAACAGCATAAAATACCTGCAGCTCCAGAATGGATGGGAGTTGTCTTCAATCATTGTCTTTTTTCTCTGAAAACAGGTATTTTCCTCCAAGAGTGATTATGCTGCTTTTTGATGGGAGAGGAATATGTATTATTCCCATGTTTACCAATAGTGATTTATTTTGCTGATCTAAGCCTGTTATTCAATATTCTGAATTTCGTGGCTGCTACCAAAAATTCCATTTTTCTCCCCATGGCAAACCTTTCTGATTTAGCCATTCGATTTCTTCAGGATGGGCATTTTTGGGGGGGAAATATTTGAATATAACACTCTCTTTTTCCACAGGACCTCTGAGTGAGAAGCAAGAAGCTCTGATTACCAAGAGTCCTGCCTCAAACACCAGAAGACCTGAAGACAGAAGCCTGGGCCCGATGCTGCCAACCACCAAGGCCATTTTAAGAGATTTCTATCGGCCTTTTAATACAAAACTGGCACAAGTTCTTTTTGATGATGCTTTTTTATGGAAGAGGACATAACCTGTAAATTTCTTGCCACGACTACAGTGCTTAAAGGAGTTTTTATTTTTTTAAATTCTATTTTTGTGCGTGGATATTTGACTTTTTTTGTTGTTTTGGTTTTTTTTTTCCCATTCCAAAGAGCAGCCAATGGATGAGCTGAGAGTCTCATCTTCAGCCAGCACATGTCTCAACAGCTCTGCCACGTTTTCCTTGGGAGAATGGAAAGCATCTTGCTTTAATCAGTTTATTGCAACTTCTTTCACCCCAGCAAAAGAGTGGACAAGCACTGGGACAATGTTGTCTAACACTCTTCCACAGGGGTGTTGAAGTGTAACCTTCTCTGAGATGCTGCAAGACAGAGTTAGCATCAGTTTCCTACAATTACATTTATAATCTCTCATTTTCAATATATGTTATTCACTCTTTTTTTTTTTCAAGCAATCAATGTCATTTAGTCATTAAAATTTTTAATTGAATTCAACCTAAAATTCTGTTTCTTTTTGTCAGCCTGTTTTCAAATGGTCTTCACTAACACTGAATGTTTCCTTAATTCTGAAAGAAAGGTGAAGTGAATTCACATAAATTTCCAAGTCTCATTTATATCTTCCAAGATAAATGGACTTTCCTACCACAGTTCTTGTAAAAGGAAATTTTGTAATCCAGGTAAGAATGGATGGCTGAAACCTAAACAGGCCAATTTGGTGTTTAGCATAACAAATTCATTGCCTTCCATATTTTGTTCATGTAAGTATGAATATGTGTAATTAATTCATACCACTCACACATTTTCTCAGGAAACCACTTTTATTGAAAGTCCATTCCTGGCCCTGGAGAGATTTTATGGAAATTTCTGCTAAATTCTGCAGGATTGGTCTTCTCCATTCTGAATGAATACTCATTGTAAAAGCCATATGGAATTTTGCTATTAAAATCATAAATGAGCAGGATTCTCAGTAGCTTACAGAAAGATCAGATTTTTCTACAGATGTGCAGCAGTTCAATCTTTGATTTCAAACAAATCACAGGTCACTGTCAGCTACAATCTGCAGCCTTCTGCAGGTGGAAGTCCCACCCAAGTAAGGGATTTTTTTAAGAGATTTTTTAAATATAAATGCTACCTATTGATCATTTCCTCTCATGGGCTCAGCTATCTCCTCCCTGAATGTGCTGAGTGGGTGAGAGGAAGCTCCTGTCCAGCTGGCAGCTCTCAAACCCCCAGGGAATCCTCTCTGATTGGCTTCATGTGCCCTTCCAGCCTTGATCCTGACCCCACAGTGCAGTTTTACTGACAGATTCACAAGCACATTCACAAATACTAAAGGTAACTTTTCCCCATCCCCCTCCATGGGGACAGATTATTCACTTCATGTGTTTCTAAATTGAGAATTAATGCTGAAAACTTGATGGATCCTGAAGGTTTCACACGGGAATAGGATTGGTGACATGTGAGATGTTTTGCAACAGAAGACTGTTCCTGGGTTCTTTGCCAACTGGTAATGTGCTGCTTAAAAAAGGATTCAGTCTGGGGTTTGAAAAGCCTAAAATAAATAATTTAGTGAAGTATTTTAGACAAGCAGAACAGATTAGTTCTAGTTCAGAAATGCTCACAGACCAAGAATGGTTGGAGAGCTGAGAACAGACTACTTCAGCAGCACAAATATAAACTATCATGGGACTGTGAAACAGAAAATCAGAATGAATTTACCACCTTTTGCAGTTGTTAAAAGTTTAATCAACAACTTATTTACACCAAAGAGGTCACCCAGCTGTGCTTTGGTTTGGAATCAACACTGTGTGGTCAGGATAACTCTCTACAGATGTTTCCTGACCCGGAAACACGGTCAAATATTTTCATTGAGTTGTCAATTACAGCCATCAGCTAATATTATTTTACCAGCCCTAAAAGCTAATTAATACATCTGTCCTTATCATTAACTTGAGCAGCTCACACACTCTGGTCCTTCTGAAAGTGAAATCTTCATTGAGGTTTTTTTATGTCTCCATCTCCTTCATGAGCCCCAAAATAGGATCTCCTGATTTTCATACATTGCAGCCTGAATGCTGTTGGGTTGTGGCATGACTAAGAATCAAACAGCACCAAATATTGGTCAAGAAGTCGTTTTGGAGGTAAGGATATCACTCTAGCTCAGGCTGTAAAGATAAAATTGATCTGGTGGCTCAGAGTGAAGTTAAACAGCATTTCCTCAAGTGATGTGGCAGTGCTGGTGTCAGAGCCAGAGTCAGTGGCTTCATAGCAAATCTCTGCAGAGGACAAGGCTCACCCAAGTTCTTCCAGGTCCCTTCACCTTCCTGCTGACAATTCTAGCTGTGCAAAAATGCCATTTTATTTTTATTAGTCACTGTAGAGCTGAGGTGACCCACAACCCCAAAAGAGCAACTTGCCAAGGAGTTGGAATTAATATCAAGACAATATGTTTTCATTTTTGGTATTTTGTGCCAAAGCATAGCAGTGGCTCCTTGCAGAGACCTCAGAAAATTCATGTCTCATGCTGTGCTTTGCTCTTATCTCTGCTGAACAAAACTAATCAAAGATGCAGCTTTCCTGAGTGCAAAGGCACTGAGGGAAGGGCTCTTCCCAAATGTTCTCACTGCTGCTGCAGAGGAAGGTGAAGTGTTTTCTGTATAAGGCCTTGAGTGTTTGGGCCAAGCACCTTGGCTGTCTGGAGGAAATACAATAAAAACAAAGGATCTCCTGCAAAGGAAAACAGGCACTGGATGAGGAAAAGGGTGTGTTATAATCTGTTATCTGTTATAATATCTGGGCTTCAGCTTGGCAAAATGAGGATAAATGGTGAAGTTGTTGCAGTTCTGAATGCAACTTTCTGCCAAGAATTTAATCCATTTTCCAGCTAAGCCAAATGTTCTTTTGTTGAAGACAAGGCACAGCAGTGTCATAAAAAGTCATTCCTGCTGGATCCATCACACAGGTAAGGGGGACATTGGATAGGAGCAGGGGATACAGCTTCCATTTGCATCAGGGGAGGCTTAGGTTGGATTTTAGGAAAAAAAATCTGCACTGGAAGGGTTGTCTAGCATGGAACAAGCTGTCCAGGGCAGTGAAGTCACCACCTGCAGAGGGATTTGGAGGAGCTGGGGATGTGGAGCTTGGGGACAGGGTGAGTGCTGGCCTTGGCAGTGCTGGGGGACACAGATCTCGGAGAGCTTTTCCAACATTAACAATTCCATGTGCTTCCAACAGGAATTCTGGTCTTGCAGTACCATCTTGTGGCCAGCCCCAGCACTGCCTGGGGCCATCAACATGGGATTTTCATACTCTGGGTAAAGAAGAGGCAGGTGCAAAAGGAAAAAAATAATTTCTACCTTTCAGATTCTCACAGGAATAAGATTTCCAGCACAGGTTAGGAGCTGGTGATGGTGTGCAGAATGCTGGCTTGGCACAGTGGAATCACAGAATTATTTAGGTTGGGAAAGACCTCTGAGGTATCAAGTCAGAGACCCCAGCACTGCCAAGGACAGCACTGCCCCATGTCCCCAAGTGCCACATCCATGTGGATTTTACATCCCTCCAGGGATGGGGACTCCACCACTACCCTGGGTGGCTGTGCCAGGGCTGGACAAACCTTTCCATGAAGAATTTTCCCCTAAAATCCAATCTAAACCTTTCCTGTTGCAAGCTGAGGCTTTTCCCTCTTGTCCTGTGCCTTGTTACTTGGGAGAAGACACTGACCCTGTAAAGGTGGTAACTGCCCCACTTAATCAGTGTTTATCTTCATTTTCTTCTGCCTTCACTCAGAGTCAGGATTAAAAACATGAAGGAGACAAATTTCTCATGTTCAGGCTTGGTTGTTTATTAAATCTTATCTATAGTGCAGAGAGTCCTGCAGCACTTGTAGCTCCCAGCTAAAAGCCAGAAAAATGGAGACAGATCCAGCTGCTACAAGGTCTTGAAAAGCTAAGCAGTCCAATTGAGAAATAACACCTATATTATTTATACTTTTGACCCAACAACCAAACTCCTGTGACCCTCAGTGCAGCACTAACTGTCCAACCAGAAACAACCTGAAATCAGGAAGAAGGAACATAGAAAAAGACAACACCCAAAATTCTCCATCTTGTCCCATACCTATTGCTATATTCTAAAACCTTCAAATCCAAAACCCTTCACCATGTGAAATCACACTCTTCTCTAACTACACACCCATGACTTTACCTCCATCATTCAAATCTGGAATCCTTCTCCAAGGTCTCAGGACAAAAGCAGTGTTCTCCAGGGGGTCAGTGCCAGAAAACACAGAAATCCCAAAAATCCCAGATTTCTGGGTTCCAACAGACCCCACCTCATCCAGGGAGAGATGTCAGCAGCAGCTGGGGCTGGGAGCTGCTCACCTCTGCTGGATTCATCCAGGTCCTGCTGGGCACAGATGCTTTTCAGTCACAGCTCCTGTGAAACTCTGCACTGCCTCAGTCAATGGAAAGACCCTCACAATGATTTCCAGCTTAATGGGCTGCCAGGCTGGAAGCTGCCATTAAAATTAGAGACCTGCTGTGCATATATTAAGGCACAATAAGCAGAAAATAAGGTCTGAAAGAGACACAAACAGTAATCACTGCTTTGCAGTTCAGAGGAAAGACTTTCCCTCAACCTTGTCTTTTCTGATCATCCCTTTGCTGGGTGAAAAACTTCTTCCAGCATGTGATGGTGCCTCAGCTGGGCTGGCAGGGGTGTGGAAAATCTACTCAAAAAATTATAGAAGTACAATTCAAGTGGTTTAAAATTGCAGTTTAGTCACTGAAGGAGCAGTTGCTGTGTGACACTGACCAGCAGGGCACTGCACAGGACACCTGCCTTGAGGAAAATGGGGCAGATTTCCAGCTCTTTCCTCAGCCTGGGAATGTCTCACACTTAGAAAATTATTTCTTCCTCTATTAATGAATAGGAATGAGGAAAGGGAAAGGCTCTGCTGCTACTCAGAACAGCCTCAGAGCAGTCCCCAAAATTTCATTTAATTTAGGCTGCAGGGGCCAAAGCCATAGATGACTTGCAAATAATTTGGAGTTTAGCTTTTAAAGAAGCTGAAGCCAGAACATTCTGGTTATTGAACACATTGGGGGTCTCAGAGACCAAAGATTTGGGGCTGGTGCTGCACTGTCTGGGTGGTTAATTGGGTCAACAGACATTATTTCCTCCTCTAGATTGCTGAAATTGTTGAAATCAAAGATAGAAAACAATGAAAACTTCTGTCCATCAATACAAGCTGGGAACTCCTACAGGGCAAGGAGGCAAAGGCTGTGATAAAACAGCTACAAAAAGGAATGGAGAAAGGGGGGAAATAAGAAAGAAATCCTGCAGCTGTGTCTAGTGAAATCCTGGAATGCTGAGAACAAACTGATGACACCAAATTGCATGAAGAAAGTAAAGCCAAGCAAGGCAGCCAAAAAACCCAGAAGAAATAGGACAAAGAAATAAGCAGAAAGGAATGTGTGGCTGTAAGATGAAAAGGTGGATTTTTTTTTTTAATTTATTTTTTTTATTTTTTTACCATCTGAAAAGGCTTAGGAAAAGAAAATAATCATATCACCTGGGAAAGTATGTTGGCTTGACTGGAAAGGCATCAGCTGAGTCCACTGCAGACTTTGCTTTTGTTGTTTATTGAACTGAGAGGTTTAAATTCAGCATCAGGGATGGGATCCATAGAAATGTAGGTTCTCACTTCCTCTGCCTTGTACAGGCTCAAGGGCTTCATTTAAACTTGGGAAGGAGCAAACACTGTGAAAGGGAATAGAACAATTATTGAGGGAAAGGTCTGAAAAAAGAACAGGAGGAGCTTGACTGGACTAAGAATCTGAAAGAGAACTAAAATCTGTATTTCTGGCTAAAAAGAGGAAAGGATTGACATTAGAGATTCCTCAGGTATCATCTGTCCCTGAGTGCTGGCTTTAGATGAGAGACCCATAAAAAAATAGGATAACAGGTGGCAAAAAGACAACATGCCTTTTATTTTGGGCTCTGTCTGGGGGAAAACTCCTTGAGTTTGGGTGCTAGGGTGGGGTGCAGCACTTTGCCACCACAGCCCTCCAGCTGCAGCTCTGAGGAGTCACCAGGCAATTTTTTATTTTCCAGCAGTGCAAGAACAGCAAGAAATGAGCATTGCGGGGGAGCAGCACACCACGAGAGGGCAGGGCATAGCTGGAAATTCAGCTACTGGAAATCCAGAGCCAGCTCCTTGTCCTGCAGCTCCAGCAAAGGACACCTGGAAGGTGGAAAAGGAGGGAAGAGGAGGGACATGTCTGATAGTGTGTGTCTGATGGGAAAAACCCCAGAGATTTCAGAATTGCAGGAAATGGTGGAGAGAAATTAATTCTCATGGTATGGAACATAAACACACACATAAAACAACATAATTTGTATGTAACTCAACATAACTCGTGCAAAACAGCTGGGAGAGTCAGAAAAAAGGGCTGAAACACACTCAGCAGTGTAATTTACACACAGTATACAATCATGGAATTGTTTATGTTGGAAAAAAACCTTTTAAGGTATGAAATCCACCCTGAGAGCATTGATGCTCCTCACACAGAGCCATTGGCAGCATAATCCCAGTTCTTCTCCTGCATGAGCCAACCAGAACTGGAGGAGCTTAAACTCCTCTGATCCACTCTGCTGATTCCAAACCCCTTCTCAAACCTTTGAAGGTGCCCAATAAAAACCCCCTGCTTGCTGTGAGTGGCAAACATAAGCCCAGAGTTTAGAATGTCAGTGCAATATTCAGTTTTCCTGTGTCAGGAAAAGACAGATGAACAATTCATCCCCACTGAAAATTCTTCCTGTGGCAGTGGCACACTCAGCAGCCAGCTCAGAATTAATTTAATCATTAACAGCATTTCCTAAGTGCTCTGCTGCCTCACAGTGATATTACCAAACCAAGTACTGCTGAAGTGTTTTTTTGCTTCAGTGGTACTCTTAATCCATGAGAGAAGTTTCTTGGACTGAATAAAAATTGAAATAACACCTACCAAACTGGCAAATATGAGTCAGTCCTTGACAGTGTGAATCCTGAAACATTTGCTCCCAGCCCAAAGCCAGCTGAGCAGGATGCTTGGCCTATTCCAATGGTTGATATGTGCCTTCCTAAAACTGGATTGAAAATTATTTCACTTCAGCAGGTGGTGCTGCAGGGCAGTCCTGTCATTCCAACCATGCCTGAGCTTTTGTGCTGCTGCATTTGAGAAGAGCTGAATTTATACATTCACACTGGCTGCTCTCAGTAGTTTACTTTTCTTCTATATGTGCTACAGAAGTGAATATTACCTAATGAACACCCCAGTAGGTCCCTCTTGCTCTGAATTACAGGCTGGGGAGTGAAGGCAGCACAGCAGGAGCTGAGGCAGGTGTTTGAAACAGAACAATCCAGCAAGAAATCAAACCCTGAGCTTGTGGTGCCAGGGGGTTCAAAGCACTTGGACTGGCAGAATGAATGGCAACACCTCAGGAGGCAGGAGCTGCAGGTGCCCAGCACTGCAGAGGTTTGCTGGAGATAACTGCTGCCACTGCAGGAAATTGGGAATTTTAACACTTCAGCTGAGGACCTGGTGTGCAGGAGAACTGCAGAACTCGGGGCAGAGAGGGATGAAAGGTTCCAGGGGCAGCCCTGGGGAGGGTGAGCTGACTCCTTTGAGAGAAACTGAGGCTTGGCCAGAGTGATTTGCTCCTTCAGCTGCAAAGAGAGCCAGCTAACAAGAGATGTTTGCTCACTGCTGTCTTGGCAGGCATTTCAGACATTTTAGGCTGTAAATCTTTAAAACTTGAATTTCTGAACACCTTCACCTGGGTGTTCAAAAATCTGTTACTGCTCCAAGGACTACTTTTTATAAGGTCCACCTATTCTTCATTTTTCATGCCTTCTGCATTTTCTTTACTTCCAGGAATGCTGCATCAAGGATTTTCCCACAGACAATAATACACCCAGCTCATGGCTGTAGTCACCAAACCTGAAGGAAAGGAAGATGATCTTGCAGCTATTCCCTGCTTCCTTGGGATTCAGGAGGCCTTAAGGACCTTGTCATCCCCAGATCCTCCTCAAACCTCAAGGAAGCCTCAAACAACAGCCCTGGGCTCACCTTGCCTTCCCCTCAAGGCTGGAAAACCTCAGGAGCTGGCTTGGCTTTACACCTAAATTGATATTCCCCTGGCAGTAAAATAGCACTAAAAGTTCCTTGTCTCATGAAATAACCTGGGAAAAAAAAAAAAAGGAAAAAAAAAAAAAAAAAAAAAGGTAACTTAGGCAACCCAACCTACCCACACGTGGCTCCAGGTGAGAAGAATGAAGGACAGTGGAGAGAATTTGGTCAGGTTTGCATCCAGGCATGGGGAGAAATTCCTCTGCTGCAAGGAACCAGCCCAGTGTTTGCTTTCTGGTTGGTTTCAAAGGACAAGGCAAAAAGGGGATATGTGGAATGTAACTGATTAGAATAAGGAGCTCCAACAATATCCTGAGATTGTTTTGATACATGGAGTTTTGTGAGGGTAGCCAAAAACTGGTTGTCATTAAGTCCAAGAACCAAGAAAATAGTGATTTTTTTTTAAAATACGAAATTATTTTATATACTTTGAAACATGCATACTGTTATTTAGCCCCATTCAGGCCTGGGTTTCCTACTATATTTATCCTGCTTTTCCCCAGAGCAGCCCATTTCCACACACATGCTGCAGATTTTCTGCTTTGCCATTGAAACCATTTCCCAGAATAAGCTGGGCTTGTTCCTGATTGTCCTTGAAGCATTTCCACACCAGTTTGAATGAGCAGATGTAACACAAAGGGCTCAGCTTTGCAAGTCAGGTAGATGCAAACACTTGCACAATGCCAAAGTTTTTTCATGGAACCACAGAACCACAAAGTGGAAGTGACCTCAAAAAACCATCAATTTCCAACCCCCCACCACGATTTGGGACACTGCCCATGTTACACCTGCATTTTAAAACCCATCAGGAAGAATACTGAAGCAGAAATATATTTTTCCCTGAACTACAATCTCTCAAAGTTACTCCATGTTAAGGATAAGGAAAGTGCACACATTGACATGCAAAGCCCTGAGAATATTATTCAAGAAAAGCATCTCTAGGTGAGTCACAATAGAAAAGGCAGATGCCCAAAATGTATATGCAGTGCTGTTCATTGCAGTTTAGAAATCATTTTACATGTTTAAAGTCAATTTGAATATTACTGTAAGGGGCAACAGCACCAATTCCCAGCATCTACAATTTTGTTTCTGTATTTTATTGAATATATTTGGAAAAAGAATTGCTTTGCCTTGCTCCAGCATGAAATGAAATGAAACTCACCCTTGCAGAGCAGAGCAGAAGCCTGGGTGTCACAAGTCTCATGCTGGACAGGAGATGGTGCCACCACCTCCTCACCAGCAGGGACATCCCTCCCTCCTGCAGAAAAGCCAGGTGTGCTCTGCAGGGAATTTGGGACAATGGCAAAGGCAGCTGAGGAGAGAACAACAGTCTTGGGTGGCAATACAGGCTGTGGCCAGAAATGTGAATTCTGTCCCCATCTGTTGGAGCAGGGTGGGGCAGTGACCCTGATCTCTGTGGGAGATATCTCCTGTTAATGGGCCATGTGTTAAAAGCAGCTGGGCAATCATCTTTATCTTCCCACAGCCCATCCTCTCCAGGAGATATCTCCTGTTAATGGCCAGTGAGTCCCAGGGCATGACTGATAAAATTCCATCATCCCACTGGGAGATGCTCCAGCCAGGGGAGGAGCCAAGCCTTTCCTACCCAGATAAAAACTGACATTTTGGACACCAAGGAACCTTCTTTCCACTGGATTCCAGAGGAAAACCAGACCTTTCCACATCATCCCTGGAGCTTCAGAGGAAACTGCACCTTCTCCAGGAGCACTGCTCCAGCTGAACCACATCTGCCCCTGCAGGAGGATGCAGCCACCATTGAATGGGACTGTGCCAACACCCTGACTGACTGACGGGTGTCAGCTTGGATTCTGACTCTGGCAGGGTTGGGATTGTTCTGTGTAATACTGCATTTCTATTTTTATTTTCCTGGTAAAGAGCTGTTATTCCTAATTCCCATCTCTTTGCCTGAGAGCCCCTTAATTTCAAAATTATAATAATTTGGAGGGAGATGTTCACATTCTCCATTTCAGAGAGAAGCTTCTGCCTTTATTGGCAGACACTTCTCCTTCAAACCAGGACAAACACAAATTCTCCAAAGCACTGGGCCTCCTCTGGGTGCTTCTTTTGCTGAAAAGACATTTCCTTTCTTCCTTTCTTCTCCACTGATGTGGGAGGGCAGGACAGCACAAATCCTGCTTTGCAGTCCCTGCTGGGGGAGGCTTTTCTCCAGTGTTTGTTCCACCCAGGGCAGGTCACAGCTCAGCAGGTCCTGGACAAACAGATGTGCATCCAACACACCTGCTGGGAAACAGCTGGGAAGGAGCTTGGCTGCAGGGGCATTTCTCACACCAGGGATTTGTTCTGACCAGCAAAGCCAAGCTCCAGGCGTGGGCTGCTGTCTTGGCTGTGTGAGTCAGAAGGCTGGAGTGGCCCAGTTTTAGTAAAAGAGGCACTTTGGGGTGAAATGTTCAATTTTCTCATCCCTGGAAGAAAATGCCTCATCAAAATTTTATACAGCCTTGGGATCTTGGTGTTTCATCAACGAGGCCTTTCCAGATGCATAAATAAAAAAAGACTGGAATATCACAAATTGCTTGCTTTCCCAGAGAAAAAATGAAAAGTAGATTAAACAAGAAAAAAAAAAATCAAGCATTTACTCAAAATTTATGGACATTTATGTACACATTTGGGAGTTTTATCCAACAGCAGCACTGTTGCTCTTGCAGGGAGTGAAAATAACTGGAAATTTCCTACATCACTCCTCCTTTCTCCCTGGGGTTCTTCATACCAGGATCTTTGAGCTGAGCTCCTGAATGTGTTTCTGGGATAAGTGGTGCAGGGTGTGGGGGACAGGTCTCCTCAAATGAGGTTTTAGGGACCCTTCTAAACTGAGCATCCTTTTATATGGCCACCTTTCACATCATGGGATGGGAGTTGATGACCCAAGTGGTCTTTTCCAGCTTCTTATATAATAAAGTTAGTGCAAGAAATGTTTTCTATTTGGAGCTCTTTTTAATTGCTAGGATGAAACTCTCATATAATAAAGTGAAGATTTTAATTGGTCTTAATAATGTAAAAGAAGGTTTGATCTTTTTGTACTCATCATCCACCTCCCTAGTGAAAATAATGGTTTTTTTCTTTACAAGAGCAACAGACAAAAATTACTGTTTGTAGTGAGGTTTTGTCAGGCTAGCTATACAGAAAGTCCAGTCCTTGGGGAGGATTAGAGTGAAATGACACTGAGTGATCAACGTTTGTAAATATGAAGAGTTCAAATATGTAAATATGTAAATATGGAGAGGTTATTGGAGAAAAAGGGGGTTGCACAGGAAAATGGGTACAGAGCTGTTTTGGTTGTTATTATCCATAGTAATATAACAATATAAAAGCATAAAAATATCACTTGAGAAAATGTAGAAGAAGGAATGAGAATAGGAAGATCTCACCACCCATAATGAGATTTGTTGGAATTTTGATGAGTGCTGATCAAAGCCTTGGTTGCTGTCTGGATCCATGGGGAGGTGGGAGAAATCCCAAAGGAGCAGAGGGCAGAAAGCCCCAGAAGCACCTGCTGGGTTTATATCACTCAGGTCCACAAAGGATGGGATGCAGCAAAGCATCCCTAGGACATTCATTCTGCACAGGTACCAATTCATGTCAGCTTTACTGAGCACTCCTGAAAAAGGGTCTTTGTTCTTGGACCATGGTGTGCCTACAAGGCAAAAGAAAATCTGTAAAAACCATTTGGGCACATAAAAAATTCTATACTTTCAGATCATTCCGGTTTAATTAAATGAAAAAAATATTGTATAAAACATGTGAGCTACTGCTAATGCCATGTATTGAAAAATGCAAAGTCCAAACCCGGGAAATATGAGATTTATTAAAATAAAATGTTAGTGCTTTTTCTGAAACTTGCATTTTCCTGTTTCCTACTTCATTTTCATGTTTGCCTTCCCAGCCACGTTGGCTGGAAATGAACCTCTCTTTAAAAGAAAGCTGAGACTCTTCCACATTAAATAAGTTCAGCTGATGGAGCCCTAAAGAAAATATTAATTACCAGGTGAGTTGTAATGAAATCTGCCATGGCTGGCACAGGCTGCTCTCCAGGCTGGCTCCTGGGATTTCTCCTGGCTGATCTCCAGCCCTCTGCCAGGTCAAGGCAAGCAGTGAACAAACTCCTTGGATTGGCCCCATTTTTGCCTCATTATTTACCCCATTATTGCTGCAGGTGATTGGGTTGCTCAGGTAGAGCTCCTCAAAGCCAAGAATTTGCATTCATCCATTTTCACAAAATTCTGCTCACACTTTTGACCCCAAACCAACACATTTCTGTGCTTTTACCATGGCAAACACTACATCAATAAAAAATGCATTTTCTGTTCTAACACCTGAGACTCTCAGGAAATACCAAATCTAGGCTGAGCTAAAGGAGGAGGAAGTGCCAACACAGGAAAATAGAGCAGGCCTTGAATCAATTAGCACCACATGGTTTTATTTAATGCATTTATTATGGTTTCTACTCAAAAGCCAGCCCTTGCCCAGTTACATAAAGCTATCATTTTTTGGATGGCAGGGCTGGAACTGCCTTTACAAAATTTGATATTATTTTGGTTCATTTTTCCAAGAAAAGCTACTCTTTTTTTTTTTTTTTGCTAAGCTCAAGGAAGTGGAATGAGGCTGACACTGGGAGTCTGGGAGGGAAATCCTGAGTTATCAGTGTTGGCACTGAGGAGCTGATATCAATGTTCAGCCACAGATTTGTGTCAGCTGGAGATGCAGGCTTGGGGATGCTCCAAGATTATAATGGAGCTCATTGTGCTCCTGCCCTTCTCATTTCCTCCAACTCTTCCTAATTTATCCAAACATTTTGTTGCCACTTCTCCTGTTCTTTTAACTCCAGATTTATTTTGGGGTTTGGACTGCCCATAGAATCTCAGAATATACATTTCCATATATTTTCTGTATCAAGTGCCATCTACTTCTCAAAACTTTGACTTACATGGAGAATAAAATGAGTAAACTCAAATGGTTAGAAATTTGAAGTTAGGTTTAAAAATTATAGAAAGAGTAAACATATTTAAAAAAAAAGGAAGAAATCAACATTTGAAGACATCCTCCTGAAATCTTGTGTCTCCTTGCTCTGGTTCATGGTTGAATTGTCAAAACCCTCTACAAAATGATCTGTGGATCTACTTTATTTTCAGAGCTGACATTTTACAGCTGGAATCAAGCACAGAAACAACAGTTTGTGTTGCTGTTGAATATAGGACCAGTTTCACTGATTTCCAAGCAATGTGTGACTTTTTTGATATAACTTTTTAAAGAAAAAATGGAAAACTCAAATTAAAATCTGAATGAAATCCATATTCTAATGAAAAAGACTTTCAAGGCCTGACCCCACTCTGCCTCATGCCTGACAGTGCTACAGACTGAGACTTGTAACTGAGAAATTGTTTATTTGAATCACCACAAAATCACAAATAACTGCAAATAAAGTAATTGCAGTTTTCAGCTGTTCAGGACCAGAACTCCAACCACAATGGCCTGAGTTTTGAGTCCATGGTTTTACTCTGAGTTAGTAAAATAGAACATGAGTTAGTTAAACAGAACAGTGGGGTTTTGAGGATGTTTTCTTTGGGAATTCCTGCAGTAGTTACTGTGGAATAGCACACAACATAATCACAGCCCTACAAGTGTTAATTGTTCTAAAAAGCAGGATAAAGATTATACTCCTGACACACAGCCAACTCAAAAATTACCCTCTTATTAAATCTCTAACCTGAGAAGAAAAAACCTGTGACTCAGGACTCATGAGAACATTAAGAAATATTGCAGGATCTTTTCTACTTTTTGTTCCCTCTTTCCTTCAGGGATAGCAATAACAGCAATAACAACAACACAGGTTCTACCATTTTTAAAACTGAATATGTTTCCTTGGTTGCAACATAATGACTTTGCTTAGCTTGCCTGGACTCAACATGACAATTTATAATGAGCTTTTTTATTAGTGTTTAAGGCTAATATTTTTTTTTAATTAGAAAATTGGATTAATTTTACTTCTTTCTGATGGAAATCCAGATGAAATCAGTGGCACATGTCACTGACTGCAGCACTGTAACACCTCATCACCCCATGGGCTTGTTCTCCACAGAGAGCAGCATCTTCTTCATCCTCAGAGACTGCAGGGTCAAACTGAGCAAGGCTTTGCTTCCTTTTTTTTAGGGGAGCCAACCAGGACCAGGATTCAAACCTGTACAGATTGAGGGATGCCACTGAAACCTCTCTGCTGGGCTGAACTTATTTGTTTTTCTTCACTCAAAGAACATACCTTGATGTGTTTTTTGCTACTGGGACAACCTCTGGAAAGCCTACACTGACTGCAAGCAGCAAACCATATTTTATTAATGTACCATGGGTTATTACCAAGAAATGGTAGCAAATTCAGAAAAATCTGTTCTTATTTATATAAAATAAACAAGCCAGGTTTGAGATTTGCAAAAGCTTTTTAATAATATTTCTGTCTCAGAACGTGCATTTTTCTCATGCTGATAGATCTGATGAAGAATAATCTTATGGAAGTTGCTGGAGAAAAATGAACATAGTGGGAGAACTAAGGAAAGGAATCCACAGCCTCATGGTAAGGGAAAAAAGGAAGTATCTGCTGTATCTTGTAAGTGAAATTTATCTGTTACACTGACATTTTGAGGCTGTAGTTTGGGGTCCTTTGAGAGTAAATATTATTGCTCAAAGAAAAAGAAATTGTAGGGTCCTGACAACAGGAGTTGCCAGCAATTTGATTCATTGCCTCAAGTAATTCCTGCATGTAAACAGAAGCCCCCAAACCCACTCCCACACACTGCTGGGAACACTCTGAGTTTGGTTTTGTCAGCTGGATGAAAAGCCATGCCACAGTTTGTTTAAAGAAAAAGCTTTTTATTTCACAGAACATACTCCTCAGGAAGCCACCAGAGACCAGGCTGTGGAGCAGAAAGTACAACAAACAGATCCAGGGTAATCCTTACCCTGAGAATACCAGGGTGAGCAAAACACATTTTCTAATGTAAAAAAATCTTCCTTGGACATGTTGTGTGATGAAGCCACCATGGATTTACCTTCTGAAATATGAACAGGGATCTTCAAAAAAAGAAATTTTAATTACTGTTTATCCTATTGAGTGTGTTCTGGGGGTGTTATTGATTTGCTGTGGCTTTGTATCCACACCAAGTGTTTGAATTCACAAATCCTCCTTTTGTGGCAATTCTAGATGCAGAATCACAGAATGGTTTGGTCTGGAAGGGACCTTAAATCCCACCCAGTGCCACCCCTGCCATGGCAGGGACACCTCCCATATCCCAGGGTGATCCAAGCCCAGTGTCCAGCCTGGCCTTGGGATCCAGGGGCAGCCACAGCAAATCTGGGCACCCTGTTCCATTGGAAAACCCTGCCATTAATGTACTGGTGACATTTTCCTGGTGAATTGGGATATCTTTGCCTTTAAATGCTCCCCAGTCCACACGTTTGTGTTCCCACCCTGGTTGGGATCTGCCAGACACATTTCAGACTCATCCTTTACTGCTCAGTGGGGAGGGTAAAGAAAAGTCAAAGCAGCCAGAAAATTCCAGCTCCTCCAAGAGAACAGTAAATAGGACACCCTTGGATTACCCTGTTGGGTTTTGGGAACATTTTGAATACTTCTGGCTTGGTGTTGTCCCAAAAAGTCAAAACTGTTCAGACACGTTAATTAAAAAAAATAGAGAACAATCCATTTCATTTCTAACTGGAGCAGATCAAAAACACTCTTGCATCTATTTTTCTTGTCCAAGTCCCAGACAACATCCCTCAACTTTGTGTTCTTGGTTCTGTGAGACTGAAATCAAAGAGTGAAAAGCAGCCAAATATGGAATAAATATTTTTCAGGGAAGGCAACTTTGAGAGTCAACCCATGATAACTTCCCGAATTACTGTCTTCTTAAACTCAGAGGAAAATTTTGTTAAATAGTAATTTTCTAGCAATAGTTAATTGTATTTGTTTGTAGTAATTTTTCTATATAAAGCCAGTGAACATCAGCCTTCGATAATTTTAATCCAAATTCTGTAATTTTTAAATATGCTTTGGATCCACTCTAAAAGTGGAATCATGTGAGTAACCTCTTATTTAATTAAAATATTATTTCTATTAAAAATGGGTGTTTCTATTACATTTTTAAAGTTTTTTCTCTCTTTTTAAAATTGGCTCAAATTCTGTAAAGGCAACTCTGCATGTGGGCTGCATGGGCTTTGTCCAAGACAGAGTTTGGCCAGTTAATCATTCCAGTAAAGAATTTATATTGGAATATAAGGTAGAGACTGGCCAAAAGAACTTGATTTTCATGTTTCTGTAGGAAAAACAAAAAAAAATAAATTTGGATGACAAGTCATTCAGGCTAAAGAACAATGACCAAACTGAAAGGAAAAGTTTCTCCCTGTTTCACAGGTAAAAGCCCAAATTTGGGAGGATTTTCATTCAGCAGTTTCAAAGCATGCTCATTTTGGTTGGGTTTTTTTGCAGAGGAGCCTGAATGTTCTGCAGAGAGATTGAAGTCAGCATCTCACTGAGCCTTTTCCAGCACTGGTCTTTGCACCATCCACTGAGGGGGATTTTCATTGCCAGGAAGAGCAGAGATTGCAGCTCAAACACAGCTCTCCAAAAAGGCAGCTGTGATTCCTCCCCTCATTTCTCAACCTCAGGTTGATCCATTTTCCTCTCATTTGCCCAGTGGAAAAATCTCCTGACTTCTGTAATTAAAGCATTTTAACCAGAGGATGGGAGAGAGAAGAGAGCAGAGGCAGAGGAGGTAAAACACTTGGTCTAACATTTATTCCTTAATTCAGATGGAGACCTCAGAGCCCCTTCCAGCACCTAAAGGGGCTGCAGAAGAGCTGGAGAGGGACTTGGGACAGTGACAGGACAACAGGAATGGTTTTAAACTGACAATGGCCAGGCTTAGATGGGATATTGGGAAGAAATTCTTGGCTGGGAGGGTGGGCAGACCCTGGCACAGGTGCCCAGATTTGCTGTGCCTGCCCCTGGATCCCTGGCAGTGCCCAAGGCCAGGCTGGACATTGGGGTTGGAGCACCTGGGACAGTGGGAGGTGTCCCTGCCATGGCAGGGATGGGACTGGATGGGATTTAAGGTCCTTTCCAGCCCAAACCATTCTGTGATTATCTAATTCTATATAATAACATAAATGATATAATTCTACATAATTCCCACCTTCCCACCACAAGTTTCAGCAAGATCCCAGCATTTCTCCCAAAGCATCTTCCAACCCAACAATGTCAGCACACAGAGCCCTCTCCTCCATCTGAGTCACCTCCACAAAGCTCCTGTGGGGGAACACCTGCTTGGTTTTATTCTGCACCTCTGTGACACCCAGGGGGACAAAAGTGAACATGCCAAAAGTCTGGGAATTCCTCTGAGTGCAAGTGGAGAAATCATCAGGGGAAATCATCTCAATCAACACCTGAATCCCTTGGCATGGGAGAGGCATTTCCTGACATTTCCATGGAATTTCCTGGCACTTCCTGACATTCCGTGGCATTTCTTGACATTCCATGGCATTCCATGGCATTTCCTGTCATTCCATGGCATTTCCTGGCACAGCTGGCTGATAGTGGTGACCAGAGCAGCACAAGGTTGACCATGGATATAAAGAACTGTTCCCTGCACATATCAAAACCTGTGCCACTTAGATAAAAATTACTATTTTCTTTCCCACTGACTGATTCCAGAGAGTCCCTGGAGCCTGCTGTGTCCCCAAGCTGGTGAGCTCATGATACTTTTAATAATCAGCATTTATTTCCATGTGGCTGGGCTGATGGACAGACTGACAGGATTCACCTGAGGGCAGAATTGCTCTGAAACTGTAACAGCAGCAGGCAGGGATTGATGGTGAGAGGAGCTGGTTCTCATTCTGCAGGGGCAGGATTGCTCTGTGCCAGGGCAGGATGAGAGGTGGGATGAGAAACTGAGCTAGAAACAAACCCAGTGTTTCTATTTTCATGGACACCCATCACAAGGCTGTTTTCTTCATCCCCTCTGCCTTTGTGCCCAGCTCTTCCTGCTGGAAGCAGAAAATTTCCTTTCCCCAATTTGCTCCTTCTAATTGCCACTATTTTCAGCACAAGGGTTTAAGTGTTAATTTGATTTTTGCTTCAGCCTCACTGTTTTCTTCTTATCCCCCGAATTCCCTGAGCTTTCCATGCTAGCAGGGCTGTTGGATGCCTTGTTTCTGCTGGTAATCTAAATTATATTTCCTAACCCCATTTGCATGGAAGATTAGTAGCAAAGCAGGCTGAGGAGAGGGGGGTAAGTCAATCAATGAATTAACCTCCTGGTTGAATGCCACAACATGTGACAGGACAAATGCATCATGGTTTAGAAATGCAAATTTCAACAAGGGGGATTAGTGCAGTTTATAATGACCCAGAATGTTTGCCTTTAAAAAATGATGCCCCAGATGGATTCAGCCTCTGGAGCTTCAGCAATGAGCCTGCCACATGAAAAATGTGCTCCCAAAAGTGGAGACTCCAGGCTCAGTATTGACTGAAATTTATCAGCGTATTTCAGAGGCAGCAGAGGGTTTATTCAGTGCAGACAACTGCCTGAAAACAATATTTAGTTGATTCCCAGGGCTGAGCAGAGGTGTGTGGGCAAAACTGAGCATGCACAGCTGGGCAAGGGGGAAAAGCAAATCCTTCCTTCCAAGCCATAGAGAAGGCAGATCACTCCTCAGCCTGAAGGAGCAGCTCTGGCACAGGGGATTTGATTTGTGTCCACCTGTGGAATTGGGAAATCAGCCATGGCACAGCTGGAGTCTGGGAAACTTCAGTTCTGCATCTGGGGGCACAGAAGCTGCTGATCCCGGGAATTCTTGTTCATGAAGGAGAGAGGAGCACCCTGTGCCTTTCCTGGCACTCTGGAAGGGACATTAAGGGAATGATGGGTGAGGATCAAAGATTTGCTCTGAAATGTCCCCATTTCCCTGGGGATTGGCCAGCTGGGGCCAGGAGCTGCTTCTGAGGACACACAATTCCGGATTTTCCATCTTGGATTGTCTCCTGGCATCCCCTTTGGCAGGACCACACTTTTCCTTTAGCTGTGTCAATGAAACAAGAGATTAGGTTGAGAAAAACCCCTTAGGATTGTATTATTCATTGACTGGCACAGACTTATTTCTATTTTAAATGGAAATTTTGTCAATTAAATGTTTTTGCAACTCAGAAAACATTGACTAAAATTATTCTTCTGGTCTGAGTAGAAATAAAGCACTTTATTAGAAAAGCTGCACACAAGTTCTACTTTAGAGTGTTACCTGTCCAATGTATGAGAAAAACTTCAACCATCTATAGATTTACCAGAGACAAAATGTGGCAGAAAATACAAGATAAAACTCATAGTTTAGATTTACACTGAGATACAGCATCTGGTGATTTAATCTAAATTAAAGCTTTTGGAAAAACACAGCAGGACAATGACTTCTTTTATATTTTCAAAATAATTTCATTAATTAATTATAATACAATCAAGATTATCTCAATAATTTAGCAACTATTTATTTTTACTACTTACAATATGGTAAATAAAAATCTGGCCTCTTTCTAAAGTCATATTTTCTTGTAGCAAATGCATCTGTAGTTCACACAGACTAAAGGAGCAGACAAAATTGAGATTAAAAACACAGAATAAAAAAATTAAGCTTGTTACTTAACAATTTCATAATAAAGGTGCTTGCTGCTCATATGACCCTCACTATTAAATATAAAATGTGTTTTAAATTGGGACCTTTCTCCTCACCTGGGAGGTGCTACAGCATGAACTGAGCTGAACTCTGCAGAGACACCCATGTCATGTACTCCACTCTGTTTTGCAAACAGACCCTGAAGAAAGAATTTCTCACTTAAAGGGAGACTAATTATATGACCTTTGCATTTTGAGGATCCATCTGGAGAATTTTAATCACTCAGACAGCATGAATGGTTCAAGTCAGCTCAACTTACAGTCAATTGCAGCACATAAGCAGTTTTATCATTTGCACAAGCCAGGAAAGAGATTTTATAGAAAAAACGCTGTTTATGTTCATACTGCAATACATCTCTAGATTTATCTTTTCCCTGATGGTAATCAGATCAGGACACCAGCTCTGATCAATACAGAGCAGCAGGGACAATGTTTGGACAAGGTGGGATTGAGAAGCAGTGCAACACATTTTCTAGTTCAAGGAGAAAGACTTCCACTGACTTTTGAAAAAGACAAAAAAGGGATATGATGCACTGTGCTCTTTTCCACAGCAGTCCAGAGCCATGAAATTCCCATAGTAGAATCATCCTGATGCATCCTCAGAAACATTGTGCCTTTGGACAGAGAAATGAGCCGGGGGAAAGGCAAAGAAGGGGACGGGGTGCATAAAAGAGAGGAGAAAGTGGGGTTGGGATAGATAGAAAAGGAATGAAAGACACCCGTGCAAGTGCTCTGAAATGCTTGAGGAGGTTTCAGAAGTGCATTTCTCACAGCCATTAACAGCCATCAGGCTCTGGAGAAAAGCTCTGCGTGTTTTTCCTTGGATGTGACAGCTGAAGAGCCCTGTAAGATCACTTCTCCCCTTTCAAAATGTAGATTAGATCAGAGATAACTTGATTATCTCTGCAACTCGCAAAGATGTTTCCAATGCAAACAAGAGGCTCTCTATCTTCACTTTGTTAAGCAGAACAAATGTGAAGTTTCTCATTATAAGGCATCTCTTCTAGGCTTTAAATTATGTATTGCTTTTTAAAAGTTCTGCTCCATTTCCTTCTCTGTCAAATTTACATTTTTCTATGGAACATCGTATTGCCAATTCCCATTAAATTTAGGGCATCAAACTACAAGATCCTGGCTGAAGAGTTTACAGGTTTCACCAGTGATTGTCACAGTTCTTTTCAATCATCTTCATCTTCTGACACCTCACATTTGATAATTTCCAACTGCCTCAGCCATGTGTAGAAGGCAAAAGGCACCAGAAATGCAAGCAAGCTGCATTCTTTAGTTCTGGAGCAGTTCAGTAATTTTCCCTAAAATACTAACTCAGCCTCCTTGCATTTATAAAGATGAATAGATTTTACTGCTCGTTATCAGAGAAGCAAATACTGACTCAGTACTGACTCACAATTAGCAAACATTGCAAAAGGACAAATCAAATTGTTGGCATTATTGGGAATTTCAGACAGAGAAACTCTTGCTATTGCACTAATCATATAAATATCAGTCTCAGGTCTGTATCTCCAGACTGAATCAACTGAATATTGCAATATGAAACTGAGCTAAGCTCAGAAATGAGAGTTATCTCACCTTTGGGACATGGCAGATCCTTAAACCTGGGCTCACGTGGTGTCTTTTCTTCCCAGAGGAATCCAAGACCAAAGGGAATGTGTTCCATGATTCCTCTTGGACCCCAGATCATGAATCAAATTAATAGCTCATCCTTGAGCTTTTAGTAGAAGATTTTATATATATGCATATTACCACCTGGTTTTTGCCAGAGGTGCTTTGTTATTTTCTTAAATATTATTTGTTCATATAAATATTAGGAAAATATTTGGGAGATTTTATTTCAAGACTCGGTTTTCACCCCCGTGTCTGAAGCTGAGCAAAACCATTTCCTGTAATTGCAAATCCACATCAAGATATTCCACCACACTTTGGACAAACTGACCCAGAGCCTGACACAGTCTCTACCTCTCCATGATTTTTCTGTTTTCTGCTGAGACCATGAGGAGGCAGGACACAGATACCTCCAGATGATCCCTGAAAATTAATGTCTAAAAGATTATTTCTTCACCTGCCCACTGTCCCCTTTGCTGTAAGAATTTTCTGTAGCACATTACAAAGCTTTTCCCACCTCTGCCACGATGCTGTGACCTGTAGTGGCTGTGGAGTCTGTGGGGTGGAAGTCTCTGGGGATACCTGGTACCAGGTATCTGCATAAATATGGAAACACCAGCAGCAAAAGTTGGGTGGGATATTCCCTAGTACAGAGCACCAAACCTGTTCAAATTTCAGGAGATGAGCACTTCCCTTACTGAACCAGCAGCTTTGATTTGATTTGATCAGCATCTGCAGCCAAACCTGAAACCAGAAATTCCCATGATGGGCTTAGGGAAATCTACAGTAGGAATAAACAATAGTAACAGAGTGCTGATGTGAAATGCATTATGGTTTCATTTGCAGAGACAGCCTCTGCTATCAGATGATAACAGACATGAGTGAGCCAGCAGGTGGTTAAAAGGGGCATTTATGGGATAAACATCACCCAGACCTTCTGCCCCTATTGCTGATGTGGGAAACACTGCTAGGGCTGGGGGCCTGACAGAATTTTTAGTTCTATATTCCTGTATGGCAGGAAATTAAATATTTTTCTGCTGTGACAGCTGTAGAAAATGCTTAGATGTGCCCTTTAATTTCCTTCATCGATCAGTTCAGATTGTTTTTAAATGGGGATCACAGGGGGGCCATATGCTCAGAGACATTCCCAGTACTTTGTTCAGTCCAACAGAGCTGCACTTGCTCCTTAGCAGGTTAATTTTTCATTCTAATGCTGCTTTCTGATGGAGTTTCCCAGCAGTTGGTGGCCTGCTCATTGTGCAAGGGCCATTTCAGTGAACCCCAAGCCCACATGGCAGAGGAGCTGTTCCCACTTTAATTGCTGCAGACTCCTCCAAAGGCAGGTTTGGAGCAGTGACAAGTGCAGCTGAGCAGATCAAAGCACAGGATTGTTGTGAGGTGCTGTATTCATTATTTGAAGAAGTCTTTCCTTTGTCACAAGTCTCAAACGTGGCTGGATCTGCCTTTTTCTCCCAGAGGGACATTGGGTCCTTCTCACCCCTCTGAGCACTTGGTGAAATCTGTAAGAGCCTCCCCCCACCTTTCCCTTTAATCTGTAAGGTTTTCTCAGTGGGATTCAAGCTTTGCAGAATTCAGAACATGAGAAGATCCTGCCTCAGATCCCTTTGTGTGTGAAGACCTTTTGTTTTTTTCCAGAAGGAGCAGTTAGCTCTGAGAAATTGCTGGCACTGAAATGCCCACAGTTGTTATGAGAAAGAAATACTCACAGAAATGCCATTTTTTTCTCGTTTTTCTCCCCCAACCTTTTTATTGTTTATGAAGGAGGTGCTGGAAACAAAAGGATGGTCAATTAAGATGAGATAAAATTATTAATATTAGATAAGGATGAAGTTTTTTACAATGACATTCAGGTAGGATGGGGCTCTGAACAACCTGGTCTAGTGGAAGGTGTCCCTGCCCTTGGCAGGAAGGTGAAAACAAGAGAATCATTAAGGTTCCTTCCAGCACAAAGCACTCTGTGATTCCACAAACCTGCTCATTTTTGGGGATGTGCAGTCAGACCCTGTTCCCTGGGCTCCTTTTCTTGAAAAGGAACAGATTTCTGCAGGAGGCTCAGCCCAGTGCCCAGGGGCTAAAAGGTGACATCACCTCCAAGGAAGGGAAGAAAGAGTAGTTTTTAAAGCCTAATGGAAATGCCAGCACAGGCATTGCATAAATATCACCTGATGCTTCCTGGGTGTGTAAATCACGTCTGGATCCATTCTGAGTAATAGATAAAATATTATAAAGTGCTGTACCTGGAAGGAAAACAGGCAAAAACTCTCTTTCTTTTGCTCTCTGCAGCCTGTAGTAACAGCCCCCAGCATGGGAGATATTTCAAAGAACAACATCTGGTTACAGAGTGCAAACAAACCAACAATTTACACAGGGGCATGTGAAAAGGTTTGACATATGGTATTTATTTATGAAATTCAAAGAGCTGCCTGTATTCAGTTTACATTCAAATACTCCCTGTGTCCCACAAAGAGACCCCATGTGTAAACTGGAATAATTTCACTGTATTTACTCATGATGCTGAGCTAAGTAACCTCTAATTGGCAGACTCACATTATACAGATATCAATCACAATTTCCCCCATAGAATAGATGGATACAGTAATGTTTTCTACAATAAATTTCAGCAACAAATTCAGAACTGAGAAAAAAATTTTTCACTCCACAAAAATGTGAAAATTCCATGGACAGCATTTGCATCAAAACAAATTTCTAGAATACCAGCATATAAAATGCAAGAATTAAAATAGTATTAACCACTCCAATCCTCAACTTTTAATATTTCTCATAGGGGAAACAGAAGCTGTAAATTTGGAATGGATTGTTATGATAATCCACTTTGACATACTACATAATACTGTGTAGAAGGAGTGTTTTATTAGGTTATTTCTACAGCAAAATTCACTTTTAAAGACATTCTCACTTCTCTATCACATCAGTCAGCAGTTGAGCTGTTCCAATAAAGTTTAGCCTTGCTGTTTAAATTCACAGCTCATTTCTGTTCTGCTTTTAATTTATTTTATCAGTTGGTTTCAGCTACTAGGGCTCACAATTCCATCATTTGCTAAGCCAAAAGAGCCCTCTGCTGTTGGAGACCTACTTCCACCCAGGGGACTTCCAACCCACAGCCAGGAGTCCAGTTGCAGAGTGCAGAAAAACAAGTTTTTAACCTTCTGGAAGGCAGAATTTCTTACACTGGCAACCTTCTCGTAGCTTGTTCTGAAACATTTCTAAAAGCTGCCAAGAGGAGTGTGGGTTGGCACTGCAAACACTGGCATTTCAGCTGTGGTGGGATTCAAAAATACCTTCTCCCCCTCTGCCTTCCTTTTGAACTCTCAGATTTCACCTGGAACTCATTGTTCTTCACAACAATATTGAGAAGAAATGGCTCAGGTTGGGATGTTGTGTTTAGTGAGAATCAGGCAGCCACAAGGTGTGGATTTGACACTCAGAGGGAAGGAAAATTCTCTGGTGTGTTGGTTCTGTTTTGGATTGTGTGTCACAGCATCACCACTCAGAGCAGGAGAAGGACATGAAGTTTCAAAAATGTAAAATTACAGTGCCTGCAAATGCCACCAAAGCTAGAAACAGCCCAAAGGCTGAAGCTTTCTGATTGATTTTCAGGCTCTCATTAAAAATGTGTGAACAGACCTTCCACAGAAGCTCTGCTACTGCAAAGTGCAAGCAGTGGAAACTCCAGCTTTCTGTTCTGTGAACATTAACTGTGAGGGTTTTTTCTATTCTGGCTGCTGCTCCCCTCACCCTGATGGACCTGGATCCCCATGGGCTTTTCCTGGGGCTGCTGAATCCTGCAGAAAATCCATGGTGAAGAACAGGGGCACAGGGAGTGTCCCTCTGCCTGGCACAGCCATTTAGGGGCACCCCAAGAAAGAAAAGGAGTGGACAGGGCAAGCTGGCTGCAGACATATCATTAAAGAATAAATTCATGTTTGGAAGCCAGGACTGGGTCATCTATTCCAGCCAGAATGAAATGCTAATTTTCCAGATTTACAGTAATTTACAGCTGCACGTGCTCCAGTCTGCAGGATCAGCTGAAAGCAGCAGCCCAGAGCACTCAGCTGGGCAGCAGAGATGGGGCTCAGCATGAGCCACCTTGGGGCTGGATAAAGGAACAGGGATGCTCCTGGCAGCTGCTTTTTAACTATTTATTATTATATTACGTGGCCGTGGTGTTGGGGCTTTGCACCACTTCTTAGTGGTTTGTCATTAGTTGTGTCTGTCTTCTTTCAGAGTTAGGATTAACAGAAACACAATTGAGACATCTTTCTCTTGTTTGGGCTTGGTTGTTTATTATTTCTTATCAGAAAATGCAGAAAATAAGACAGCACTTCCAGCTCCCTGCTAGAAGTAAGGAAAAATGGCTACAACTGCAACTACTTGAAGGCCTTTTAAAGCTAAACAGTCCAATAGAGAATTAACACCTATATTATTTATACTCCTGACCCAAAAACTAAATTTCCATGACCCTTAAAGTGACACTGACCAACCAGAAATTACTACCTGAAACACACGAAGAAGAAGGAAGAAGAAGGTGATGGAGAAAGAGACACCACCAAAATCTTCAATCTTGTCCCATACTTACCACTATACTATAGTTTTAAAACCTATCACCCTGTGAAAATACACACTTCTAATTCATTACACACTTGTGATTTCTAGCTCATTACTCATATTCAGAAGCCATCTCCAAGGCCTCAGCCCAAAGCAGTGTTTTGCAGAGGGTCTGTGCATGGAATCACAGAAAGCTCAAAAACTCCAGATTTCTGGGATCCAACAATATTATACTAGTATTTATTTATAATTAAGATTTCTGTGCAACCTCTTGTAAATGGTTCCATGGAAATGGTGATAATTTCAAGAAGCTGAAAGTAAATGGGCTCCCCTGAGACAGAGGCTGACCTTGGCTCTGCCACTGCCACCAGTGGCACTGCAGAAATCTCTTTAGAGATTTCTAAAAGCCTCTAAATATTTTTTAGAGATTTCTAAACCTCTAAATAAAATCTAAACGTGGACTCTGCTTTAGAGGGCCTCCTGCAGTAACTGATGTCCAGTTGATCTGAACCTGACCACCAAACCTCTCTCACCTTTTCCTGATGTTCAAAGGAGATTCCACAGTCATTATCTCCTGGCTCAACTCATCACAGCATGTTGATTGCTGTAATTAACATTATTAGTGCTCTGGATGTGGTTACCAAATCCCAGTTTGATTCTCTAATTAGCCTGTCTTGTTAACTAATTAGGTTTTTATATCCATACTGTGAGGGTGTTTTCTCTAATAAACTTTTGTTTCCACTGGCCTGGCTCATTGGATTTTGACAGAGAATATGGAGGCTACAGAGATTTAAAATTACTGCTACAGATTTCCTTTCCCTTATTCTTAATTTTATGAAATACAGATTATTGATGCTCTGGGTCAGGGACAGTCCATAGCTGCAACTGATTTGTTAACATCCAATGCAGAATTCATGTGGGCAGATACATCATAAGTGGATCAGTCACCATAAAACATTATTAATTTTAGATTTTATTACATTGGGTTATTATGTAGTGTATATTATAGGTTTTGTTCTGATTTTGAGACAGATTTTGGCTCCATGTTTGAATGCAGCTACTTCTTGTTGACTGCACAATGTTGCCCATGGATTTTAGGGAAAATCAGCATCAATGAGACAAACATCCCTGGGAAGCTCCCAATCACCCCTGCCCACAAGGTGAACCCACAATAATATACAAAGAGAAGAAAGAAGAGTAAGAAAAGGAAAAAGTAGATCACAAATTGAGGGAAATAGTGGACACCCAGAGGCCCTCAAAGCAGAGAGGGAATCACCCTCCTGCAGCTGCTCTCCCAAGAAGATGCTCCCTGGGCTCACCCACTGTCTGTCTGGGGAATGCAGTAACATCTGTCTGGGCATTTAAAGATTCCATTTACAGCTTAAATTAACCCATCCTCCCTAGGTTTGTCACAGGATATGTGCTGAGGGGATCTGGGGACTCAAACAGGTCTGGGCAGGAGGAATTGCATTTAGAATTTTTATTATCAATACAAGCCAGAAGCAATAAACTCCCTGAGAGAGCATCTCCCTGCACAGAGGGGGACAATCCCACCTATCACACCCTCCCCCTAATTTAGGGTCATTATTTGTACTGGGCTCATTTGCATGTTGTACTTGAAGGTCAGCTGGGCTGCTGCTGCTGTTTATTTGGTGGTATGATCTGCATTTATTTAGAGATTAAACAGGAGCAATTTGAGCTAATCTGTGCTGACCACTATCATGCAAATAGAAGTGGTAATCATTAACTACCCAGAGCCACTCAGAAAGAAGAGTTAATTAATTGTAGGCACACACACATATCAAGCTTTTATTTAAAAAAGCTGCATGATGACATCAGCTTTCGAGAATGTCAACAGACATTTTAAAGGGTTTCTGCTGCTTTTGTCCAAGAGCATTCAGCTCCCCAGAGCTTCTGGAAAGGGAGTTAAATATCCAATTATAACAATTTTTGCCATCCAGATCATGAGCCTATTCTTCAGAATTAGCCTGAATTAATGCAAAGTGTGGAGAAAGGAGAAGTTACACATCATTACCAGCTGCATGTTTTTCTGTACAAACCCAAATCCCTGACCTCAGTTTTAAACCCTCATTAGCAGCATTTGCAGAGGAGTTCAGGCTGCTCCACACCCACCAGCTCCTCTGACATCCCCCTGACATCTCAAGGGACACAGGGATTCATGGCCAGCACCACCAAAATCCAGCACTGACACAGCCAGCTAGGAGAAGCCCACAGATGTGATCCTCTAGGGGTACCAGCCCTAAATTCAGGAACTGTGGAGCTTTTTTGAAAAGTAACCAATCTACCTTTCTTTAAAAACAGCCACATGTGCTTTATGCAAAAATTGATATTTAGAGTATAACTCAAATTTTTGCACACCAGATTTCCCCATTAGGGAAATGCTGGAATTCCAGTGAAAAGTATAAACAGTCTTTTTTTGCCTCGTTTTCTTTGGAAATTATTTTTATTTGAATCAACTATAAACATAACTGGCATTTTAGGTGTTCTTTTTTTTCCTTTTGTGGCAAAGGAAAAAAAAGGTTATGCTTTATCACCAGTTTAACCAGGAAATTTGCAGAGATGACACCTCAAAAGCTGCCTTAGCAGGAGGGAGGGTCTTGCAATTCCTTTTGTAAATGTGTCTGTAAAACAGATTATAGATTCTTTAAGAAATTACAAAACAGAGTGTGTGCAGGTGACACTATTGGAAAAATGCCAAAAATTTTCCTGTCTTCTCATTAGAATGGTGGAGCACCATTCACAATCAACTTATTAATTGTTACTCTTAATGCAAATTTTAAAAACCCGCAACAAAACCATAATTATCTGTGTTCAAAATACAACTTCATATGAAAGAACAAGTAAATAATGCTGATAGGTCTCCTCAGCTCCATAAAAACACATTTTCCAAGGAGAATAAATGAAGGAAGTGAGTTAGAGGAAGTTTAAGCAACATGGGCAGAGTTGGGAGCAACACTTTGCTCTGCTATTCCTCAGCTTCCAGTGCTCCTGGTTGAACATTGTGTTGCTGTAGTGCAAAAAAAGGAAAATATGCAAGGATCCCTCCTGTGCCTGGGGGAAAGGGAGGAAAAAGGGAAGTTTTCCTCTCTCCTGGGTCCTAAATCTGATGTTTAGAGAGTGCAGTATCTGTTGAAAGATGAACTTGCATTCTTGGTTCTCCAGAATTATCAATTTTTAATAGTTTATAGAAGTGCAATGCTGTCCACTCTGAAGAGACCATGATCACAGCTGTGCCATTTTTAACCTTTCCTTGTAGCACAGATATTTATTTTCTGACAAGGAGCTGAACAAGACTGAGAGCAAGCAGAAATGTCTGTCTGTAAAGGCAGTGTTGCCTCAATGGATGGCTGCTTGGGCTGATAATAAAACCTCCTGGGTTTATCTTATTTCCCTAGAAAAAAAAAAACTATTGGAAAAGCCAGCACTGAGAACACCAACACATAACAAATGGAACCATGAAACAATGGCCACAGGAATGGAGGCCCAACCTATAAAATAATTGGTTTGTCTGGAAGGGATGTGTGGATTATTCAGATGCCCTTTCATAGCTCCCTGGAAAATCATCCCTTAGACCAGAAATCCTTCCTTAGAATGACTCATGCCAGAGAAATGTTCACCCCCTGTAGATCCCATGTTATCTTTAGCACCCTAATTGGTCCTTTCTTCCTTTTAGTAATTGGTCACTTTTGCCTAAAACTCTGAAGTAGTTGGATGATTTTCAATCTGTGATATTTTTGGCCCATTTCTCAAGGTACCCCAACCCCATAAAACCCCTTTGACACTCCAGGAACTCAGATTGCTCCCAGACCCCTTTGTAGAAATAAAGTTGCCTGTGGAACCTCTGTGCAGCTCTCCCAGATCTCTTTCTCTTGGCTGGCTTGCAGGTCCTGCCAGCAAAATGGAATCACAAAATTCAGAAATTGAATGGAATCACAAAATTCGAGCTGATAGCCCAAGCTTTAGGCTTGCTGGCATCTCAGGCCCTGTGGCTGAGGTCTGAGCCAGGAAAAGCTGTTCCATTTGGAATGTTTTATCCAGGTTTGTTGTGGCAGCCTGGGGCAAAACCCCCTCCCTGGCAGCTCTAGGAATGGATGCAGAAGCCCAGGGAATCCATCAGGAATTGAGGGGCCTGAAGGAAGATTTTTGGGGCTGCTGGAGGCTGGAGCCTACAGGCAGGGCTCTGTAAACACCATCTCATTAGAGCTTCCTGGGGGGAAAATCCAGCAGGAATCAGAGCTGGGATCTCCCATTCCCTGCAGATCAGGGAAGGATGAGCTGGGGTTGGTTTGAAGCCTGTTTATGGCTCTGTCTCTGCTGTGAGTGGCAGGTGAGTGGGGCCAGGCCTTTCCTCCAGCAGGGAGGGCAGAAATGCTGAAAAGAACTGAAATACAGGAAATTTAAACCAATAGCAACAGACACCCGCTTCCAATAACCTTAAAATTTGCAAGTTTTTTTTTTTTTTTTCCTGGTTTAATGTTTATCTGTGGAATTTGGCTGTCTGTCTGGAATTTATTGTCTTTGCCTTTTGCTACCCTACTGGCATGTTTTAAGCTTCTGGGTATTTTAAACATTGCCTTTTAAGTATTTTTTTTTTCTTTTGTGGCAGTCTCAGACAAGTAGGCAGGAGGAATTTGCACATGATTGGGTGAAATAACAAGAAATAAATATTTTCCATTGCAATTACAAGGTTGCTCTCCTCCTGTAAATTATTTATGGAAAAATACACTTAATGCCATTACCAAGATTTTCCAAGATAAAGGGAGATGAAGCTAAGGTTGCTGCACTGTAATCCATTAGTCTGGTATGTGTGATGGATCACAGTCAGGAGCAAACCATGTAGAAAATAGCTGTAAGTGATCCTCCAGCTGAACTTTTGGAGCTTATTTTCCACTACCAAGGTGTGGATACTTGTGGTAGAGCAGAAGAAAACTTTCTAGGCACATAACATCCTTCCTCCCTGCTGTGTTATTGGGAGGGGAGTTCCTTTCTCCCTTTGCACTCGGGGTGAATATATGTGATTTAAATCAAACTTGCCTGTAAAGCTGCATTCCCAGGGCTGATGTGCTGCCTACATGTCTGGAAGCTCAGTCAGGAAGAGCTTTTGGCATTCTGCCCTCCTGCCCAGCCTGTCAGCCCTGGGAGGGCCAGAGATGGTGCAGTGCTTAAAGGAGGCTTATAAAAGAGACAAAAAATTACCTTTTTACAAGGAGAGGTCAAGGGGGACAGTTTCAAACTGACAGAGGGAAGATTTAGATGAGATATTAGGAAGGAATTGTTCCCTGTGAGGATGGGCAGGCCCTGGCACAGGCTGCCCCTGGATCCCTGGCAGTGCCCAAAGTTAGGTTGGACATTGAGGTTTGGAGCAACCTGGGACAGTGGAAGGTGTCCCTGCCCATGGCAGGAGATGGAATAATATGATTTTTGAGGTGCATTCCAACCCAAACCATTCTTTGATGCTAAGATTCCTCTCCAGGGACTCAATGCCTAGAGCTGCTCATCACACTGAGTTCAGTTTTTCTTCATATCTCCAGTTCCCCTGTCCTAATTGAGTACCTTTGGCTCTCTTCCACACCCTCAAACTGTCATTTTTGCAAGAGAATTCCCGTGCTAGGGTTATCTGTGTGTTGAGAAATCAGCTAGCTAAAGAAAACAGAAAATTGTTAAATTCACCAGTGCATTTTCCATCCCTGGGGTTATTAACTTGGCTGTGTTTTCACTATTCAGCCAATTTTCAGAACATGTGAAGGGAATTTATTTGCCATCTTGATTTTTCCATTCAGTTCAAATGAAATCCATCAGGAATTCCAGCATCACTAGAGATGAGGGCACTGCAGATGGACAGACTTCTGGGAAAATGAGCGGACAGACAGCTTGGTGACAGGGCAACACAATGGGACAGGCATTTCCAAAGAGACTACTAAATAAATTATCTTCCATGGGCCCTGAGGGAGTAAAAATGAAAAAATGATGCTTCTGTAGCAGTTTGGATCTGTTGGAGATGATCCAGATGTATAGGAAGGGTGTGGCATTTCTGTTAAGACCAGTTTTCAAAGGGCTGTTCAAAATGACTTCTGAAATTCATAAAACATTTTGTCCTCATCTGACTGTAATCTCATCTAAAATACATGAAAAGTACCCTTAAAACCTGAAGCTATCACTGAGCATTAAATACAAATTTGTGAGTCCATGATGGAGTTCTCTGGAGAAAGAGGAGCCACGTTTTTATTTTCCCTTATTTCCCTGCAAAGAGGCTTTTGGTAACATTCCCTGCAGATGATCTGGAGCCTCACATGAGTTCCTTGTGAGCTTCTGCTGGGATTTTGTCTGAAGTGAATAAAATACAGATGATGAGTGCATTTGAAAGTGCTTGGTTATATTTAAAAAAACACATGCTATTTATTGCAGCTCCAAACCACCTGTGGAAGGAGATGGGGAAGATAATTATGGGATGGTGTTGGCCTTCACAAACTCCAGCCCAAGCTCAGGCTCAGCTCTGCAGGTGTCCCATTCCCCAGGCTGCCAGCCTTGCAGGGGTTCTGCTGATCTCATTCCCCAAACACTGCAAATCTGAAATCTCCCGTGCTGTGGAGCCCTGTGGTCACTGAGGAGCAGAGAGGAGCCATAAATCCCACACAATCCCACCTGTGGGGGAGGTCTCCATAGCAATATTTGTATGGAAATCTGGGAAGGTGGCACTGGGAGCCTCCTTGGCTCTATCACACCTCACCATGTGCAGGGGAACCTTGGTTCAACCTCTGGGCTCAGCCTCCCCCTTGACACATAATGCTAAATATCATAAAATATCAAGAAGAGGAGGCCTTTCCCAAGGCAAATGTGGACCACAGGAAAGAGAGAAAGAGAAGATCATAAGCAATAAAAGCACATAACAGCATCCATAAAATGCCAGGAAAACACTGAAATTGCTTCCTACCAGTTTTGTTCTCAACCCAGTTATAGCAATAAAAAGGGAATAAGAAACTCCCTTGTCTAGGTGCTGATCAAAGGGGCCAGCAGCTCTTCTTCCTGTTAGTCACAAGTGGTTTCCTTTCAAAAATATTATCATTACTGCTGAGATAAAACCATTTAAATCCTGATGGATGGTTCTGGAAATGACTCCCCACTCTGCTGACAAGCTTATCTGGCCTCAAGTGAGGCCAAGGTATTTTGCTTGGACTGAGTTTGCCATAACCAGTAGGAAGCAAACAAAACCATATCTGAACTGCACTATGGGGTGCATTTGGCTAAATTTCAGTGTTTCCAAAACCAAATTCAGTAATCTAAGTGATAATGACACCCTTTATAATAAAACTATTGGACTCAATAGTATCCATAACACTCTTGAACCCAATAATGAGTGGGATATACAACCACACTGGGAGGAATTTACTTTTAGAGATCTTATAGCAAGAAAGTTGAAAAAGGGAGATGCTAATATCCCAAAAATGTCTTTCAACCTAAGCTATCCTATGATTTTTGGAAACAAAATTACTTTGGATAAATTTTAAAATGCAAGGTAATTTTTATACCCTACTTTTTTTTGGCAGAATTAGTGCCAAGTCCTGTGTGAAAAAAAATATTAGTGCCTTTCAAGCAGTGAAACTCTGTGATTTATGTTATGCCACCTATTAGTAAGAATCTGCATAGCATTAAAACTTCACTGTGCTTTTCAATCCTATCATTTCACCTCTCAGCCTTGCCCAGCATGCTGGCACAAGCCCTTTTCTAATGGCTACAAGTTAAGTTCAAACAAGTTTATTACACAGCTGTGAAATTATATTGACATATCTGGTAATGTAAGTCTGACATGAATCTCTGTGTGAGGAGTGAAAACTCATTTCATTGCTTTCCTTTCACATTAATTCTTGCATTTTCTCTGTTTTCATAAGAGAATGCACTATGGAAGGTACCTTCAGTATAATGTCAAAACTACATGATTGTGAAGATAAAATTTGATTTTCAAATATTGGCTTTAAATGTTACTAAATTAATCAGTTTGGGGCTGGAATTAAGCTATGCAGAGACATTGCTATCGTGTGAAAATGTTGCATTACATTAAATATTTCTTGACCCAAAGTAATCCCAGCCATGAATACTGCTTGTATCTGAAAGGGATAATTCCTGGCTGTTCTCTTTTTAAAACACAATCTTTAAATATATTTAATTTATTTAAATATAAATAAATTTTGAGGACTACTCTCCATTCATGTGTTTTCCAGCTCTATCACATTGAGCACAACAAATATTTATGTACCACCTTCAGCTCCCACTGCACTTTCATCCATGCCTTCTCAAGCTACACTCAGGCTGTGGATATTGAAGAAATCCCAGGAAAAAATGACCTTCCAGACAAACTCCACACTGCATTTCCCTGCTGCTGCCTGGGATGTGTTAAACATGCTGCTCACACTCCACATGGCACATGTGCAGCAGTTTCAGTCCAGGAAATACCAGACTGGAATGTGAGAGTCGTTACTTTTTGGGATTCGAATGTTGGCAGGTAGATGGTGTCCGTGGGGACTTGCTGCAAGTGGCTGTTTTCATCCAAGTGAACCAAGCAGGGATGTTCCAGACAGGCTGTGAGCACAGCAGGGGAATTTCATCCCATTTCCTCCAACTGTTCCATATAACCACTGTCATCCACTCATCTCTGCTGTCTCAATGCTGTCTCGGTTTTGCAGTTAAAATAAAATTTGCACATTCAACTTGCCCATTTTTGGACAGTGCAGACAACTCTAGACCATTGACTGGTGCAGAACTACAGTCTTTCCAATGCTGATGAATCAACAAAATACAAATAGTATTAGAAAAAATGAAATATTAGTTCTCCTTTTTGTAGTGCTAGAATTAGAGAATTTTAATCCCAAGGCAGCCTCTCCAGTCCTTTTGCTAGTGATAATCCTGCTGGCTTTGGCCCAGCAGTGTCAGCCAAATGCCAGGGCAATGTGTTGTTAACACAAAATCTAGAGACATTCTGAGACATGAAGAAATGAATTTCCCATAATAATTAAAAAACACAAAAAACCCCAGGAAAACTATTACATTCTTTGCAAAAATGTCAGAAATTCCCTCTTTGGCTTTGTTTATGTCACTGGTTAACTTTGCCTTTCTTAAAATTCTGTTTCTTCTCCTGTTTGGCACAGAAGGAAAAAGTAAAGAAAACTCTGGGAAAGTGTAGGTAGAGAATTTTCATTTCTGCAGCAGAATGGGGCTGATGCAGATGGATCTGATCTAAATATCCCCAAATAATGATGATGGTGGGTGCAGTCTCTGCTTGGCATTCACAGCATTTGTGGCATGAACTGATCCATCACTTTGAGGTGCTCAAAACAGGAAAATCCCACAATTCCATTTCTGTCTCAGAAAAGGGTTCATATAGTGAAAATGATATCACAGCACAGGGAAGTGTAAGAGAACAAGGAACTTTTGTTTCCATGGCAATCTGAGCTCCTTTTCCAGACACAAGCACAAAGGCAATATGCTGAATGATTATCTGAAGGTCATGTTGTTCTTAGGAGAAAAATTTGGGGAGAATGCACTGGGATAAATTCCCCAGCCAGGATGCACACTGCATTTCTAACCAGTTCAAATAAACAACTGCTGAAGGAAATAATTGCCTTCATTAATGGC